>NW_024412394.1:33017295-33059779 GCF_014898765.1 Herpailurus yagouaroundi | reverse complement strand
AAAAAAAAAAAAAAAAAAAAAAAAAAAAAAAAAGTTTTGGCTTTACATCAAAAGATTGGCAAACTAATTTGTTAAAATAAAATGTTTAAGAAATATCCTTTTAAAGCTTTCCCTTCTTTAATCTACTTTTAAACAGGAACTAACTGGGGTGCCTGGGTGGCTCAGTTGTTTGAGTGTCTGGCTTTAGCTCAGGTCATGATCTCACAGTTCGTGAGTTCTAGCTTTGCGTCAGGCCCAGTACTGATAGCTCAGAGCCTGAGCCTAGTTTGGATTCTGTGCCTCCCCCTCTCTCTGCCCCTCCCCTGCTCACGATCTGTCTTTCTGTCAAATATAAACAAACATGTAAAATAAATAAATAAACAGGAACTAACAAATCCATGATAAAAGACCTTTTCCTGAACTCTGCCCTGCCCCTCACCTTTGCAATGAATATTGGGTAAAAAAACTGGAGCCAGACAAACTGAAGAAGAAGGTGTTTCCTCTCTGATGGTAAAACTGAAATGTGAACTGAGGTGCTACCTGTGGCCATGAGTCACCGCATAGAGGAAGCTGGAACAAATCAAGGATGACAGAAGGAGACAGAAAGCCTTTGATTTGGGTGTCTGAGTACTTCTTAGGACAGGCAGGCATCCACTTTCCATTTTAGGAAAAGCAACACTAAAACATCTTTTCTTTTTGCTTAAGTTCATGCAAGTTGGGTTTCAGTCACATGTGGACAAAAAGAGTCTGACAATACAAAAAATAAAAGACACCACTACTTTATATGTGGTCATTGTTGTGGAAGTTGTTAGTTGACTCAACAAATATTATTATGGACATCTCCTCTGTGCTAGACTGTGAGGATAGGAATAAACCAGACCGGAGGCCAGGCTCTCATGGAACTCACAGGCTAGTGCCCTAATGGCTGGAATGAATTGCAAATATATTTTATGCTTATACCACACTAACATTTACATCATAGTATAGTTGGATTCATTATGCATTAATGGTTAATAGATCCAACATGGACATTAAAGAAAGGATATTTTTAAGGGAGTAGCCATAACCCTGTTGAACACCAGTGAGTATAACTATGCCCAATCATATCCCCATGCCATTGTCAAATTTAGAATATGGTGTTGGAAGAACTCTGACTTCCAATAAGTAGGGCAATTTCTTATGTTAGCATGATTTTAATATACAAAGAGGCCTCATTTGGCTTAGTTACTGTTGTATGAGAGTGCTGGCAAAATTTTAGAGCGGGAAGAGGCCTACTTGCAAGGAAAATAAAGCACAGAGGAATTAAGCAATTCACTCATGGTCAGCCAAACTGTGAGTACAGCAGATCTCAGCCAGGTGTCGAGAGACTTGGTAGGTCACAATCAGTTGGGAGTGTGTCACAGTACTTTGTTACTACTAATAAAATAGTGACATGTGGATAGTGGGAGAGAAGGGTGTCAGTCTGTTCCCTGGCAGTGATCCAGGAATTGCACACACCCAGGAACCCTCCTGGGGAGATCAATATTTTGCAGATCAATAATATGAGTGTTTTCTGTCACTGGAGACAAAAAAAAAAAATCCTGAAAATCATGTGAGCTGGTAGAAAATTCAGGACTAGAATCCTGAGTTTTTTCAGAGGGTTCTGTTTTTAAATCAACTTACATCAAGAAAGGAGAAAATTTAACATGTGGTTATTAATGGCCTGAGGGAAAAAAATAAGCCTCCATCAAACAAAACTCAGTCTGTGATATCTGTAGACCCCTTTCTTCCTCTGTTCCTCAAAGAGTAATTGCACTGATCTGGAGGGAATTTTATTTTTATCCTTTCTAACTTAACTTCTGCTGTTGTAGAGGAGGTTAATGTCTTGCCTAAGCCTGAGCTTCGTAAAGTGGTATTAGTACCCGCCAACTAATGTCTTATTCAAATACCTAAGATGAAACAAAACATCATTGACTTGGGCCTGCTCCTGTAAACCTCAATTTTCAAAAGCTTTCAGTGTCAATTACCTCTCACAACAAAGCAGTTCACAAGCCTCTTGATAATGCTCAGAATGTCATCTCATCGATCGCAGATCTGTTTACACTACACAGTAAAATCCAATTCCTTGTAGTTACCACTGAGAGTGAGGCTGCCTTAATCATGGAATTCCTAAAGAAAATGAGCATCTTAGAAGTAAACCTGAACTTATTAAAACCAGCTTCCAATCAAAATTTCCAGTAGCAGTGGGGCTTCCTAATTAATTTCCTTCAATACAAACTACTCAGCATTTTCGGGGATATATTTTCCAGACTATGGTGAGATCTCTCCCCATTAGAGAAAAAAAAAAAAAAACGGAATAGAATGCAATTCATACAATATTAATAACTTGCTCTACTTTACAGCTTAGTAATAAAGTTATTTATGCTGCCAGAGGCGTTTCATGACATTAGCAGTGGAAAGATAGCTGTCGACAGGCCAGTCAACCCTGTGCCATTTACAAATGGCAGAACAGCAGCCCCTCCCTGCAAAGCTGCATAGCAGGGCTGTGGCCAAAGGGAATAACCCTGGGACGAAATCTTTGTACTATGCACAGAAGAAGAGAGAGAGTGTCTAAATCAATTGCTGTCCCATCTTTTGGAACAAATGAGTAGTAAAAAATTATAATTTAGATGAACATAGCCTGGACAAAGATCATTTGGTTGCCACACCACAAATCTCTTTCATGGATCAAACAGATTCTTCCAAGATTTAAATTGCACATTACACCTAGTTCCTCTTACATTAACACCAGTTATGCCCTCAACCATGCTACCGCCAGATAGATAGATGCACATTTCAATCTTTGATTATGCACTCTTTTATATTCTATTATTTTATTTTATATTATTTATTTTGTATTACATTTCCTATATTCAATTCTAAGCACCCAAAAAGCAATCATCACATCTTATCCAGTGCCTCTCTATCTCCCATTGCACCCGACACAGTAGTAAATTAAAGATCTATGCTGAAGAAGTATTTGTAAATAAAGAATATGATGCCAGAGTCTTGTCTGATAAATGGTTATAATATAGTCATTTTCCATGATTAGATCTAGGATGTACAAACAGAAGAAAGTGATGGCATAAAAAATTCAAAATAGATAATTGGAAAGTCATTTATATTTTACTTTGAAATGCATTAAGGCTGGCCACAATTTTATAGAATAGCCCACTCATAGACTGGCCAACGAATGGTGAGTGGTGTGCCATGGTAAGAGAAAAGATGGACTGGGCATGGGAAACATTTGCCCTACTTTGTCTACCCAAAACGCATCCCCTTATTTTCTTATAGCATCCTAATATCCTCCTAGGTAATTATCTCCTTTATTATGTGCAATCCTGTTGGGAAACTGAATCCAGGCATCACTGGAGGCTCCTTCAAGTAATTTCCTTGTGAAAATTGCCTGGTGTAGCTAAGGGATGGTATATCACTTACACTCAGCCAGTCAGACCCTCTTTTCAAGGGCCTTGAATTTCAGGCCATGTTATACAAAGGCAGAAAAGAAAGAGAACGTTCCAGGGATGGCACATACATGGCCGTCCTTCAGAACCTGTTTGTGAGACCTTCTGTACATACTTAGGTCCCATCCCAAACAGGGTTCTTGTGATGTATCCATAGTTTCTAAGGAATTCACTTTTATTAAGCACTTAATAGGATTATTTTCCAACACACTCTAAAAACGATGTTAGGCCAATGCTTCCCTGAGAAATGTAGAAAGAGCAAACCAGGACACGGGCACAGTGTACACAAGGGTAGAGTCTGAGTTAGAATACCATGAGTTAGAATAGAGAGGCCAGACAAGAGACAGAAAGTGAGTGGAGGCTGTTATTATTCATTAGTCAAAGGTAAGAGAGAGTAAAGCTGGTTGGCTCACAGAGTAAGAAAAAGAACAGGAATCATAGGAAGAAGCAGATATTCCATGAAGGTACATGACTCTGAAACATCTGGGCTGGACTCGCTTCCAATCCCCAACATATTTTCCAGGAGAGTCCACTGTATATTTCTGAGGAATTTCATCACTTTAATAAGACCCTCTGGATGAGTTTCAAAAACGAAGTACAGAGGTGAACATGTGAGCTCTAGGGTCTGATATCCTACGTGAAAGCCCAGTTCCAGCCCTTATTATTTAAATTTTCCTTCTCTGTAAATTAAGGCATAAAACGACTACCTCATGGGTTTTGATGAAGTTTCAGTAAGATAATCCAAGCATAATGCTCAGCCCCACTGCCCTTCAGATATATCAGACACAAATCTTAGATACCTCTTCAAACTCTCCCTACCTCCCACCTCCCAGACAGCCCACATTGCTGGGAGTGCAAGGTCCCTCTGCTGAACACCCCAGGCGTCTCTGCCAAACTTCCTGAGCAGTCACTGAAGGTGCCTCACGATGCAAACTGTAAGTGGGAAGGAATCAGACACCCCCAGGAGTACACTGATCAATGGGAAAGGGATGAGAGGGAGTCAGGCAGATAACCCCCTCCTTTCCACATTCTTGGGCTGCTCTAAAGCACAGTTTCTCCATAAGACCTGTCTGGAGAAATCCCTAGAAGACCTGCTGTGTCTCGTCACAGCTCCCACGAAGCAGAAGCCAAGGTGGTGATGCGTCACACCCCATGATTCATCTTTCTTTGCAGTTTCCCTTCTTCCCCTCTGGTTTCCCTGGCTTTGCCTTTCCTGAAACAACTTCGGGTTTTAAAATTCTGACTTGCTTCAGTCTCTACTTTCTAGAAAAGCCAGTCTAAGATAACTATTATTCATGTTAGTGTTATCCCTCAAACTAGCTTGACTGAGTGTCCATTACTTGAAACCACAGGATCCAGAATAAAACAGTGAGGCAGAGTACATATTATGATTCCACTGGACACTAAGAGATAGGTGAACTGCTCTACAACTCAAAGCTGAGACCTAAAGACTTTTTTTTTTTTTGAAAGTTGAAGTTAATTCTGAAGAATAATACTAAACTAAATAATTCTTAAAACAGTTCACAAATAATGTACAAAGACATTTTTTGTAAAAGTATAAATTTTTCATATATATACATATATATACACACATACATCTGAGTGAAAATCTTAGGGAAATAATTATTTAATTAGAGAAATAAAACATTTATTCCTTCTTTTTTCTCTCCTTGAGGAAATTTTCTTAGGCCGCTTACCTGTTTCTTCCCCACACATTGATGTTCAAAGTCTTATTCTTTTGAAAGAAAACATTTGAAGGATGATGGTTTATATGGAAGATGAAGTTATGAAACATACTTCATAATACTTTAATATTATAATAGTTGATGGGAAAGATAATTTATAAAAATTATATGCTGCAGGGGTGCCTGGGTAGCTTAGTTGGTTAGGCGTTCAACTCTTGATTTCAGCTCAGGTCACCATCTCAGAGTTTGTGAGTTCAAGTCCCACCATGCTGACAGTGCAGAGCCTGCTTGGGATTCTCTCTTTCTGCCCCTCCCCACTCGCATTCTTTCCCTCTCTCAAAATAAATGAATAAACGTTAAAAAAATGAAATAAAATTATATGTCTCATATCTGTTTTAAAATATGAGAATTCATCTTAAGTCTGAAAAAAAAATGTTGACAATGATAGTCGTTGGCTGGTAACTAATAGGTAATCTTAGAGTGGTGACTAGGGTATGAACTCTGAATTCAGACAGAATGGGCTCAAATCCCTGCTCACTACTTTCTAATTGAATGTTCAGGGCCAAATTACCCCATAGCCCTGAGGTTTGATTTTCCTGCCTGTTGTAATAGATATAGGAACAATATAAGATAGATATAGGTGAGATATAGAAAGATATAGGATAGATATAAGGATAGATATAAGGATCATATAGGATAGATGGAATAATAGAACCATCTCACAGGGCCATTGCAAGAAATAAATAAGATCTTTCTCATTCTGGTAGATATTACATTACTCACCTAACTGCTCATTCTTGACTTCACTCTTTCATAACTTTCCCTCGTCTCCTCCATCCTGTGCATCACAAATCCTATCAGCTCTCCCTCAAATGTATCCTGCATCCTTTCTCTTGTCACCTACCTCCACTAATAAAATCAAAGCCACCATCGTCTCCTACCTGAAGTATACAAATAATCTCCTAATTGTTCCATTCTTCTCCCCATATAATCCATTATCTACACCACAACCAAGTGATCTTTTATAGCAAAATTTGCATCTTGTCACTCCCCACTTAAACTCTCCAAAGGCTTTCCATTGCACTTAGAGTAAGAACGATGCTAATTACCATCACCTACAAGTTCTCGTGGCCTTCCTCTTGCCTATGTTTCTATCTCCTCTGCTAATCCTCATCCCCAATTCACATCATTGAACTCTAGCACATACACAGTTCTTTCTGTTCTTCAAATACATCAAGTCCAATCCTGACCCAGGATCTTGGTGCCTGTTCTTCCTTCTGCTGGAGTGTTCTTTCTCCAGGTCTCTATATGGCTCATCCCTTTTTACCATTTGGGTTCTTTTTAAATGCTACCTTCTCAGACTTAACCACCCTTTCCTTAGTAGACCTCACACTATCACTCTTTATTCCTCTTTGCTCTATAATTTCCTCAAATGACTTAATTGCTATACATGTGGTCCAGGAACCAAATTCCCTGGCTAAGACTTTACACGAGAATGAGGCTAGTGGGAAATCTGCATTAGTTCTCTAAGTAACTGAAATAACTCTTCAACTCAAGCCTGAGTGATCTGAAGAAGCCCAGGAAAGTCCCTGAAGGAAAAAGAGAAAGCTAGTCATCTGGCAGGAAACAATAAGCCTCCCCCACCAGACACCATCCATGCCATCCTCAGCCGGCCACCTGCTGTAATTCCAACATGGTCCAGATCCTGCCAAAGTAATTAACTTACATCAAATAAGTGGACTCAAAACTAAAACAAAGGGATTTTAAAAGTTAAACTGCAAGTTAAAAAGTGCATAGCTGCTGACACTAAGTAAACTGCTTTGAAACTGGTGTTGAATTGGCATTGGGTTCATAATGGGACTTGATTATTTCCACATGGTATTTAACAGGCACATAAAATCCCACTAATATGAAAGAAATGTATTTTAAATGTTGGTTGACAGGGAGAAGAATACTTTAAATTACTGAAAAATGCAAAAAGGAATTTTATGGCAACTGAAGTATATTATCTCGGAATATTGATTAAAAACTTCAAATAAGACAGAATAGCTTAAATGACTACTTGGTATTAATATATATCCAGCTAGTTGATTAGGATGGAGCCTTTTCTTTTTTGTATACAAACTATTTTAGACTTTTAAATAAGCTTGAATTACGTTTGAAACCTTGTAGCAAAACATTTACCAGAGATTTCCAAGACTCCTTGATCTAGATGTCATTTGGTGTCTGGATTAATCTCTAACATCTGAAGCGTCCTGCCTTTGCACTGTGGCTGGCCCATCCTGCTCTATCCCTGTTTGGAGTCGCTGACATAAGCATGAACAAGTAACAAGTACTCAGCATAGTGGGATTATTAACATTTTATATTCTGGAATCAGACTCTTGGGGTTCAGATCCTGGCTCAGCCCCTTAATGAATGTATGACATTGAGCAAATTACTTAATCTTCTGCGACTTTGTTTTGTCCTATGTGAAATACTACCTACTTCAAAGGTTGAGAACCAAAAATGAACAAAACAACAAGAAAAAAAAGAAAACCCCACCAACAGGGTCATCCAACTAAAAAAACCCAACAAAACAAAACAAAAAACAAAACAAAACAAAAACGTCATCTAAATTTTGCAATGATACACAATATTCTGCACACCCCAAGCCTCCTTCCAGACCACTGCCTCAAGCAATTTGTACAACTTCTCCCCTCTGTCTAATCAGCTCTGCTTGAACAGTGCCAGGCACAAAGCAAACAATAAATGTTGAGCAACATTAGTTGCTCATCTAGATTCCTTAAAAGCAAACTCATTTCCACAAACCACACAGGGGCCCCAAGACACACCAGGACTAGCATCCAGTCCAAGCCCTCAGGTACAGATGAGCAACAGCAGTCAGGCTATAAAGACATACTGTCTTGATAATTGTGTGCCTCTTGGCTTGGACCACATAGTTACAGCCACTAGAAATAAAGATAACTTCATTTATTGATTCCACTGTATGAACACACTGCATTTGTCATGTATAATATGATCCCATTTAATCTTTGCTTTCATCTTGGCATTACTGTGGGAGAAACAAAAATGTCAGACAATGCCTGATGTTGATTATCTTTAAGAAATGATCATTTTGTTTCCCAAGTTCCTAAACTAATGATACTTTTTGATTCTTTGTGTCAGGATTTGATAGATACAAAATGATTCATTATTCAGTTCTGTTCCTACTCAATATTTTTATGAGGGAACTACAGTCTTATAAAAAAAAAAGCTAGTATGTAAAGTGTGCCAATATTTAAACCCATTTTGGGGGGTTTCACTTTTTATCGAAGTATGAGAACCATACCTAAGAGTGTGCACATAATAACTATACTGCTTGCTGTATTTTCACAAATTGAACACTTCAATATAAACAGTTCCCAGATTTAAAAAAAAAAAGAGAACATTATCAACATTCCAGAAGCTTCCTTTGTACTTCCTTCCTATCACCAGCACTTCCATAATTGTAACCACCATCCTATCTTATATCTACTGGTGTTGTTTTGCCTATATTTGTCCTCTGTATGTATAGAATCATAGAGTAGGAACTCTACCATATTTAACTTCTACCATTCAACATTCCGTTTGTGAGAATCATGTCTATTGCCATGTATAGTTGTAAATGACCTATATAGAATTCCATTCTTTTCTTATGTTTATTTATTTATTTTGAGAGACAGCATGCATATGAGCGGAGGTGGAGGGGAGAGAGAGAATCCCAAGCAGGCTTTGCACTGTCAGCACAGAGTTCAATGTAAGGATCAATCCCATGAACCCCAAGGTAATGACCTGAGTCAAAATCAAGAGTCAGATGCTCAACTGACTGAGCCAGACAGGCACCCCTATAGAATTCCATTCTTAAATAGACTATAATTTGCTTATAAATTACAATGTCAATTTGATGGGCAGTTTGAGGCTGTAATTAATAGTATCTGTCTTTTGACACACATGTATATGTGCTTCTATTAGGCATCCACTAAGAGTTTAATTGCTAGGTCATAGGGTGTATATATATATATTCTGCTGAATGGTTTTCCCAAATTGTTATACCAATTTACAAGTTCGTATAAATGCAGGAACATTCTGGTTCTTCCATATCCTAACACTTGGCATTTTCCTTTTTTTTTTTTTTTTCAATTTTAGCCATTCTCATAGGGTATATCAGTTCATCTTTGACTTAATCCTTATCTTTGATCCTGTTTTTTTTTTTTTTTTTTTCTGTGGCTGCAGGGTACAGCACACTCCCTGGTGATGATGCAGAATAAGCATGTGCCAACTATATGAGGCTGCCTGGAGGACAATCTCAGCACAGTGACATGACCTAAAAAATAACAAATCTCCCCTCTCCCCCAAAAGCCTGGAGAAGCAATGAGATCTTCACTTAGTCTCTTGAGGAGAAAGTGGTGGAAGAATTACAATACACAGTACACAGTAGGAGTTCCTAAGGATCCTCTAAGACAACTCTCTCTAATATCCCACTGGCATGTCAACTGCCCCACTATTTCCTCAGGACTCCCCTTTCTGTTCTCCTCTCTGCTATGGGTCCTCTCTGCCTTATAAGCCCCTTTCCTTTCTTTTATCCTTTGTGTTGACTTCTGGGCTCTCCCCACCCAGTTCCTCGTCCTGGACAGTACTTCTCAAGTCCACGTCAGATGGTCTAACCAGAGAACTGGTCCTTCCTCCTTAGAGGTAGGAGGAGTGGCAATTCATAAGCATTATAACTTAATATTTCCCCTTAATACTTGTGTGCTGGGTGATTTGGAGTATTAGGGTGTGTCCTGGATTCTTAGCTGTCACCTGTCTCCTGTTGCAAGTGAGTCATGAGACCCTGATAATTCCTTTCCATGGCTATCTTGGCCAGGCAGAGAGCCAAACCACCTGTACTCAGTCTTTTCACTCATTTGCAAAATCCTGAATCCTCAAAAGAGATTGTGCTGCAAGTCCTGGAAGAGACCAGGAGAAGAAACAGCCATGTTTGAGAAACAGCCATGCTGAGGGAAGAGATTAGATTCCTTCTCATGTAGCAGGAAGAGGACAAGTGATCTGAGGCTGTGCACAGGGCAGCAACTTGTGCTACGCTCTGTGGCAATGCCAGAAGGAAAGGGCCACAGCTACTCCACATATGAAGCCTTTGTGCCAACTGGGAGATGTGCCCCCTGAGGGCAGATGTAGGCCAAAAGGAATACAGCTTACGAACAAATGATGCCTTTGTCCGAGTAAAAGGAATCAGCCCCATACCAGGGCATAGAGCCTGGTGAGCAGGGTTCAGCCTGGTTTAAACTCCCTTTTTCCCCTCAATTTAGCCCTTTGTTCAGGGCACAGAGTGCATCACTGTGCACAGTGTCCCCACAAAAATGTAGCAAGACCTCAAAAAGATGGCTCCTTGGTGTGCCTAGGCGGGAGAGACCCGCCCCGCCCACCCCCCCGCCCCGTGTGGCCAGCCCTGTCCTCACACTTGAACAGAGAGCCATGAAACTTCAAGGAAGCACAGATTGTAGCTTTGATATTTCAGCTGGGGCCATGATAGCCCAGCAAGTAGAGGCCCTTTTCCTGATCCCACACTGTATTAACCTCCCAAATGCTATGATCCTTAGAGAATCAGGGACCCCAACACTGATTTCAGATTGGGTTTCCTGGAAGTCTGTTAACGTTGGAATTGGTCTAATTTCATGTAAAGGCAATAAGAACTGGGATGTTTCTCATACACTTGAGTTTATTTTCTATACCTGCCATACCTGAATTACAGTTTCTTTAAAAAATAAACCTACTTTTGATAAGTAAAACTATAAAATCTAATTTGCAGAATGACAGTGAAATTACTCTTGTTTAAATAAGTAGATGAGAACATTAAAATACAATCTTTAATATAAATGTAATCCCGTACAATTTTATATGACATGGTACCTAACTAACAAGAGGCTAGAATGCTTATCATATAAAACATGGGGAATTCAAGATTATAACGAGTAAAGATCTGACATTTCCAAGTATTCATGTGGGTTTTTAAGCAGATTACTTGTCAATATTTTCTCTTTTTCTATTGCTTTTTAGATTGCCTTTTTTTTAACCTGAGAAGCAGAAATATCTGAAATGTAATAGATGTCATATTCACACATACTCTGAACTATTTGCAAATGTCTGCAATTGAAATGTTTATTTTTGAACACACAGTAATGATTTTTCATGACACTAAAGAGTGGTTCTTGAATAACACATAGGCTAATTTTTAGACAACCAAATTAATAATGATTAAAATTAAAAATTAACTTTATAAGTTATTGTGAAATATTACTATCATAGAGACATTAAAAACACGTAAGAAAAAATAAGCTAATGTTTTTCTCATTTAATCTAAAATAAGTATGATTTTCTATAAGCTTTTGCTGATAAATACAATTCTAGATGACAAAATAAATATTTATTTAAAATATACTTTTTTCTTGTAAATTTTTCATAGAAATGACTAGGAGAATTATTTCACTTTATTATAGTGAATGAAATCAAAATAGATAGTAAGAGTGGCAAAAATCTGATACCTCATTTATGCTGTAGAGTTTTAGGTGTCTTTCCTTTGAAGAGTTCAAAGTACTTGAAAAGGGATTATCTTAACATATTCCATTTTCTAAAATGATAAAAAAGGCAAATATGACTATCTCAATGCATAAACAAGGAAACTGGAGCACAAAATTTTAATGGATTCTTCAGGACCACAGTCAGCCATTAAATTATTCATATACATGTATACTTTAATGCCTCTATGGTTTTCTTTTATCATAAGATTTTTTCCCTTATTCACTCTTCTTCAAAATGCTATTAGTACTCTAAGACCTAACTGAAATATTACCCCTTCCATCGAACTCTCCCTGATCCTCAGGCAGAAATAACTGGCCATGCTGGCTGTTATCACCAGTTTCCACTGGCTTTAATTACTACACCCTATACCATTGGATTTTGAAGAGTTTTCTTAAATTATGCTTAAAGACAAGCCAAAAAGGAATCGAAAATGCACCAGAATTGTTAGCCATGATTATGTGTGGGAGCTGTAGTGTGTATAGTTTAACTTTATATTTTCCAAATTTTCTCTAAATGTCATGTGATTTTGCAATTGGAAAAAGCAGAACAAAACAATGGGGTGGAAAGACATATGAAGTTTTATGAACTGTTACTTGAATTTACAGCTAGGCAAAAGCAGTGCTCCAAGACTAGGTATAGATACAGAAGAGACATCTAAACAGAGGAAAGAGACCTTTGATTAGAGGAAGGATCAAAAATCCTCCTTTACATATTATATCTAGGTACGACTCTGCTCCCCAGGAAGCTTGGCAGATGTCAGAGAAGACCCTGGAATACCTGTGTTGGTTTCAAGAAAGTATAAGACCATAGGCCAAATAAACAGATGGCTCTTGGGACAACTAATCTTTCTTCCTTAACAAAATGGATAGAGAGGAGGGAATAACTTAAAGCCTTCTTGAGAGAGGAAGTAAGACATAGTGAGGAATCAATCTGAAATTGCTAGTGCCCAACTAAAGTTTCCTGCTTTCAAATGGGAAATTGACCCTGAGGAAGATCAACAACACCTGCTCATGTGTTCTGGTTAGGAGGGAAAGCCAAACAGTTGAACAAAGGGGCCCAAGAACACAGCAGCTTAAAGAAAATAAAGTGTATTTCTCTCTCATAAATAGTCCTGGGGTGAGTGGTCTGGTCTGGTGGGCAGCTCCATTGAGTCATTTGGGTACCTCTTTGTCTCCATAGTTTCTTGACCACAGGGCAGGAGTTAAAAAATTGCAGGCCTGTGAGCCTAATCAACCTTTCATCTATTTTTATAAATAAAATTTTATTGGAAACAGCCATGACCATTTGTTTATGTGTCATCTTTGGATGCTTTTGTACCATAAGGCAAAGACTGTATAATCACAAAACCGAAAATTTTACTGAAATTTACTGAAATTTTTAACAAAAAGTTACTCTATGGCCCTTAACAGAAAACCTTTGTCCACTCTAGGTATTGACCTTGCTGCATGGTGGGAGCTGGACCATGGGCACATTTAAGTTCTAACTTGTGAAAGAAGAGCACATACCTGAATCAACACATGTCATTCCTCTCACATTCTATTGCAAGGACTCAGTCACAGCTCCTCATGGAGTGGCAAGGAGGCCGAGGAAAAAGTCTCTGGCTGAAAAACCATGTGCCCAGCTACAATTTTATCCCAACAAAACAAAGAGAATGAATTTTGGAGGATAGCCAACAGCCTCTACCACATGGACAGTTGTTTTGTCCAACCGCCTCAACTTGGATCATGAAAGAAGCACATATCCACATGTGTGTCATATCAAAGGCAAATGATCACATTTTTATACACACAGAAACGTGTTTTTGCTACAACCAAGCCAATATACATTCTAGTATTGCTTATCAGAACGTTGATGTGTAATTTGGTGCAAGGTATAAGAGCTATAGTGACAAGCCAAACCAAAGAAAACTTCTACTTTCCTTGGAACATGCAATGACATAAGTAAACTAGTCAAGATAGCATATGATTCCTCTCAAACAGCATCATGGTGTTAAAGGGTGGCCTGCTAAGTGTGCCATGACAAACGCAGGTGCAGGCCAATGCCTTCAACAAGTGCCACCCAAATACCATATGATTTCAGTCATATGTGGAATTTAAGAAACAAAACAAATGAACAACAAAAAAGAGACAAACAAAAAAACCAGTTTGTTCTCTGTGTTGAAGAATACACAGAGAATAAACTGGTGGTTGCTTGAGGGGAGGTGAATAGAAGGATGGGTGAAACAAAGGAGATTAAGAGTACACTTAATTTGATGAGCACTGAGAAATGTATAGAATTGTATACAATTCACTCTATTGTACACTTGAAACTAACACTGTAGGTTAATTATACTTCAAGAAAAATAATAATAATAAAGGAAAAAAGGACCATCCAAAATTCTGTTCTGTGAAAGTGTTCCCCTAACACAAACAAGTTTGAGACCCATTGATAAAGTGTTGACCACATACAATATATGCTATAAGCCTCCAATCAAGCTCCATTTAAAAAGAAAAAGTACATATAAAAAGACTTAATGAATAGTCACAATTTCCATAGGTGACTTTACAGGCCATTTGCTCTTCTACCATAGAAGATTAGAAATAGAAAAGGCATCTAAGCTAATATTTCTGCGAGGATGATTCCCTGCAGCAAATTTTACTATCTTCTTGGATTCAATTTTAAATGTCTAGAACAATGTGCTCTCTTCATCCTTCTCCTGGAGGCAATTCAAAGTCCTATGGGAAATTTTCTCAACACTAGTGATGTAAAAAGTAATAAAGTGAGGAATAAGGAGACAGAAGTTCTGGTTCTCACTCTTCTGCTTTTCAACCACATGAACTTGCATGATTCATTCTTCATATTCATTCAATTTGTGTATTTTTCCTATTAGATGCAAGACCACCGCTGTGGAAGAAACAGAGATGTCAGAGACTGACCCCCAGCTTTCTATGAGTTTATAATCAAATACAGGAGCAAGTGCAAGAAGAAGGGAAAAATCCTTAAGTAGGTGGAATCCTTTCAGTTGTGAGTGATGGTAAAGAGAGATCATGCAAAGTGGTTTGCAAGACTGGTGAAAGCTAGAAAGGCAAAGTTGAAGGGAGAAGCATGCCAAGTAGAAGGAAGGCACAAGCTAAGGGTAGAGATAAGAAAGTATTCAAGGAATGACTGGTGGTCAATGTTAGCTAGAACATGTGTTGTTCACAGGAGAATAGTGGGATACTAATTCGGAAAGATAGTAAGGATCCAGACTGGAAAACCTACTAAGTCTGATGTTATTTAGTAAGCAAAAGGAAGGGTTGTCAGAAGGTAGGTGATTTAACCAAGGAAAGGCTTTAGAAGAATTATTCACATGGTGATTTGTAGAATGGATTGGGGGTAGGGAGACTAGCTAGAACCTAGTTAGAAAGCTAGGACAAGACAAATGTGGAAGAGATTTCCAATAAGGATCGAATTCAAGGAATTATTTTCCCTGTTTTGAACACGATCCGGTTGCTAATATTAGAGATGCCACAATCAAAATATGATGAAGCAGGAGATATCACACTTAAGCTGACAGAACAAAGAATACTTGAAACTGAAATGACAGAAAAATAACTGAGCAGAAATGCATTCGAATTTCAACTGCTAATTTGATGTTTATGAAGACTTTGAACTATTTTGTAAGCTAAGAAAGGCAATAAACCTGAAACTCTGGGAAGGGTGTAGGAACTGGTTCCTCTTACGAAGAGTATAAAAGCATAAAGAGAGAATTACTATCCTCCTAGATTCTTCACACTTACTCCAAGTTAGATGGACCTTTTGGCTCTACTTTTCCTGATTTTGACTGGAAATCTAGAATAATTCTCTCAGCACCCTCCCCCCAGATTCACCCATAACTCTGCAATCAACACCAACTCCTTCTCAGGAAACTGCAGATCTTACTTCTATCACTAAGGATTAGTTTTACTTCTTCTAGAACTTCATATATATACAGTCTTAGAGCATAGACATTCATGCATATTTTTTGGAGTCTGCCTTTTTTGCTCAGAATGTTTTTTAGATTCATCAATGTTGTTGCATGTAAGTAGTTTTTTATTACTGGATAAGTTGCATGAATATTTCACAAATTTTTATCCATTCATCTGTAAATAGGCATTTGGGTTGTTTCCAGGTTGGGACTATTATGAACAAAGTTTTTATGAATATTAGTGTACCAGTGTTTTTGTGGACATAGGTTTTCATTTGTCTTGAGGGTAATGCTTAAGCCTGAGTCATATGAAAATATATGTTTAATTTTATAAGAAACTGACAAACTGTTTTCCAACATAATTACAGAATTTAACATTCCCAATACCAGTGTATGAAAGTTCTAGTTGCTCCACATTCTTTCCAACACTTGACATTGTCAATCTTTTTAAATGTTAACATTCTAGAAGGTTTGTAATAGTATCTTATTGTGGCTTCACTTTATACTTCCCTAATGATAAATATTTCCATGTCCTTATTTTCATGTCCTCACTGGCCATTGCACATGTATATTTCTGGGAAGATTCTGTTAAATCTTTTTCCCACTTTTTAATTGTCATTTGTCCTATCTTTGAGTTGTAAGAATTCCTTATGTATTCTGGATGTAAATCCTTTTTCAGATATATGTATTGCAGACACTTTCTTCTGATCTGTAGCTTGCCTTTTCAGTTTCTCAGCGGTATCTTTGGAAGAGCAGAATTTTTTAACCTTAATAAACCCAATTTATAAATTTTTATGGATACAGTTATGTTCTATTCACAAAATCTTTGCCTACCCTAAAATTTTGAAAAATAGCTATGTTTTCTTCTAGACCTTTTATATATTTAGATTTTACTTGACTTCTATGATACACGTTGGGCATATTTTTGTGTAGTGTAAGTAGGAGTCAAGGCTCATTTTTTTTCCTGTTTAAATATCCAGGTGTCCCAGCACTATCCAGTATAACCTTTTCCTCATCTAGTTACTTTGTCACCTTTGTCACAAATCAGTGGACTCTATGTATGTTGATCTATTTCAGAACTGTTTATTTCATTTCATCTATTTATTGTTTATCCTTACACCAAGGCCACACTATCTTGATTATGTAGCTCTTAGGTAAGGCTTGAAATTTAAAAAAAAAAAAAAGTCCTTTGAATTTATTTTTCTTTTCATTTTTTTTTTATTTTAGAGAGAGAAAATGTGTGAGTGGGATAGAGGGGAAGAGAGAGAGAGAGAGAGAAAGAGAGAGAGAACCCCAAGTAGGCTCAACCCTCAGGAGTACCAGTGAGATCATGACTTGAACTGAAATCAAGAGTCAGAGGCTCAACCAACTGAACCACCTATGTGCCACTATTTTCCTTTTTGAGAATTATTATGGCAACTCTAGGTCTCTTACATTTCCATATAACTATTAGTATCCGTTTGCCAATTTCTACAAAGAAGTCCTGGGACTTCTCTTGAGCTTGCATTGAATCTATAGATCAATTTAGGCAGAACAGACATTTTCACAATATGAGTCTTCTAGTACAAGAATATAGTACCTTTCCTTTTTCTTGTCTTTAACAATCTTTTATAATTTTCAATGTACAGATCTGCACATGTTTTGTTAAATTTATTCCTATTTTAGACAGCCTGTCTTAAAAGTTGACTACTACAGAATGCAATCTCACCCATTACTTATTTGTGTTATTAATTTAATTCCCAGAATAACAATTTCTTCAAATTAATGGTAGTAAGGGAGGAGTGGTAATGGGGGAAGGGTAATTCCCAGTTGGAAACATTTCCATATGTAAGATAATTCCTTGCCATATTAGAAAAAAAAATCTCTTCATAAACTTCACTGAGCCCCAACTTGAAGGAATGTCAATAAATACATATACAGGTCTCCCTGGGGTCCATAAGGAAGCTACTTACTAAGATAATTAGGTGTTTAAAGTTGAAAGCAGATGTTTTATAGATTAACCAGTCTATAGATCTATGTATAGTTATCCCTCAAAAACTACCTGATTTATCACAGTAATGGGCACTTTGAATTGTTTTTCCCAGGGCTGGGTATTTTCTTTAGCAGAATTCCCATACTTTAGTTTGAATCAGCATTTGTGCAATTACAGAGTAGTTGTATGAGACCTGAAGATTCATAGTGGAGGGAAATGCTTAGCAGAGTTTTATCTAGATGGACAAAATTCTCTTGAAAACGCTTTTGGGAAATCTAAGTACCTCACTGATCTTTTTGCTTTCCACACAAAAATAGTGATGATAAAGAGGAAACTAACTTTCAGAACCCCATTAAATATTATATTATTTCTCTTGCCAAGTTCCCTGATGGGTATTTTATAGATTTTCCTTAATTTAAAAAGTAGATTATTCAAGATTCCGAAATAATTATATCATAAATATCATAATAACAGCGTAGGCCGTGTTTCTTCCATTTGTGATATCAATTTTTTCTCATAACCATCAAAGTAGACAAATAAGGATTAGGTGTTATTATGTAATCGGAAAACAAACTAAAGAAAAATCAAAGAGCGATCTAAAATTATATAAAGATTTGGCTCTGGCTCTGTGTCTTTTCATTCATTCCTTTCTTCCTTACCTCCTTCCTCCTCTCTTTTAAATTTTGGGCTTTAAAAGAAACACTCAGAAACCACGAGTATTTGAGAAATAGCAACAACAATAATAGTATATTGACTACTCTGTGTTAGGAATGAACATTTCAATTCTATAACTTTCAGACATCTCCAATAGAGTGTTACTGTTCCCACTTTACAGAGAAAGAAACTGGACCTCATAAAGGGTTAGGAGCCTTTCCCAAGGCCACATGGCCGAGCTGAGGAGATGGGGTTCAAATCGCAAAACCAAAACTCTGTCACACAGATGTCTCCAAGCTGAAATAGTTATTTAACTAATTGGAACCAAAGAATGAAAACAAGGTAGACTTTAGCATATAGTTTAACAGAAGATCTTTCAGCTGGCATCTATTCAGGAAACTACATAGAAATCTGCAACCTTGCCTCATGGAGAGAGCACAGGACTGGGGAGCTGGAAGACCTAGGTTAGATCTAAACTGAACAGGAGATTGTCACAGATTCCAAGGGAACCCTTTAAACGTGTTTATTAGTAGAAGCAAATGTTGGACTTCCTACTTTCTAGTCTGTTCCAACTCTAGATTCTTCTTAAAAAAGAAAGTACTCTTTGTTTATTATTATAGGGATAATTTTCTTTTCTCTTTTGCTTTCTGCATAAATAACCTTCTCTTTAATCAATTCATATTAGAGTCTGTAAAAATGTCCATAGATGTATAAGGAAGCCAGAAGGCACCAGGGATTCCTGGTGTCACACTCTCCCAGGTGACTTATGTGGGTGGCAGCTTCTGGGTAAACCTTTTCTGGCAGCCACTTCCACCCTGGCATGGAGCAGTGGAATTGAGATGGCCAGAGGAGGATCGACTTGGCTTTTCTTTGTAGGAATTTCAAGACTGAAAGTTATCAGTTCCATCATGAGCACCATCAGGTTGAAGTCCAGATAGCCATCTGAGACCAGCTGAACTTTAGCAGTTACCAATCCAGAAACAAGCTGGCCCAGCCACTTTATGGTTTCCAGAGACCATCCAGACGACACTCCGGGAATCTCTTCCACCTGTTCTCTGCTGCCGTATATTTAATACACCTCCTCAATGCCTCCAGATGCCATATTGGGCAAGGAATGAGAGGAGCGTATAAAATCTAAATGACTAATAATTTACCGAAAGAAACAGGGCCATTCTGGTCCTTATTCAAATTTTGAATACTCCGGTGTTTAACTAGAAGGAGAAATATAAACAGGAAATTATAGGAATAGTACCACTGGCAAGTTAAAGATGTCCCTACCAATCATCAGGGTGTGACTTGTGAAGAAGATCAGATAAGCTATTACAAAATAGCTTTTCTTTACATATCTGAGTTTCAGGTGAGTGATTTTGTGACTTAATTATACTTTTATAATTTGAGTTCATTACAATAAGCTAAAAAAAAAAAAAAGAACAAATGAAGAGTCACCCTTTTCACAAAGTCAAATTTAGCTCAAGTTTTTCTGAGTATATAACACACTCAATCAAGCCTTTCTTAGGATTGCTTATAAAGAATGCTCATGAAGTTTAAAAGAATTTGGATGACCATTTACTTCCATTCATGAAAACTTCCATAAAGTTTCTATTTAATGAAACCTTAAGATAATGGAGTTTTTCATTTCAATTTGGTGGTCAACATGTAGGAAAAAGAAAAGCTCACATAAGAGAAGGGATATAATCAGAAAATCAAACATTGAGGGAAAAAGCCATTTCTTAAAGTGCGGCCTTTACTGTCAAACTGAATTTTGGTGTAAAGTGTAAAACCAGAGGGAAAAAAAGTCAGCTATGCTGTGAACTGCCAAGGGAATTGTTTTTAGTCTACCAATGCTCCAGGTGCTTTTCATATAGAGAGACTTCATCTCATGCTCATGCTTGTTTATTTCTATTCGTATAACTCTAAGCCAGGATGGAAACAGGGACTTTGTTGATCCAATAAATGTGATTTTTAAACTACTTCATCTTACCTAAAATTTCAAACCATTAGGAAAAGTAGAACTATGTACTTTTTTTGTTTTATTTAACCTCAAATTTGAAACTTCAGTTAAATCAGCTTACAACCAATTAATGTCATTTGTTACTAAGTGACCCAAGAAACCAGGAAGAAACTATGATCTAGGTTTGTCAAAGCATTAAATTCTTATGAAATGTCTCAATGTGAATCTTTGTACTTGTCGTAAAAGTAATCCATTTTGGGTGCCTGGGTGGCTCAGTTGGTTGAGCGTCTGATTCTTGATTTTGGCTCAGGTCATTATCTCACAGTCACGAGATGAAGACTGGCATCAGGCTCCGTGCTAAGGGTAGGGACTGCTTAATTTTCTCTCTCTCTCACTCTCTCTTTCTGCCCCTCTACCCTGCTTGAGCTCTCTCTAAAATAAAAAATATTAATTCATTTTGAAGGCTACTTGTCTTGAGGAAACTTTATATTTCAGAAATGGATCAAAAAATAGCTGTCCCTACCCTTACACGTCTTGTTTCAAGATATAACTGCTAAACATTTTTTTAATTCAATAAAGGCTTATTGAGTGTTTATTATGTGCTGGGCCCTATAATAGGCACCCAAGATACAAAGGTACACTGTGGCATCTTGGAAAGGTTGCGTTCCTTCTGAAGGCAGAGGGAAGATTAGGGAGTCTTTTGCAACAGATAAAGGCTTATGGGGACAATGGAGATGTAAATGAGGGAGTGGATTGGAGACAACTTTGAGAAATAGAATTAACAGAATTTGTTGTCAAACTGGATGTGCTGACAGATGAAAATTCAGAGGTAGTTCCCTGGTCTCCAGTTTGGAGATAAAGATGTCATTCAGTGAGATTAGAAATGTCCGGGTGGCAGCAGTACAGCCAGCTCCACATTCCCCCCAGAGATGAAATCTAAATGAGCTACTGTGTCCAGAGAGGTACATGGTCAGAGATAAATGTACTCGAAGTCCATTTTCAGAGCCCCAGTGGGTTTCTTTCCCACATGGAAATGTTTGAACCTGCTTCAGAACCTGCTAAACTTGATCAATGGCCAGTGGCAAATACTCTCAGCAGTGAGTAAAACTCTTCCATGGAGAGGACTCCAGTGCTGGATTAATATTGTATCATACATCAGCCCACTGTCTGGGCTGATGCTTCTGAATCCATTCTAATTAGCAAAGCGTGCTCAAGAGTTAAAAGGGGCCACTCATGGCCTCAAACACACTGAACAGAGACCGGGGGGCTTAGGTTCTATCTCAAGCTCTTGCATCTGTAGCATTTGAGGGAGGAAAGTCATGTCACTTCTTCTATATCTATGTAAGATTAGGATCCACGCTCACTACTAACTATAAAAGTCCGTAATTCCCCTTCCCATAACTGTACATTGAAACAGACAAAATGAGGGGAAATTCATCAAAATGAATGCTAGGGAAAATGAAACTGTTCAACTTCTATTTACATCATGAGGATTTATTTCATATCACATTTATAGCATGTGTGAGGCATTCTGAAAGGATAAATGGTTGAACAAGACAATGGCCTAAGACCTATGGTGACCTCGTTTAAATTTCACAGTATGAAGATGCCTATAACTTAGAATTTTGAAAGATGAGTACTTATTTAGCACAAGATTATTCATCCTCCTAGTTCTGATTTTAAGTAAACAATAACAATTAGGCCACAAGTTCGTAGAATTAACTACATACACCTCTTTAATGTTAACTATTAAGAGGCCTTCCACTAAGATATGAAGTAAATATCTACTTGGAGGGTTTGGAATTAAAATTTCATGCTGTTAATAAAAATCAGTACTGATAGTGTCCTAACATAAACTAGATCATCTTCTGATCCTGATCAAAAGGCTTCAGCTCTGCCTCATACTCCAGCTCTTTCTTGGCAAAAAAGGTAAACTAATTCAAAAACAAATATTAAGGACGTAATAAAGGGCTCTTTTGCACATTCATTATATTCACAGTGAGGGAAATTTTCTATCCTGTCAATATCAGTATATGTAACATAAAATCATCAATTCCATAGCTGGGAGCTATGGTAAAAAGAGTACCCTAAAATTGTAAGTAAATCTTCAGCTTTATCTATAAACCTGGTAAACACATTAGATTTCCATTGAGATAAATGCTACACAATGTATGTCATGATCAAACATCTCATTTTCTTCTAGAATAATAGCAGCCACCATAAAGGAGTATCTCGAATATGTCCTTGGTGGTTAACCTACACTTTAATCCTTTCAAGAAACTCACAAAATAGATATTATCAATGAGAGACTAAATATCCTGAGAATTTACATGACTGGTCCAAAGCCACACAGCCAATGGTAATTGATGACTTTGCCATGTGGACCAAGTCTCTCTGGCCTGAAAAACAGCTCTACTCCATTAAACAAAATGCCTCTTTGCCCTTACTTTTTAGTCCTTCAGGCTTTTTCTTGAACTTCTCTTTCTGACAACAGTCAAATCATCCTTTCAAAGATCTCAGACAAACTCAGCATTCTAAGGTAAGCTGTCAGATCTCATTTGGTTCGCCTCATCTACCACTTCTTTGTTTATTCTTGTTCCTCTAAAATCTTCCTTTTCCAAAGCTGAGAGTTGATAAAACAGGCTATTTTAATCACAACGAAAATGTTATACACCATTCGAAAGGAAAATATTTATATATTCATTGGTAGTGTTAAATATACGCAATGGTTATAAAAGTAGTAGCATGCTAACTATTATAGCAAAATTAATTAATAAACCCAGTCTTTCTGTATAGTTAAATCCATGCTGGCTCTTAATCTCTGTCTTTAGTAACCTATTTTAAAATGCTCTTCCAATTAATCCAACATTTTCTCGGGGATAATCCCAAGGGCAGGATAATCCTTATATGTTCCCTGTGTCAGTTCAGCCTCTTAGTCACAATCAACGAAGCATACAATCACCTACAGGAAACCAAACTGCCCATCGTTACTTTTATCCAGGCTGGGATTTCCTTCCCTCCCTGGAACACCAGCTTGCCTGCTTTACATCACTTGAGGCTTAAAATAAGGAACACACCACAAATCTTTTTTTCCAAATTCTCTCCCATATTAAATTCTATGTTCATAAAGACATGCAGACCCAATCTTGAATTTCTCACTATACTGAGAATCTCCAACCTCCTAGGATTTTGCCTTGCCTACAGACATTAAACCTCTGGGGGAAAGAAGACTTCTCTATCACCAGAATGCATCCATTCCTCCCTCACGACAATAACTGCTTGTGCACATTCCTCCCTACTAAACAATTCATCCCAAAGGGTGCAGTTAAAATCATGCTCACTCACCACTGTGACTGCTGTTTCCTTCCTCTAAGTTTCTCAATTATGCACAATGTCATTTCATTCTGACTCTTACCACAGTCTATTCTTAGTTCTTTTGTCCTCTCTTTTGCTGCCTATCTAGCTCATCCAAGAGCTTGAGCCTATCCAAGCTCATCTTCTTCCTCATCCACACTGTCCAGTTATCTGGACAACTCTTTACTTTCACCTCACAACTGCATTTTTTGTAATCGAAAACTTGACTTGATACAATGATATAAGTGTTGTATGGTGCCAGCTGGCAGCTACACTTGTGGTGAGCATAGAGCATAGCAGGATGTATAGAGAAACTGAATCACTATGTTGTACCTGAAACTAACGTAACTTTGTGTGTCAACTATATTCTTATTAAAAAGACTAGCCCTATTAAGTCAAAAAATGTCATCTCCATGAGTTATTTTCATTTATCTGTGTTAAATATACTTTTAGAACTTTGCATTAGAGAAAAGCAAAAAAGATAAAACAAACATCTAAGTATTTACACATACAAGTGACCTGCCCTCCAAAATCTTGCAACAAAAGTAACTTCATATGTAAATAAGATTTCACCCTTCAAAATAAAATATTTATTTTACAAAATAAAAGGAAATAATGGTGATCTCATTGATAATCATAAAAATATATGTCTAATCATAGAAAAACAGCAAGTCATTTTCCCAGCTACTTAAAAATATTTTAATCATGCAAAACCAATATAATGTACTCTAACATAATGCTAAAATGTTAACCAAGATGAAGTGGCTTTTATTCATTTTACAGGATGTATATTTGGCAATAGTTTTTTAAAAATAATTACTGTAAAGGAACTCTAAATATATTATTTCAGAAACAATATTTTAAAATACAGCAGTAAGCAACGGAAACTATTGTTCTTTATACATTTTTGGCATAACACTGCCATACAATTACAGAATTATAAAACAAGTGTTTCATAGTACCATACAGATCCAGAAACTGGTTACAACTCCTACCACATACACATGGTATTGGTACTAACAGACATGCACAGCATTCTGTAATTCATACTGCAGTAGAACACAGGGCACAGAGAAGACCCAGCAGCTGCTGGAGAGTCAGAGCTTATGTGCGAAGTAAAACACACATCTTTTGAAGAATCATACCCATTTTCTTGAAAGACTGAAAAAACAAAGGACACAATAGTTTCCAAAGTGAGATAGTGCCTGGACCCAGTTGGCCATCTATCTTCTTAGGTAATACTAACAAAAGGCCAATATCTTAAGAAATAAGGAAATGGTCTTTTAATAAAGTAAGTCTTTTAATAAAATAATAAAATAAGAAACAAGTAAATGGTCTTTTAATAAAAAGGAAAAAATGCTTATTAAGGGAGAAGCTAACACTTTGCTCTCAGTTATTTCTCTTGATTGTAATGCCTTGATTGTATTAATGACAATTAATACATTGTCAACTCTCGTATGGGCGATAGTCACTTCATGTGTAGACAATCACATTACTGAGTCTTAACTCAGCCACTCCCCCAATTTAATTTGTTAGTAAAACCACCAACTATTGATACACACTGGCAAAAAAAAATTAAACTTGGTATCTGATCATTTGCCTACTTCTATCAGTCTACTGAAAGGTTTCAGTTTACTGTAGAGTAGAAAGAAGTCATGGTTGAAATGGGAGTATTAATGGGATTCTGTTTGCCCGCCAATCCCTTGATCACCTAATGTACAAAAAACCAGAGCTAATTCCAAAATCACATCCCTACCATGAAGCTTTCATGGATCTTTCCTCATCTGCTTCCCATAATTGTGTCATTTGTACAAACCTAGAATTGGTTATTCTTTATTTCTGTTGTAGGTTTCTTGTTATTGTCTCTAATCTTTTGTTTCATTTGTATTTTCCTTTTCTCCACATGAAACTAAATTTTCTATTAGCACCACAAACAATAATGCTCATCTGACCAAAGGCTACAGGACTTAGACATTTCTTAGAACCAAGATTATTATATAACTAATCTCTCTGATTGACATAAACTGTTCTACAAACTCTGCCATAAATTAAAAACGAGAATATGATAAATTTCATAGCTTAAATATATTTTCATAAGGTTTTGGATTCTTTGTTTAAAAAGAGTCTTTTAGCCTAACAAATTATCAACGTCTTTTCACTTTCACTTCATTTTTAATGTACACTGAGTCATCTTATAAAAACTTTTAAATATATATCTATGAAAGAACAACTTAAAAGAACTTTGATTGAAGAACTAGGAGGAAGGGTGGGCGGAAATGGTATTTCAATGTTTCCCAAAATAGTTCTAAAGATTCAATTTACATAGCAAGTGTCCAATTGCTCACAATTTCCTAACTACAAAATGGTAGCAAATTATAACAGATATTTTGTGAAAATTGATAACATATTAAAATTATGTATAGAATCTAAGGTAACCCACCCTCTTCAGAAGCCGGGGATAAGAAAGCTCAACACTCTTCTGAACCAGAGGAGGCTCTGAGGATCTGTAATGACTTTGGAGAGACTGGAACCCAGTGTTGGCTCCACTTTACCAAGATGCTCACCTGATTCTTACTCCCCATTCTGCACTCTACTTCCTGGCACAGTATGAGCCATAAAACAAAGCACTTAATTGTATTCTCTAACATGAAAACTTTAATTCAAGAAAGAAACATTAAGAAGCTATTTCCCACAAATAACTAAAACAATAATTCTCAACAGATCAAGAAAACAGATGACAAATAACATTCTAATCTAGGAAAAAAAGCAAAAACAGTGTTTTTTAAATGTTTTTAATAAGAAAAGTAATTTCAGATTCCTCCAACCATCTACTGGAATTAAACTTCTAAATAATTCTCTAATAGAATTCCATTTTCTACATCCATCTGCAGCTAAGAACAAGAAGTAAAATACAGACAAATATTAATTGTAGTAACTGAGAAATGTTTAAAATGAAATTCATAGCATGTAGCAAAATCAAACAAAAGCGTAAGTAAATGTAACAACGTAGTTAACATTACTGTAAATACATTTTGTCAAACATAACACACCGTTGAACACTGTGGCAAATACACCTCCTTATGAACTAATACTATTGTCACAAAGGGAAATTTCTCCAAAATGAAAAAGCACCAAAGAAAGTTCATTAAAATAACTGATATTCATGGTTTGGAAAGTTCCTCATGGCAAGATTTTACAATGGAGTAAAAAATTCAAACTTCTGAATGAAAACCATCTATATTAGTTAAGGCACATCTGGACACCTCCAGGCATTCATATTTATAACTATATTATTATTAACTTCAATAATAAGGGATTTCTAAAACCACAGTCTGTCCCTGAACACAATCTGCTGGGTGGGCTGGATAACTAGAACAGGGATGGAAGCAGGGTAGTACTCACTGTCACCCTAGAAATTACCCACACAAATCTGTTCATGTAATAAACACTACAGAATTCAAAGCTGAAAGAAGTCAGTATATGTAACTCCTAATTTCTAGATCCTACATTGACTCCATCATCGTTCTCTATAACCTTACCTACATTTGAAATGATCCTAGCATGTCTAACTCCAGCCTACCTTCTATTTAACACATATAGCCCAAAAAACAAAGAGGAGTTTTCTAAGCGGGAGACAAATTAGAAATCTTCAAAACCATTCCTATAACAAAGGATCCCCACTCAGCACAAATAGGCATGAAAGACCCATAGATGAAGCTATAATCAAGTAAGATCAAGAATGTCCTTCTTTTCTCAGGTTAGAAAATAAAGCTTTTAGAGGAGCCTCAATTATAGAAAGACAAAAAAAAAAAAAAAGGCCCATTTACTCAAGAGTATAAATCCAATCATAACTCTATTACAAACTTGGGAAATTTAACTTTACACAATGAACCAACTATTCCCTATCAGCTCAACCAGTTTTTGACACTTGATATGGGAGTTTACCTACAAAAATGGCTTTTTAAAGAGTAACAGATGTAACATTGCACTGTTTTTCCTTTTTCACCAGATCATATCTTCACTCAGATTAAAGCATAAAAACTAAAAGAAATGTTGGTAATTTTATATAAAATATGAAACAAAATGACTATGATAGATATGAAATGACATTTTCATGTTTACATTGTTAATACTGAGCAAAAAAAATCTTAGAACTTCTCTAGTAACTCCTGAGTTGCATATTTTATTTTATCCTCGAAGCTGAAAAATGTAGTCTCAAAATCAAAATTCAAAACAAAACTATGCAAAATAATTTTTGAACTGAGAACTAGACCTGATTTAGAAAAAGCAGACACATTTTCTCTTCTATCATGATTCTTTTGAGTTTCTTATGAGATTGAGCATGAAACTGTATAATGGTACAATATTCTTAATGTTATAAACTTTTTCTCTGCTGTACAGAAATATATCTTGTAATTATATATCACTTTACAGTATTTCAAAATACTTTCACATATATTATCTCCTTAGAGATATGAAAGCACAAAATATTAGAAATGTACGAGACTAACCAAGCGATATAACATCTATCTGCCATGAAATGCAAGTAAATATTTTATCAATAGCCAATGTTTATATCCTCACAGTCCAAGGTACAACAATAAAGTCTATATATTTGCAAAGATTCAATAATGTTTCTAGCTATTTGGTCATGCTTCGTTGCATTTTTAAAACAGCTTCTCAGTAAATTTCTGCAAGCATATGGTAGTTTTTAAAAATACAAAACATTAGAGACAAACCCAGAAGGCTGTTTCATATCTAAGACCCACATAAATACGTATCTATAGATATTATTTAAAAAACTATTAATTTTACAAAGTATTCTTTATAGAAAAAAATTATAGACATAATTTTTATCTGCAAAAGGAATGACATCCTCTTATTTGTTCTCCACTGAGGAATTCTCTCATAAATTATTTGCGGATTAAATGTAGGAATCATACTGTTACATATGAATATGGATTTTAAAAACAACATTCTGGGAAAAGGCCACTGTTTATAAATGTAGGCCAGGCAGTTTTTCCCTTGAGACTAAATATTCTCAAATTAACTGTTGCAATCTAATCAAACCCCTAATTAGGAATAATATTCTAAAAGTTAAATTGTTGAATGAAGTGTTTTTATTTGTAAGGGCTCTGATACACTACAGTTTCTAAGCAATTCAGATTATATCCATTTATTTTAGTCTCTGTCCACTGTTTATTAATATTTTAATATCTAGTCACAAATTTTAAATATTTTGCACTTAGAAAGCAGTCTGAACACTTTTTCATGTATTCAAAATTGCTAAGATATTTTGAATTAATCATGTTCCTACAGTTCAGCTCAATGTAACAACTACTCTCATCTTACCCTGTAAAACTGTTTTTTGAGCTCTATGGGGACATTGCTATAAGCAGCACATTACAGGGCCCATACAAAAAAGAAACTGAAATGCAAAAGCAGAATTGTTTCTGCTTTTGTAGAAAGCAGAAAGCAAAAATTGGGATACTCTGGGAACCAGAAATGAGAAGATGCTTTATAACTGGAATATGATATACAACTTGGTTAATAATATATTAAAAACTCAAGTTTCAGCAACTATGATGCTTCATGTAAACTTCAAAGCAATAAAATCATACTTCTAAAGGCATACAATTGGTATATTTTCTAGAAATTCTCTGCTGGAAATCCCCCGATTATAAAGGTTAACAGAGGATGATATGATGTGACTAACAAATAAGACACAGTAAAAATTCTCTGGGGGTTAAGGTGAATCTAAAAGCCCAAGAGACACACAATTGCCAATTCTTCTCTAAATGAAAGTGAATTTTTTTTTCTATTAGTTGCTTTAACTATATTTGTATGTATGCTTTGAAGTTCTCATCACAGTGATTATTTTCTGATGTGTAACATTAGTAATAATATTACAGAAAGTAAAACTACATACTCTTAACCAATATTAACGCAATAAGTGCTTGCTAAAACTGAGAATACAGAATTTTAAATGTTCTGAATTTCAAGGTTTGACTACTTAGAGATACTTCAAATTGTTTTCTTTTTTAAAGATACACTGGACTAAGCAATATTGTTAATTTCACAGCCCACAGAACACTGAGATAGTCAAGGTTTTAGGGACCACTGCCTTGTTACCAGTGTAAGAAGCATGCTATTTAAAAATGTGTATTTTCTTTCCTTATTTTTGAATTCGTTAGTCATTTGCATTCAGAAACAAGCACCGAATTTATATGGAACAGCCATAAAAGCAAAATCCTTTTCTTGGACTTTTGCATCAAAATTTGTTTTTAAGCATTTAACATAGAAAAACATTTTTATTATTTTAAAAAAGCAAATTCTTGATATCATACAGTTAAAAGTGCCCCTCTGTTTGATTTAAATTTCAGTACAGGGGATCACTGGAATGTACCCTAGAAATGCACATGCTGGCCTACAAAGATGGCAAATGAAGGCAAGTGCAGAGACAGGAAAAGAGGAAAGGACAGTGGAAAGCCCAAGAAATGGGCTGGGTGATTATGGCTTCCTAAGAATATCCATTTCACATACCAGAATTTAAAAAGAAACATCTTGAGGTGTTGTAATGAAGATTCCAAATTACTTTCTGAATACATTTGAATCGACTAAATTTGTTTTCCCAGCTTTATGAATCCATAAATTGGGCAATTATGTGGCAAAATAATGAAATTTATCCTCTTGATTTTCTTCATGTAGACCGTAATCTCCCAAAAGAATTTATTTGATATATCAAATACTACATGATTATTTCCACATACACTGAAAATAATTTAAAAGCAATTATTATGCACAGAACTTGGAAACTCACATCCTAAAAGTGCTAAAAGTGTTAGAGAATACATTCATTTATTGGGTCCTGCTTAAAACTTCTTACTAACTATTAAATTCATTATCATTCAAAATAAAAAACCAACAACAAACTCTTTACAACAGAAATTACAAACAGATCGCTAAAATTTGAAATGACCTCTGTTCTTCAGGATATATTGTACAGTTTTTCCTCCCTTACCTATACACATTTGCGGGTTTTCTGATAATTCACTGTAATGGTACATCATCAGGGGAGCCTGTATTTCCAGGATTTTCACAGTCTTTGTTGTGATTTTCACCCTCTTCATCTTTTTCAGGAGGAATTGCAATTTCCTTCCTCTCTGTAGGATGGCTGACTGCTTTTTCCAGTTGAGAATTTGAATTTTCAGCATTACCGTCCTCTGTCTTTGACTTGGTGGCTTCACTGCTGGGCTCTGTGCTAGGCCTGTCTGCCTCTTCTCCAGCCCCTCCAGGTGCCGCTTTTTTTTCTTCAGCTGTTTTGCTATTCAAATGAATAGCTGAGGAGGAATTTTTAGAGTCCTTGGATTTTTTGTGCATAGAAGTTTGACTGATATGACCAGAGGTGGGAGGGGCAGGCATTTTCTGGGCTTTGCTTCCCTCTGACTGTTCTTTCCTTGGCGGTCCCCAGATAAAATTCTCTGAAGGCGTGTAATGTTTCTGGGCAAACCGTAGGAGCTTTCTCCTCTCTCTCCTGTCTCTAATTGTATAAACAAAATACTCCAGAGCACTCTGTTTAATATTGGGAATAGTGTTTTCTACAAGAGCTTCATGAAGAATAAATTTTACAAGAGGAGATTTAAAACTTTCATATCCAAGCTCACCAAGGCTTTTGAGAATACGAGTGATTCGTAAATAGTTGTGCTGGGACCTGGAAGAGAGGATTGAACAAAAAATGTAGCGGGGAAATCAGGTGAGGGAAAGTAGGGGAATAAAAAGTATTAGAAAAATCATTTTTAATGGAACTGTAAGCCATGGAAATATGCATTACAATTTTAGTGAAAGTCATATTAGACACCATAAGAAGGATAAATTAGAAGTTATTAAACTCTTATACTTCAATGTAATGCCAATCTATGTGAAATTCAAATGTGAAATATAAATTCCTCTTGTTTCTTCATATTTGAGAGATATTTAGGTCTAAAATTTATTCCCACTCATGTTGAATTGTTGTTTAATGTTAAATACACTGAGGATGTGATCTACTAGAGCATTTATTTGCAACGACGCCTGCTGTACCGTGCCCACCACAGGTAACTAGTCCCAAACATGAATGCAACATCAGCTATCAGCTGAAGGTATGATTTAGAGTGTCAGAAAAATCCACCACACTGGCCAAGTCATAAGGTAAGCAACAAAATCCACTCTACTTTACTGGAACAATTCTGACAAAGGCTGCAAAACTGACTTATTTAGCAGAACACAGTTAACAGCATGGGCTCTGAAGTCAGACCTGGAGTTTATACCATGGCTCTGCCACATACAGCTATAAGAAATTATGGTGTCTTCTTCTGACTCAATATGCTCACCTGTAAAGTAGGGGAAATGGCCAATATTTCAATGGACTTTTAGAAGAATAAAATGAGTTGAGACATATTCAGGGCATGTAGAACTTAAAAAATATTAGATACTATTTAAAATCAATATTATTGCTATTATTTAAATCTGGTACTAAGGACCACCATATATGTACCTATCCCCACTTAATTACCTAATTGTCTTCCATCCATGCCTTCTCTCTCCTTCTTTTTCCCGGAGAATTTTAAATTTTGCTTCTAATGGCATAGACTCCCAAGATGCCTTTTTCCCCAAATTGCACAAACTTCTTCTCTGTCCTCAAACTAAGGCCGTTATCAGATGAATGCTTTTCAAGCTTATCTATCACAATTCATAATATACCTACCCTACATCACTGGGCCAATAGTTGCCTCATTTACAAATACCTGGCCACATCCTAAAAGAATCTTCAGCTACACATATTAATCATGTGCCATCAGCAGCTCAGGTATTTATTTAACCAATATTGACACGCAACCATAACAACCACTTATTTCTAACTTCCTAAAATCTGTTTTATACATCAGACATTGAACTTTATACAAGCAATGCATATACCTGCTTTGGTTTCCAGAAGTACTTACAGCATTTCGCTTATAAATAACTAGCTAATTATTTGGGAAGGGTGAAGAAGGATGTTAAATTACTTGAGGGACAAAAGGGGGTAGTTCTATAGCCTTACATTTTAATAATAAAGTTTGTCTGGACAAAACAAAATTCTTTTTTTTCAACGTTTATTTATTTTTGGGACAGAGAGAGACAGAGCATGAACGGGGGAGGGGCAGAGAGAGAGAGGGAGACACAGAATCGGAAACAGGCTCCAAGCTCTGAGCCATCAGCCCAGAGCCCGACGCGGGGCTCGAACTCACGGACCCCGAGATCGTGACCTGGCTGAAGTCGGACGCTTAACTGACTGCGCCACCCAGGCGCCCCAAGGACAAAACAAAATTCTTAATGAGTCAGGATAGATAAACACTGAAAAAGACAAGTCTGGCAGTTTTTATCATCCCCATTCTTCTGGATGTTTCCTACAAAAGTATTATCTTAATATTCAACTCTTTGAGGCCAAAAGGTAAAACACAGCAGAGATATATTTCAGCCTCATGAATCTATATTTTTTAATAGTGGAGAAGTTAAGAGTCTTCTGAGACAACACAAATTTGAATGAGGTTAAGACAATCTGCCATTAATAGCAGAGATGACTTAGTGTTAGGTTAGTATGGGGTATATACTCTCCAAAAACTTAAGCAACATCTGCTTCATAAATCTATGAAAAAGAGATACATGGAAAAGCGAGGGAACATTTTTCTAAAAAATCCCAAAGATGAGTTATATAATCCAACAAAATTGTCTATGTTTGCAACCAGCTCAATTGCAAACATCCAGTCGAAGACGAATGACCAAGATAAAATTTCTGTACACATTTATCTGTATCTATGCACTCTTCAATTTAAAATATTTACATTACATAAAATATGTACACAACAACCCAATATTTACACTGAGTTCAAGAGAATGAAAATCAGGACTATGGAACAAAATTGTACAAGAAAGAAATTGAGTGTGTCAGTATGATTTGAAATAAATTTCGCAAATGAAGACAAAAAGGAAGAGAGGACACCAGCTGAAACCCACCCAATATTGTAAGCAGCCTCTGGGGTTGCAAAGCAGATAAAAGGGAGAAGCTGGGCTTCCCAACAGAAGTAAGGGCAGTAAATTGCCCTGAAAAAGTCAGGAAGACTAGGTAGGTGAAGAGAGAATACACAAAAGGCAAGAACCAGGAGACAGGAGATAAAAGTTAGAAGCAATTCCAGGGTCTAAAATATGGCTCAGTAATCTAAGGTGATTACAAATAAAACTGGAAATACAGCTTAGTGGTTGGTCTATATGTTTGTATTCTCATGTTCAAAAATATTTCACTTCTTTTAGTCATGGTCACTTGTTCACTGAACATTATTTCATTTCACTTTCATTCAGTTTTTTTTTTGGTCCGCTGGGCTACTATAAATATATTGAGTTTCCTGCCTACTCTAAAAAACTCAAGATGTCATACAGATTAAAACACAAATAAAAGCTCTGTGCAACACCCAAGGAAAGAAAAACGAGAGACAGTGGGTGGCAGAAAGAAAAGGATCTGAATGAGGCAAAGGGAATATGACAGTTAATTCAGGCTCCTTTCCCCTGACCCAAGCCAGGAGATCATTTTAATTAAAACCTTCAGAAGGGTTCTGTTTCCAACTGTCAGTTAGAGGATCTGAAAATAAAACCCCAAGGAGGATTTAAGCTGGCAAATGTTATTTTGTTCAGTGTTTATTCATTCAACAAACAGTTACTAAACAAGATTTCTATTCCAACCAAAATTAACAAGTTGGGGATGGAGATGCTCTAAAATAAAAGTTTACCATCCTACATGTCAATAGGCTATTTGCATACAGCTTTCATTGACAGTGGGACATTAAGTGCTTAGAAATTCTGTGCAAAGACAGCGACCTGCATTGCTTAGGCAGAGGCATAATATACTTCTGCTATAAGTGCCCTATATATATCAAATTTAACTTGAGTTATGAGTTAATGGGTCTTCTAGTCAGGATCATAAAGCTTTACGCCCATATCTTCAGTGTTTTAGTACAAGCTACCATTTTAATAGTGTTGATTATAACTAATAAAGTAAAAAGAAGGCTTAAACATTAATACTTATACTCATTTTAGCAAAGCAAGATGAAAGTTCTAGAAAAACACCAAAAAATTCAGTTAATTGATGCTCAAAACTGTTTTCAGCAAAGAAAAATTTCTTAGGTTAGCTTTTTTTTTTTTCTCTTAGTACTTGCCCAGTTCGGCTAATTATAATGTGCTTTAAAAAAATGCTTTAAAGCTGCTGGTTTTATGGTCCAGCATTCATAAGCCACCCTATAATTAAAATGAAAAAAATTCAGTTTGCATACAAAGAAAATACCAAGAAAAATAAACTCTGGGTATAAGTATTAATGAAAGTTATAAATATCCAGGCAAAAAAAAAAAAAAAAAAAAACCAGCAAATCAATCCCAAATAAACTATGTTAAAATTCTCTTCACAGATTTTAGGATTTATTAAGCAAAAATGGGCTTTTGTTTTTACTTAAATAATGACGATTCTAATTTTCCCCCTTTTTTAGAAATGTACAAGCCCATTTCCTTCTTATAAAATGATTTTTTTTATGTCATAGGCTTCATTTATAGATTTAGTCTAAGAAGGTACCATGCTTGAGGAACAGACTGTGCCACAAGAAGCTCACAGCCTAGCCGAGGGGAGCTGGAAAAATGCATACACAAAATAAGTACAAATGCCAAGATACATGCTATAAAGAGGGAGAGAGGCCACACTTGGCTTTGGGCAGTAGAGAGGTTTCAGGAAGAAACAGCTGTGAAGCAGAATGGCCTTATTTCTACCTGGAATTTCACTCTTTCTTATAGCTATTTTGTTGTGCTTTAGATGGGACAAGGAATAAAATGCATTTCAGACTAGCTTTTGAATTCAGATTCCTGGGTCCATCTACTAGTTAGCTGTTCCTATGTTCCACGGAGAATTCTAACCAAGAAAAGATAACATGCTGGCCCCTGGTGTGCCGTTGGGGCTTTACTTACTCATTCAGATGCTGAAATCTTTCCTGCCAGTTAACAGCACGAGCAACATTTCCAGTTTTATCAACCAGTTTTATTCCAAAAAATTCTAACATCATCTTATAAGCCAGGAGGAATCTTTTAATTGCTTCTTTCGTTTTTTTGAATTCCTGAGGGGGAGAAAAAAGTCAGCTGAAATGATTCAATAGTTACCAGGACAATAAATAGCAATATTATTTGGTAATCGCATATAAAATGAAATGAGCTTGCATTACCTCAATTTCATATGTAGTTAATTCTTTAGCATAAAAATTCAAGCCTTGTTCTCTCAGGGGGAAAAGCCTATTTTTTAGAAAAATAATATTATTATATTAATGCTATCTGAAAAACATACATGATTAAATAGGACATGGTTCAAGATACATAAATGTAACTGACCATTGAATGTAAGTGTGGTTGTGCTCCAGCTTTTCATAATCTCCTTTCCACTTATTTAGAACTTCTTCAATGTAAACACCTAGACAGTAAACATTTAGAAAATGAGCCAGACATTTAAGACACTGTTGATGACATTTTAATATTTAATCAATCTTTATATTAAAACCTCTGAAATGTAATTATAGCATGTGAAAATACTGTTTTTAAAAAATGTTTATTTATTTATTTTCAGAAAGACAGTGCAAGTGGGGGAGGGACAGAGAGAGGGAGAGAGAGAATCCCAAGCAGGCTTTGCTCTGTCAGCACAGAGCTCAATGTGGGGCATCCCAGGAACTGTGAGATCATGACCTGAGCCAAAATCCAGAGTCAGATGCTTAACCGACCGAGCCACCAAGGAATAATGCTTTCAAAAGAAAAATACCTAATGCCATATGCTCAGTTATGTAATAAGCCTAATTTTTAAAAAATCAGAGGCACCACAAATCACAGAAAGTCTATCAGTGTTACTCTAAAGCAGAGGCTGACAAAGTACGGTCTGCCATCTGTTTTATAAAGTTTTATTGGAACACAGCCATGCACATTCACATTTATATATTTTACACTACAATAGTAGAGTTGAGTAGTTGCAATAAAGACTAATGGCCCACACACCTGAAAATATTTACTACCTGGTCTTGTACAGAAAAAGTTTGCCAACCCCTGCCCTAGATGGTCATACAGTTCTTTAAAAACAAGACGGGATCGGGGCGCCTGGGTGGCTCAGTCGGTTGAGCGTCCGACTTCGCTCAGGTCACGATCTCACGGTCCATGAGTTTGAGCCCCGCATCGGGCTCTGTGCCGACAGCTCAGAGCCTGGAGCCTGCTTCGGATTCTGTGTCTCCCTCTCTCTCTGGCCCTCCCCCCATTCATGCTCTGTCTCACTCTGTCTCAAAAATAAATAAATGTTAAAAAAAAAAAATTTTTTTTTTAAATAAAAAAAAATAAAAACAAGACGGGATCAAAATGGAATGTAGGCAAAAAAAAAAAAAAAAGGAATGTAGGCCAGGAAAAAAAAAAAAAGGAATAAAAGAAAGGTGAGAGAAAAGAGAAGGGAAGAAGGAAAAATGGAAGAAAAAGGACCCAAATTACATACAGTATATATCATCCAGCTTACTCTTCACAGAACTCTCCCAAACCAGTACTATTATCCCCATTTTACTAATGAGGACATTATGTGATTTGTTCAAAGTCACACACTAACAAAAGACTAAATGTAGGAATAGAACACAGGTCTTTCTGTTTCCAAAAAGTAAGTCCTCTTCACCACATTTTATTGTTTCCTCATAAGAACTTATTACAGTTGACCCTGAACAACATGGGTTTGAACTGTATTGTAAGAATACAGTATATAATGCATATCACATAACAAAATATGCATTAATCAAGTGTTTATGCTATTGGTAAGGCTTAAAGTCAACAGTAGGCTATCAGCAGTTAAGTTTTGGGGAGTCAAAAGTTACACACGGATATTTGACTGCACAGGGGTTGGCACCCATAACCCCTATACTGCTCAAGGGTCAACTGTATAACAAAATCCTCCTGCTTCTCAAATTCTGTCTATGTCCTCACAATTGACTATGTGGCCAATTAGTCAATTTTAAGGAAAAAAAAAAACAAAACACAAAATATTTCTCTAAATATAACTCATCTCATTCTTGTTTCTTCCAGAGATCACCAGTTTGTAGTTGAGGCCTACTCTTGGAAGGCTGAGTAAAAAGTTGTTTTTGAATCATACTATTGGCTTTATCAGCAATTTAAAACTATTTACCTCCATAATCTCCCTTCCAACTACCCCTCCACCTACTTACACAAGTAAAATACATCACTGCAGGCTTACGCTTATTGGCAAGTGTATGTGTATGTGTGTGGATACACCCACACAATAGGAAATTGTGTGAGTTGGTGTAATTTATATAATAAACTAGAACACATTCTATGTGACCTTAGATAAAACTCCTGACTCCCACCAACCTTACATGATTTCAAAATAAATTTTGTGATAAAAATTACAAAAAATTAATAACAGTGTTTGAATTTATTACTTTAAATTACTACCTCAAAAATAAATTCGCTACTAGAAATACAAAAATAATTCAGTTAAGTACTCTCATGTTCAATGTTTTTAATATTTGAAGGCATTACTTTAGGTGAATTTTATTAAACTCAAATCAGAGTCAAATTAACCATCACTGCATTTCTTCTGAAGGTTTTCTTGCCCCAGGTCCTAAAAAGCCCTAATAATTTAATTAATATTATTTCAATTAGTAAATAAAACAGTGTGTTTTTATCATTAGTAAATACAACAGAACACTTTTATCCAGAGGTTTCCTCCCAAGTCTGAGCAAACTTTTGGGACACTTTAATTAACATTAAATTAATTAAAGACCAGTGGATTTGGCCATTGGAGCAATGTTCTTAAGTCCTAACTCCTAACTGGTGCATCTCTCAGTGCACAGTACAGGGAATTCCTCCTCCCAACATGCCATCCACCCTTCAGACAGCCCTCCTCCAGTTTGTTCACCAAAGAATACACAGTCCGGCTACTTGGAAAGCTTTGCAATCTATGACCCTCATTCCCTGATTCACTTGGCTGCGGATTTGGCTCAGATTCCACTAAGAGCAAAGAGCAGAAGCCAGGGCCATCTGGTCACTTCACAGAGATAAGGGCAAGGAGAAAAGCCAACTTTGCTGGTTTGACCTGGATAAAATTAGGATGTCCATCATGAACCACAGCATGGTACTTTGGTGAAATATGCATATTACCATAGTGGATGCATCCTCTCCCTATAGGGAGAGAATCTTAGAAAAGATCTTACAAGGGTAATTGTAGAATTGTGAAGGAGGAGGCCGTTTATTTGGCAGGGTTGAATGGAGATGTAGTGTCTCTGTAGTTCCCTTCCCAGGATATTGGAACAGTGAACTGAGACTGCCAGGACCCCCTGACCCCTGAATCTAAAAATCAACAGGAAAGATCATTCTAATACAAATATTACTTTTCAATTATGTTCTAAATAATTTGGGGATATGGCATAGTAAAAAAAATACTGAACTGTGGATCCTAGACCCAACCCTATAATCGAGTGACCAGACAAGTCAGTCATTCAAGCTTTAAGACCCAGTGACCTCATCTTTAAAATAAGGAAGATTAAAAAAAAATAATAAAATAAAGTAAAATAAAATAAAATAAAATAAAGTAAAATAAAATAAAATAAAATAAAATAAAATAAAATAAAATAAATAAAATAAAATAAAATAAAATAAGGAAGATTAATCTGATCTCCTCTAAGGTTTCTTAATAATCTAGTATTTTATGATTCTACAAATTTCATCTCTTTCCCTCTCACAAAAGTGGCCCCCACTACCTTTAAGACAATAGCCCCTGTGAACAAATGGTGGGAAAGTATTGCTAATCCACAGTTATTCCTCTAGAATTTGCCAAGTGGAAGTTCACAAGTCTAGGGTCTAGGGCTTTGGGGACACCTTAGACTACATAGCAAAGTAAAGCCAACCAATGAACAAATGCATTAAGAATGTACTGACCACAGAATAAACAAAGAATAACTAGGTGTATGTTATTATGTAACATTTGCTTTTTACCAAGGTAGCAGATTACTCACCATCTGGCTTAAAAGGAATTTTATTCTTATAAAAACGAAGATTGCTCAAGTCATTTTGATATCGGATATCTTTGAAGTTCTGCTAAAGGAAAAAAATACATCAATCTCCAGCATATGGACATATAAAAAAGGCACAAGGACCCTTCTTGCATGTTTGCTCACTAGCACCACAAAATAACAAAAACAGAAGGGAAATATTTTACATTGTAGAAAAAACATTCTATACTCTTACTGGGTACTGATGTCGGTATTTGTACAAATCCCTCGCAGCATAAAAGCTTCTCTTTGGTTTGGCAGTTGCTTCAGTGGAATCACCACCCTAAAATGAAAAGTAAAATTCCATTTACATGTTGAAGCACAATAATTTCACTGAGAAATTTCTAGAACACCTAAAATAATGAGCATCCATAAGGAAAGCCTGAAAAGTGTCGAGCTGTTCAGAATAATGACAATATTATACATTTGCTTTTAATGTTGCCTACTAGCAACATTTGTTGGCATTCTATTTGCCTGATTTGAACCCAATAACATTTGTCCTAAAATGTTTTACTAAATAAAAAACGATACTATTCACCAAAAGCCTATGGAGGCCAAATGTTCTAGATTAATACTCATTAGAAATAGAACTCAAAATGAATTTAAGACATTTACCTTACCAGAGGTTACACAAGTGATTCTATGACCAAAATTATTTTTGAATACACAATATTAAAAAATTGTTAAGAAAATAAATTCTACAAAGAAAATTATCATTGATTTGCAACATTTAGCTGAACTTAAAGGCAAATAATACTCATGAAAGGGAAAGGGGATTTTTAAAACAACCTAAATAGCTTTCTAAGCTCCATCCTTTATTGCACCATAACAAGTATACAAAGGCATGAATAATCTGTTAATCCAGTGATAACACTATGTGACATAAATCAGCAAGTTTATAATATATATACACAAAGCAGTAAAAGCTCTCAAATGGAATGAACTTCGGATTGTAGTAACTTATGTGTGGTAGTTCATCCATACTATTTAACTTATAAAAATTCTCACCACCATAATGATTTTAAAAGTATAAGATACAGGTCAATATAATGGATTTAAGTTCTCTAACTATATGCATTGTTATAATGCATTAAGAAAGTGCTTTGTGTCCCATGTCATCCAGGACAATAAGACAGATAACAATAATGAAACAGAAGACAATGTTTAGGTCTGAATATTCATTAAGAGTTTCACCTCCCAAATCCCTTTCTCATCATCCCCCACCCCCATCTGTATTGACAGATTAGCATCCTCCAAGCAATTTTCACACATTTTTCAAGTGGTGTGATTCTCACTATTACTACAAGTATAGAGATACTTACTTTAACACCAAATCCTCTGATGTTTAACATTAGCTACTCTGTCATGTTACATAAGCAAGGAAAAGCTTAAATTCTGGTCCTTGCCACACGTTTCAAAATAGCTCTGCCTAGCAAGTTTCTGAATCTATTTAGCCTGAGCTACAACCATATGAATCATCATCTTACATTTGTACAGAAAGCACTTTTCCCATTTACAAAGCATTTACATGTATATTATTTCATTTGATTTTTACGACACACCTGGATGGCAGATATTAGTGTTTCCCTCTTAGAAACAAGGTAACCCAGCCTTAGAGAAGTTCAACAAGGCCCTCGAGCTCAGTGACAGCACAGGATGTGGAATTCCAGGCTCTGGGCTGCAAGTCCAACTAATTAGGCATGAATCCATTTCAGCTCCACTAAAAGTGAAGGAGCATTATAGAAACCTGGGTATAATGTCAACAGCCCAAGACTTGGGCTGTCTTAACTCTGTTACTTATTTGTGAGGCCTTAAGCCAACCACTTAACTGAATCTCCGTTTTATTATCTGTGAAACAAAGATAATGACTCATGCCCTACCTATTTCTCCAGATTATTATGAGAATGATTGCATCCTCCAACCTCTAAATGTACCAACCTGCAGGCATCTGTCTTTGTTCCTCCAGCTTCTGCTCCTTTTGGAATCTCTACCCTTTCCCCTCTCACCTGCCCAGTCAAGGATTTTGTTCCTTAATATATTGTTCCTATTCCCTGCATCATCAAAATTTCTCACACCACCAACAGACTGATGACTGCAGTTCTGGACTAAGGCTCCATTCATCGATATAGTTAAGAACTCCACTTAGACGTCCAAGAGGATATAAAATTCAGGGGAATTCTTAATTTAACCTCTGATGATGCTTTTTCCCTAGACTCTTCTGGATCATTCCCCTCAGCAGACATATGTGTACAATTTCTAAGCTTAAACATATACAATCTTCCTTGACCCAAATCTCCCTTCAAATACAGAGCCATAGCTCTGCTTCCTGCTTTGATAAAATATCACCAAACAATTGTGCATAACCCCTATCTCCTCCTCTTCTCCCATGACACACCCCAATCAGGTTTTCATCCTCAGCATTCTATCAAAATGGCTCTTTCAATGTCACTAACTAATCTCCATTTTACCAAACCATTTCTCAGTGCTCAACTCAGGCAACCTCCCAGCAGCACTGGGCCCGTGAAATATCTCCCTCCTTCCTGCAACACTGTCAGATGTCACACCTCTACTGGTTTCTTCCTATCTCATTGGTTGTCCCTTGTCAGCCTTCTCTTTAGCTCCTCCTCTTCTGCATAGGTTCCAAATTGAGGAGTGCCCAGGGTTTAGTCCTTATTCCTCATCACTCCTTAATGACCACATATCTCCCCTGACTTTCCACACCACCAACAGACTGATGACTGCAGTTCTGGACTAAGGCTCCAT
>NW_024412394.1:33015563-33017285 GCF_014898765.1 Herpailurus yagouaroundi | reverse complement strand
AGGCTCCATTCATCGATATAGTTAAGAACTCCACTTAGACGTCCAAGTGGATATAAAATTCAGGGGAATTCTTAATTTAACCTCTGATGATGCTTTTTCCCTAGACTTACTCATCTTACTTATTGGCGCCATCATTTGTTAAATATTCACTTGAACTAGGAATACAGCAGGTATTCCTAGGAGGTAAGAAGTAGTCAGACTGGGATATATTCTAAAAGTAGGTCCAGTAGTACTTGCAAATGACTATGGGGAGAGGGAACAAAAGCAAAAATAAAAAGGAGATTTTTAAAAGAAGTTAAATGGTGACACTAACAAAAATAAATCACTAAAGGGGAAAAGGGAGGGCTGCTGTGGTCTACCATTTTCTGGGGTCACAATTAACTGAAACATTAATTATGAAACTGTTTTATACAGAGGGACCTGGTTAGCTGGATTGAATCTGGGCTGGAATTTTTTGATAACCCAGACTTCTTTGAGAAGGTTACTTAATTGGGAGACAAGAGAAAGAGAAAAACTGGAACCTAGCCTCTAATACTTTTTGAGGGTTGAATTTGCAATTCAAAATGACCCATCAGCAATCCAGAGCACAAGGGGCAAGGGGATCCGCACGATATTGACAGGTTAAAGGTTGTACATTGGTCACAGACATACTTGGGTTTGCATCATTCTCTCCCTGAGTATCCTTGGGCAAGCTTCTACTCTCTAAGCCTCAGGTTTGTCTAAAATGGGGATTAAAAACAGCAACTCCCACCCAACCCCCGAAATCGCAGGTGATTAAAACAACGTGTTTAGCATAGAGCCTGCACTAAGACTTTGTCTCCTCCTCACCTAAACAGAGATGATCATCCAGATGAAGGAGGCAGCCTTGGCTGTAATATTTAGGTGGTGACTCCTCTACTCCAGTCAAGCAACCAGTGGTCATATTTGACTTTGGGCTCCATTTTTTTTTTTTTTTTTTCACTTTCATTTCTACCTAGCTATAAAGAGGAGGGCCTAATGCAGAACCACAAACCTTAACATACCTCCAGGATGCGCACTTCTCCAGAGGGCTGACTACACAGTTCCCCCTTTCTAAAGTTTTCTGAATTATTTTCAGTCCGTCAGAGGTTAATAGGGAATATTTAACTATTTACTAACCTCTCCTCCAAACTGTATTAGCCAAATGATTTAAGGACAGTTGGATCAACAAGTCTCTGGGTGATACAAGAGTTCTGCAGAGTGCCCTGAACTCCTCAGTTGAAAGGCCTTACTTAGGGCGTTTTAACTTCGGATGGGGGTCTCCTACCCTACTCTGAATGGCTGTAAACCCCACGGGAGGGGAGGGTGCTCGCTGCTCCTCACTTGCAGTCCCACCTTATTCTGGGTAATTTTTCCCAATGACACGCACTAGACCGGTTTTCACAATCCTCTATTTTTAGACAGGTTCCTCCCACCCCACCTTCGCAGCACCCTGCTGCGCCGCAGAGGCAAAGAAAACACCCTTTCAAGTTGGGTTCTGCCCTCAGGGACTTTCTCGCAGTGCTCGCGGTCAGGCCCCAGGCCGGCAGCGAAAGGCTCCGGCACCGCAGGCCCCCAGGTCCGCGAGGCTGCGGGACGGCGGCCGGCGCGGAGGGGTCTGGCCGCAAAGGACCGCCAGCCGCCGGCGCCCCTGCCCTCCGTGTGCAGGGGTCGCTCGGCGTTTGCTCCGGCCCCCGACGACGTCCTTCCTCCCGGGGCAGGGGC
>NW_024412394.1:32883813-33015163 GCF_014898765.1 Herpailurus yagouaroundi | reverse complement strand
GGCTGCGGCAGGCGCGCTAGGGCCCGGGCATGGCCGCGGCCAGGGCGCTGGGCGGCAGCCTCGGCCCGCCCGCCACCGCACTGCCTCAGCGCGGCGAGCGGCAGACAGGCACACTCGCGGGGAGGAGCCGACGGCCCCGGGACCGCCGCCGCCGACGCTTGAACCCGCCCATCTGGTTCCTTCCTCTCCCCACCCGCGGGAACCGGCGCCGGCCCGGATCCCTGGGGAGCGTAGTGCCTCCACTCTCCCCACCCCCACCTGGCCTGAGCGCTGACAGCCTCAGCCCCGGGGACACACCTCACTTTCCCCTTCCCCCCACCTCCCCGGAAGGCCTGCCTTCGCGGGGCCTTTGACGTCTCCAGGGAAGGATCGGGATCTGCTGCTGTTCACCCGCTCCTCTCCACCCCTACCCGGGCAGGGCAACCAGCTTGGGGCTCCTCCCAGCTGAGCGGGAAGAGTGGTCCCGCCCAGCTCGGGGAGCCACGGCTGGGGTGGACGTGTTATCGAAGACAGTTAGCACAGTCTGGAGGCCAGTCCTGTCCACACCTCCTCCCCCTCTCCCGGCTGGTCCGGGAAAAAGATAAATTAGCCACAGCAGAAGAAGACAAAAGCTAATGGTGATGGGGCACCACACATCAACAGAAAATCCCAGCTACCACGACTGCAGGTATTTAGGGCAGCCACCTAGAGACCCCATGGACTAGATAAAGTCAAAGCTATCTGTCACCTCATCTAATGAGCAAACATCTCTTGAAACAAAAGGAGCAATAATAGCTAAACTTCTTCATTGATCTGTGGATTGTTATTACTATTACCCACTCCAAATCTATACTCTGAGTAGAATAAAAACTCAGAATGGTAGGCCTCTTGGTCTGTTCTGTAAATGAAAGGAGGAGGGAAAACATGTTCTAGAAATACTTAAAGATAAAATAGCATGATGAATTCAATATCCCACAGCAAAGTGACTAGTGTAAACTTTGTGTTATGGCCTTCTAACTGGAAAGACAACCTCTTGAAAGCAGTCATGTCTGTGTATATATACCACAACTGTGTATATATACCACAACTTGGCAGGTACTTGGTAAACATTTATTGAATAGGAACTGAGAAAATAGGTTAGATATATAAGATTATGTCTTATAAATTGGTGCACTTAAAGTAAGTAGTTTCTTTTTAAATATTTCATGATAAAATGGGAGACTGAATCAAAGCCAATGGTCTATTTCTAGGGGAAACAATCAGGTGAACAGAGTACCCATTCTATAGATAAAAAGGTTTGCCTCCCTTCAAGCATGCTGCAGGAGATCCCAGCTGTGGCTCTGTCCCTAATCAGTTTCTGACCTTGGACAGGTCACAAACTGTGACCTACTTTAAACCTAACTTTAAACCTAAACCTCAACTATAAAATAGGACCAGATTTGGGACACCCGGGGGGCTCAGTCAGTTAAGCATCTGACTTCAGCTCAGGTCATGATCTTGCAGTCCATGAGTTTAAGCCCCACATCAGGCTCTGTGCTGACAGCTCAGAGCCTGGAGCCTACTTGGGATTCTGTGTCTCTATCTCTCTCTGCCCCTCCCCCACTCATGCTCTGTATCGCTTTCTCTCAAAAGTAGGACCAGATTTTATTTCTGGGGTCCCTTAAAGCTCTCATTTTCTGTAGTCCATGACTGGGAAAAGCTCTAAAACTAATAAATAATAGACACTTAAAAAAAACAAAAAAACTTACACAAAGACTTTTTTTGATCATAATGGCTCAGTGAAGAAAAAATGGAGCAGCAGTAGAACACATGAATCCAACTGCTCATATCTGGGGATTTGGATTCATCTTCCATTGGCAGAGAACCAGACCACACTGCAGAAGTAAATGCTGTCCACCGAGCCATAAGCATTCCAGACAGAGGGAGTCTAGGGATAATTGCTGTGCCCAGGTGCCTAATCAGTTGGTCTAGTTTTATGTAGATTAAAGTTGGCCTCATACTCTGCTTTCCTTCCATCGAGAGTAGAGTCTAATTCCTTACCCCTTAAGTGGGGGCTGACCTCAGTGGATTGCTTTGGAAATTAGAATATGGAGGATTTTCAAAAATAGACTATCCTGAACTTTCAAGGTTAAGCCACAATGAGACTTGCATCTTCTACTCAGTTTTCTTGGAACATATTCTCTTGTAGGCCTGAGCCGCCATATACGAAGTTTATTATGAGACTGCCATGCTGGAAAGGCCACTGTGTATGTCTTCAAGCCACTAGTTCCAGCTGAACCCTGCCTTCCAGCATCCCCTGCTGAAGCCTGCTAGCTTTTATTGGATCTTCCTGACCAGACCCTCCACCAACTGAATACCTCTCAGTGACCTCCATTGATGCTGGAACAAAGCAAACCCTTTGTTTATATATCTACAGAGTGGTGGACCAGACCCTCCACCAACTGAATACCTCTCAGTGACCTCCATTGATGTGTGGAACAAAGCAAACTTTGTTCTTCAGCAGACCCCTGCTCCGATTCCTAACCTTCAAAATAGTGAAATATAATAAAGTGACTGATGTGTTAAGTCACTAAATTTTGCAGTAATTTGTTATATAGCAGTAGATGATGGCATAGTGTCTGCACAAACCTATACGTGTTTGTGTATATAACTACTACAATTAAATCCTTACCTTTTCCACCACCTTTTGGCAAATATATCAATTTTTTTAGGGCTATAGATTTTGTGCCGAGCTATGCATTATATTTTCTAAAGAACATAAGTTTACATGAGGTATTCCAAAACCTTAAGTAATAATTTTTAAAATTTAGAGCAATAATTGATCGTGTTGTGTCCAATCTATGTATTTAAGAAAATTCTGGACATCTGTCTCAACAGCCAGAAAGCACAGTGGTTGTATACATAGTAATTACATGTCTTGGTTGTATACATAGTAATTACCCTACCTGAAAACCTAAACTTTTTCATCACCCCAACTTTTGAGAGTATTTAACACTCCTTCATTGACACTAAAGAAGTATGTCTATGCTTCATGTAAAACATTCAACACTTAGCCAGTGCCAGGTAGATACTAATCTATCAGTACATGTTACCTCTAATCACTATTTAATATATCTACAGAGTATTGAATTTAACCAGAATATAAATATATATGGGACAAAGAGAAACTACTATGACAATGTCTTATTATAAAGTATAACTTCTAACTCCCTGTATCTAGAACCTACCCAAGCTGTACAGATACTATAGCCATGCTCCAATGTAACTATTTTTCAACCTTGTCATGGTTCCAGCTTATGTCCTTGAAGGGTGAGGCCATTGTTAGGAGGAACTGGTCCTTTAGGAACTAAACTTTTTAAAATAGAACACAAGACACATGTGACATATCTTAAATTGTTTTTTATAGCAAATTGTTTTTTATAGTGAATTGTGTTTTAAGGATGTTAAGAAAAAAGGTTTATTGTTATATAATTTCCTCCAAGAGCCTTTCAAATAAAAGGAAAGAGTAGATCAAAGGCCATTTTATCCAACCTCAGGAATTAACTTCTCAGTAGTTCCCAGGAACATAAGACCTATGGAGAAAAAAAGTAGTGTTATAAAAAAAATTACTCTCTTTTATCAAAAGCAACTCTATTTCCACTATTTTTGATAGGAGTTTTTGTTGTTTTTATTATTTTGTAGCAAAGTAAAAGTGTAGTGAGTAAATAACTGACATCCTCAAAAGACTTGAGTAGTTGGACCATCCTGGTTACATACATTAGGTGTTTTCCACAACCTTTTTCAGACCATTGGAGTATTGGCTAATATCCTGAAGCAATAATGTATTGTATTTCATGGAATCTAAGAAGCAATCAACTCTAAGATGCATCCTATTTCAGACATATTTAAATGTGAAAAAAGGAACATTCAACAGTCCATGCGATATGCTGGTTTGCTAAGAGAAGTTAACATTTTTAAAGGACTAATTTATTCCTAAGAAATAGTTTACACTTCAAAGGCCAGCCCTAAATTCATATCCAATACTGAGTATTTTCACAGTTTAGAGTCCTTTGTACTAATCACTCTAAACTTATTAATAAAGAAAGGGAAAAGTTCATAGAATTTATGAGTATTTGATTAGCATATAACAAGATACCAGTGGAAATAAGTTGAAATTAATACAAGAATTTTATAATAAACCATCATTTGCATAACTAAGCAAATAAATTGAGCCTGTAGACTAAAAATAGAGCCTTGTTTAAATTGAAAAAGGAATAACATTTGTTCAATAATAACATTTGTTTGGAGTCTTTATTTGGAAATTCAGCAGCATTTAGATGCATATTTGAGGGTTCGTATTCAATTTAAGATGCTATACTGAAATAAGACACTGAAAACATCTTTCTTAGCCACATTTAATTAAAACAAAACATTCAAAATTTTAAGAGAAAATTAGTATAAACACCATGTAATGCAGGAATTTGACCTCAATCAAAAAAGGAAAAGTAAGAAGAAATATTACTTATCACCTCCAGTTATTGTTTATTTTCCATGAATATAAATACTTATGTATTCCCAAATCCCCTTTTTCTAATTACTATTAAATATGCTATTATTTTATATAATTTGTGTTCTTAGCCCCTTAAATTTACCTGATCATTTGAAGTATTATAGTAACTGAATATGAAAAGGATATGTAAACACATTCTAGACTTTCCCCCAGCTCAGAAGGGTGCTTGTTATTAAATCTATAGCCAAGGAATATGTGGCTCTCGTGGGTTCCTCCAGGCTTTCTCTGAGTTCCTGCCCTTCTCTTCTACAGTTACTTTTAATCTTATGAAATGATTCCCAGAGGCAGGTTGTAGGAATGGATCTCCTCCAGGCTACTCAGAGCACAGGTGCCCCAACAAGGACATATCAGAACCAGCAGACATGCTGTCACTGAGCCCTGGGATGCTGAGAGACCCAAAGGCAAGCATTTGGCACTTTATTCCAGGACTTGATAGCAGCCTCAATATATCAAAGAAACCAAGTCACGCCCCTGCCCAAAGACAAGTGTAGGCTGCTTAAGCCTTAACCAACCCCAGACACTGGTCCTGCCTTCTGTGAGATGGGCTTGCTATCTTGGGGATTAGGGGATGGAGTTAAAGAATATTTCCCCATAGACTGTCAGCAACTCCATCAGGAAAAAAACTGAGGCATGGGCGTGTGTGGCAAGGAGACTTACAATCCATCCAGGTGGCCATCACTTCAAAGAGAGGCACCATCCTGTTCGGCAACAGTGGTTTCTTCCCAGCTTCCTAGCTGACAACTACCTTTAGAAGAGTGCCTACACAGAGGCTCTGTCTCGGTTTGAAATTTTGTTTTCTAATGGCTGAGCATCTATTCTACCTGGTTTCCAAGACAGCCCTAGTAATCCTCATGTCCTGATATTCATGGCCATGAAAAGTCCCCTCCCACACTGAATGAGGGCTGGCCCTGTATGACCAGTATGGTGAACTTGCTAACACGTGACTTCTGGGCCTAGGTCATAAAAACTCATGCAACTTCCACCTCTGTGTCCTCACTTGCTTGAGGGAAGCCAGTTGCCTTGTCTTACAGATTTTTAAGCAGACCGGTGGAGAGGCCCACAAAGTGGGGAACAGAACTGTCAAGAGGCAGCACAAACTTGCCAGACAAATGGGTGAGGCACCTTGGAAGTGGATCCTCCAGCCCCAGCCAGGCCTTCAGATTCCTACAGCTCCAGCTGACACCTGACCACAACCACCTGAAAGCACTCTCCCCTCCAAAGATGAGAACTATCCAACCTAGCTCTTCCTGAATTCCTGGCAAAACAGAAACCTTAAGAGAAAATAAGTAATTATTGTTTTAAGTCACTCCATCTTGGAGTGATTTATTATAAATTATTAGAGTAACTGAATCAATGCTAGTCACCAACTTTATTTATTCCACAAACTTTTACTAAGCATCTATTATATGGCAGGCCCTGTACTAGGCTGGATACAAGGTCGTACAAATCACAGTTGTGGGATCAATTGTGTGGGAACATAGATGAGTAAATATAAATGACAATACAAGATCTTATGACAAAATGCTATGAGAACACAAAAAGAAGAGAATGGTTTTTGTTCCTTTGTTAATAAGGAGAGTTATAGAGTTATTCATTCTTTCAGTAAAAATGTACTTAGTGCTTCCTGGGAACCAGTCACTGTGATTTGTGATAGACACTGGTGAAAATACGGTGAACAAGACACATGCCTGCTCTCAAGGTTAATACCAAAGCTGAGGAGATAACACATTGGAAGAAAACTAAAAGTAGGTAATCAAGTTTGCTGTATTGTGACCTTGGTGGGAGCAGTTTCTGTAAAATGGTGAAAATAAATAAAGAATTAGAACAGAAAGAGGAAGTAGAGGCTGCTAGTGTAGAACTATTTTTTTTTTTTCCAGAATGTTATTAGTAGAGAGAAGGAGGGAGACAGGTCAAGAGCTTGGTTCTCCTTCTCACCTGTGCCGACCCCCTGGTCCCATCAGCTCTACTGGTTTCATTGCCATTCTTCTCACTTCTGCTTCTTCAATGGTGAGCAGAACAGGATCACTGGAAGTGTTGGCTCTTCCCATGAGAATGGACTGGGTGGCATTAGCGATGGTGAGGTCAGCAAGGCAGAGAGGCTGCCCTCAGCCACACAAGCTCAGGATCTCTAACTTGTCATTGTTTTGAGTTGATCTGACTTGAGGATGTTTGCTTATATTAACAGAGCTCTTCAAAAGACTAGTCCATAAATCTAGAATACCTTTTCTTAATTCATGATGAGAACTGTAACTGACAATCCATAGTGTATATGAGTGAATGCTCATCAGACTTCATGAATGTCCCCCAAAATTCGTATGTTGAAATCTTAGCCCTTAGTGTGATAATATTAGGAGTTGAAGACTTTGGGAGGTGATTAGGTCATGAGGGAGAAACTCTCATGAGTGGGATTAGTGCCCACATAAAAGAGACGCCCTCAAGAGCTCTCTCACTCCCTCCATTATGTGAAGACACGGTGAGAAGGTGACTGTCTATGAACTGGGATGCAGGCTCCCACCAGATATCAAATTTTTCAGCATGCTGATCTTTGATTTCTCAGCCTCCAGAACTGTGAGAAATAAATGTTTATTGTTTAAGGCACCCAGTCTATGGTATTTTTGTTATAGCAGCTCAAACTGACTAAGACAGTGGGCATGAAATCAAACTAAGAGACACTGTAGAATTCAAATGTTTAAAGATCTTAAGGTCTCAAAGCCGGCCTACGATGGGGAGTGGAACAGTGTGTTCTGCAGCTCAGGCACTGTTCTGTTAGGCACATTGTTGCTCTTAGACTCTATTTTTCTGAGGATTCATCAGTGATCACACTATTTATGAGTGGCTTATTCAGAGAGGATATTCCAAATCTCTAAGAGCTCATATAATGTGGGCTCCAGCCAAGTGGAATTCCAGCAGGAGGGTGGAGGGGGCCCCCTGCTCTGCCAACTGCTGGGTTTGGGGGAGTTTCAGGGTGGCTGGGAGAGGGGAGGAGCACTGGGGGTATTGGGACCATGAGTATATAATAACTGGCTGGGAGTATTTCAGTGTTTAAGTACTGACAGGCTGATTATCCATCATCTTCATGTATGTGAGTACCTTGATCAGGGACAGGCTCCCTTGAAAGTCTTGGAGCCACTCTTTCTCGTTTTGGTAATTGCCTATTCAATCGAAGTCCATTTAATGCTGAATCAAGATTTAGGTCTCAGAGGAAAACTATTCCCAAGTTCTTTAAAATACTTTGTTGGTTAGAGGTATAAATTAGCAAATTGCAAGGTGGTTGATATTTTTCTTCCTTGGAGCTTTCTGTAAGAGGTCATACATTATATGCACTTTTAAATGGTTTGTAATAAATACTTAGATAAATGAACAAACAAGCCTAACCTGGTAGCTGTATGTTCATTTAAACTGATACCTACTACTTTCATAAAACATTTGTTAATGAACAGAGTGTTAATACAAAGATAAGTCACCAGTTTTTGTCATTGGTACCTCTTAGCAGTTCATAGACTTAACTACAACACATTCATTCATTAATTTTAATGATATATCTGTAGCTATCTTTACTGTTATGAACACAGAAAGGAGTGATTTTTGTTTTGAGTGTCAAAAGTGCAACAAAAATGAGCATTTCTTTAAGTGTCAATGAGACAAACTTTTAATTGTGTCTATGTCATAGATACAATCATTCAAAAATCATTGGGAGGTCACAAAGCCCAGTCTGATCCAAGGCACATGAGTCACAACTGCCAAGTATAAGAAAATAAACATATTTTTAATTGAAAAATAATTATTAAATCATCTCGTCATTTTTCCTTCCAAAGTAATTGCATGAATCATTGCTCTTGACCAACCCTTATCTTCATATAATACTGCATCTAGTAATCCATTTAAATGGAATTTTTTCTCTTTAATTTCTTCTTTTATATTTTGTAAAATAAAAGGAACAAAAAACTCAGAGTGTAATAGATTTCTGGGCATGCATTTTACAGCTGTGTAAATCTATATAGAATAATTCCCCAAAAGGCATTTTCAAGGTTCTGCTTTAATAACTGTGCCATTCCTAAGAATTCATAGTAGAAACCAATCAGTCTGCAATGTGTATAATGCTCAGTACAGAGAGAGTTTCTCAATAAATATTAATTGATGATTGAGATTATCACATGAAATGTTTGAAGGTGAGAAGAAGCAAAACTGGATTAATTCAACAGAAGAACTGACCCAGAATAGCACCACTTAATAAGTTAGTTGTGCCCAGAGTAGTTCAGTAGTTTTTCAGAAAAATATAAATGCTCTAACAGTTGTACAGTTTGGTTACAAATCCAGAGGATGAAGGTAAGAGTGAAGATTGAGGTAGGAAATAGAATTTTGTAATCTCCTTCCAGCCAAGTCCCAAGGGACCTTTCTTTAATACTTACCATTCTTTTTCCAACGTTGTTAACTTCTCCTTTACCACTGGCTCTACCTTTACACACACACACACACACACACACACACACACACACAAACTTCCCTAGCTTTAAAAAAAAAAAAAAAAAGTAAACTTGACCAGATGTTTCCATGGCTACTCTTTGTTTTTTTTTAAACTTCCATTCATTGCCAAACTTCTACAAATACAAGTGATCTATATGTTTCCAGTCTCTCATTATTCACCCCCTCCAGAACTACATTCCATTCCCCACCACTTTACTAGAACTTCTAGAAGTTATTGCATAAGCTTCATGATCTCTGTAATGTGTCATCCTGCTCACTGTATTTACCACTTGGGTGACATATTCCATCTTTAAACCCTTTGCTCAACCACTTTCAAGATTCCACACTGCCCTCGTTCTCCTCACATTACCTCCAGATATTTCCTTAGTTCTCTTCTCATTTCCTTCCTGTCATCTCAAAGCCTCCAGGTCATTTATTTGAAGAATAACATGTGTTGAGTATTAGGTGCTGTTCTAGGTGCAGGGATACATAAAGCCTCTTTAAGATATCCTAATCTACACTCATGATTTTTTTTTTCTACAACCAGTGGCCTTACTAACTTCCCTGCTGTTCTTTTAATCACCCAATTTATAAATCTTAGAATCACACTTGATTAATTTTTTCTGTTTACTTCTCATTTTGGTAGATCTTATATATGGAGTTAATTTTTTTTCTTTAAAATGGTTGTCCCAAATACAAATCAAAACCACAATGAGATACCACTTCACACCTGTCAGAATGGCTAACATTAACAACTCAGGCAACAACAGATGTTGGCAAGGATGTGGAGAAAGAGGATCTCTTTTGTATTGTTGGTGGCAATGCAAGTTGGTACAGCCACTCTGGAAAACAGTATGGAGGTGCCTCAAAAAAAAAAAAAAATGAAAATAGAACTACCCTATGACCCAGAAATTGCACCACTAGGTATTTATCCAAGGGATACAAGTATGCTGTTTCAAAGGGGCACATGCACCCCAATGTTTATAGCAGTACTATCAACAATAGCCAAAGTATGGAAAGAACCCAAATATCCATCAATGGATGAATGTATATATATATATATATATATATATATATATATATGCATACATATGTGTATATATACATATATATGTACATATGTACATATATATGTACATATGTACATATATGTACATATGTACATATATGTGTATATATACACATATATATACACATATATGTACATATGTACATATATATATACACACAATGGAGTATTACTCAGCAAACAAAAAGAATGAAATCTTGCCATTTGCAACTACATGGATGGAACTAGGATGTATTATGCTAAGCAAAATTAGTCAAAGAAAGGCAAGTATCATATGAATTCACTCATATGAGGACTTTAAGATACAAAACAGATGAACATAAGGGAAGGGAAGCAAAAATAATATAAAAACAGGGAGGGGGACAAAACATAAGAGACTCTTAAATATGGAGAACAAACAGAGGGTTGCTGGAGGGGTTGTGGGAGGGGGGATGGACTAAATGGGTAAGGGGCATTAAGGAATCTATTCCTGAAATCATTGTTGCATTATATGCTAACTAACTTGGATGTAAATTTTAAAAATAAATTAAATAAAATGGTAAAAAAAGAAAAAAGAAATAAAATGGTTGTCCCATCCATATGTTCCTTCCTATTTCCATGGACTAGTGTCACAATCTAGTTTAAGTCCTTAACACTGCACACCTAGATTACTTCAGTAGTCTCCAGTTTTTCTTTATGACTCTACCCCCTCTCCTTCTTTCAGTTCATGTAGTATACCTTTACCAGACCAATCATCCATAAAAGTCCATTGAAAATATCCTTTCAATCTCTGCTCAACACCTGTAGTGTGCCCCCATCTTGATAAGATGAGAGGTCAGCTTTGCTGGTCGTTTTCTCTCACTCAAGCTTATGAATGCTTACTCTCAGTAGGTCTGTCTTCTTATGGACACCTTGGGTTAGGCAAATAATTCTTAGATGTGAAACCAAAAGCATAATCCATAAAACTTTTAAAAAATCATAAATTGGTTTTTATCCAAATTTAAAACTTCTGCTCTACAAATGATACTACTAAAAGAACAAAAAGACAATTTACAGATTGGGAAAAATATTAGCGAATTACATATCCAAAAAGAAAAAAAAAGATTCATATCCAGAATATATAAAGAACTCTCCAAATCCAACAATAAGAAAACAAACAACACAATTTTTTTTTTAATTTTTTTTTTCAAACGTTTATTTATTTTTGGGACAGAGAGAGACAGAGCATGAACGGGGGAGGGGCAGAGAGAGAGGGAGACACAGAATCGGAAACAGGCTCCAGGCTCTGAGCCATCAGCCCAGAGCCCGACGCGGGGCTCGAACTCACGGACCGCGAGATCGTGACCTGGCTGAAGTCGGACGCTCAACCGACTGCGCCACCCAGGCGCCCCAACACAATTTTTTAAATGGGCAAAATATTGAATAGATGCTTCACCAGAGAAAATATATAGATGGACAAATGGCAGATATGTACATAAATAGATGTCTCATATCATTACCCATTTATGGCTAATGCAAATTAAATTTATGATAAGATACCACTACCTACTTACAAGAATGGCAAAAATAAATAAACAAACCACTGATAATACCAAAGTGCTGATGAGGATGCAGAGCAACTGGAACTCTCATATACTGCTCATAGAATCCAAAATGATACAGACAATATGAAGCAGGTTGGCAGTTTCTTACAAAGTTGTAAATATTCATACCATATGACCCAGAATCCCATTTAACCTAGAGAAATAAAAACTGTGTTCACAGAAAAAAACCCGTACATAAATAATTATAGCAATTTCATTTATAATCACCAAAACCTGGAAACAATCTAAATGTTTATCGATAGGTAAATGAATAAGCAAGATGCAGTATATCCAAGGCAAAAGTACAGAACTGTGAGGAGGAAGAACAGATGAGTGATTGCAGGGATTGGGGCAAAGGGAGTTGTGGATAAACAGAGATAGTACTAGGGAAATTGTAGTGGTGATGGACCCATTCTGCATACTGATTGTGTTAGTGGTTACCTGAATCCACACACATGTTAAAACATATAGAATTATATAGCAAAAATAAGTTATTTTTATGGTTTGTTAACAAAATTTTAATAGTGATAAAAAATAATAAAAACTTGAATTATGTGGCTAAATATAGTTCCAGAACCATCTCTATTGTCATTTAGGTTTCTTATACTATTTTGTTATTAAAAACAGCCAGGAAACTAATGCTAATAAACATTTTTAATAAAAATTATACTTACAGTAGGAACAAATGATATAGTCCCCTTTTTAAAGAATATATTCTTTGTAAATAATTTGAGTGTCTTTGATAAGGGATAAAGAATGCAAAAGAGTGGCAAATGTTCAACAAACATTTTTTTGAGTAGCTGCAAAATGAAACACATGATATTTGTAATACTTATGGGTTAAAGATAATAATTATGAGACAGAAACAATGTGCATAGTACTAGGTAATAAAACAGCAATTATGGCAGTGGTTAATATAAATTAAAAAGTCAATTGTAAGTATAAAGTCCATCTTATTAGTTGGTTTAAAATGCTGTGTTAAACATTCAGGGAGGATAAAGATTATAAAGATAACCTGTACATATTTGAGAATATGCCATTATGGAGAAATGCCAGGTGATACAGTTAGCAGAATGCTTTCTATGAATCTGCTTATACAGATTTTCCCAACACAGAGACTTGTATAAAGTTGAAAATCACAAAATATCAATTTACAAAACACCTTTGAGCTCTAAGTAGACAAGATACTGGGATTTTCCATAAAAACTCAACATACTCTTTATGTCTCTAATATGCCTTATTCTCTGTAAGACATTCAATATGTCTTTATTAAATACATTTTAATTAATCTACTACAGCAAAAATAAAGCTAAGTAAATGATACAAATCCAATTTGTGAAGAAAATAGAAGGCCTGATATGCAGGGAGATAGAATGTCAGTTTGGTGGCTGACATTCTAGGTGCTAAAGAAACTTTCATAATATTCCTGAGTTGCATGCAAAAGAGATATGGAAATGACACATTTTCAGGATAGCCCATTGAATCTGTAACCAACCTGTCTGCTTTAAGCTGGACATCCAACAGGCCCAGTATGAGTATACTTGCCAACCTAGGGCAGCTATGAGCTGACTGTATAGAGCGTATGTGTGTGTGTGTGTGTGTGTGTGTGTGTGTGTGTGTGTGTGTGTGTGCGTGTGTGTGTGTGTGCTATATGTACACAGTTGATATTCTTTTAGTTACTAAAAATGTTAAAAATGAAAGATTTGTCTCAGGGACATAGCATAAAAATATGTCATTTTTTTGTCATTCATGACAAAAAAAAACCCTGTCAAACTCACTGCAAGTTCATCAGTTTTTTTGAACCTATCAGAGAACTGAGGTCACAGGATAAACAATAAGCCCCAAATATAAGGAGAGACAGACATTTGCAGGGAGACTAGACATGGCCACTTGCTTACCTGGGACAGACACAATCAGACTGGTTGTGGAAGAACTCAGCCAGGATAGTTCATGAACCAGTAGAGCCCAAGCAGAGCTTGTTGGAGAAGTTTACACTCTCTTGCAGACTCTTCTCCATGAATCCCACCTAGAGCACACTAGGAATGCATCCCTGACCTTGGAGGACTGAAAAGCTAAATAGCAGTATCTGCTATGGGGATAAGAAACCCCAAGTAGGACCTTTCTCCTTTATGCTGCTTATGGAACAAAAGCCTTATGCTATTAAGGAGGATGATAACAAACACTGTCATCTATAGGACACAGGTGAGAACCCATTGCAACTGGGGAAAGGAACAGGAAATAACCTTCTACTTCTAGTTCCAGTTTGCTTAGGATGGACATTGGGCTTTCATCGCTAAAAACTGGGTAAGTCCCTGGCACACTGGGAGGAGGTAGTCATCCTAACCGTAGGTGAGTCTCTAGAATATATCTCTTGGATCCATAACACAGTGAAGAGAAAAACAGGTGGACAGAGGACCACATCCTACAGACACAGTGCCTACCTAAGACTAAGTCTTAATAATAACAGAGAATTTCCTCACCCACCCTCACCACCAGGCTCACAAGCAGAGTAACAAGTGACAATGGATGTTGCTGGAAAATGGCCAAGAGAGTGGAGACAGACCTTCTCTGAGGCACAGCACAAAGGGAAGACCTAACTCTAAGGGTGGAGCAAACACTGGGGGGGGGGGGATTACAAGCAAACCATCCCCTTGCTGACACACAAGGAGTCAATAAAGGAATTTGATTCCTGTGGTACATTGAGAGTAAGCACTGCAGCGGAGGAAGGTAATGTCAAACTCATTCCAACTCCTAACTCAAATTCACATGCTAAAAGTCTAGCAGAAGGACAGGTATATGCATTTCCAGGCATAAAAATCTATTTGCCTCATCGCTACCTGAACAAGGTGTCTGGCTTTTGACAAAAGATTATGAGGCATATGAAAAGGTGAGAAAAAACAACACACTGTCAAAAAATAAGGGAATTGACAGAACCAGACTCAGATATGACAGAGACGTCAGAACTACCTGACAGGGAATTTTAAATAACTATGAGTATTATGATAAAGCTCTAGTGGAGAAGGGGGACAACATACAATATTGGCTGAGTAATTTCAGCAAAGAGGTAGAAGCTGTAAGAAAGAATCAAACTGAAATGGAAGGAATGAAAACTACTGTAACAGCGAAGAATGCCTTCAGTGGCCCTCAGTAGACTTAACAAACAGTGAACTTGAGAATTGGTCACTAGACATGACTTAAAGTTGAAACACAGAGGGGAAAAAAACTTAAATCTCCTAGGTATTTACCCTAGAGAATTGAAAACTTGTGTTCACACAAAAGCCTATACATGAATGATTCCCATAGCTCTATTCATAATCACCCCACTGGAAATAACCCAAATATTTTTTAATCAGTGAAGAGATGACAAAGCATGGCACATCCACACAGTGGAATACTATTCTGTGATAAAAAGGAACGAACTGTTGATACATCCAACAAAATCATGGACTTTAAGTGTATTTTGCCAAGTGGAAGCAACCAGACCCAAAAGGCCAGTTTTATATGATTCTCTTCATATAACTTTCTGAAAAAGGCTAAAATAGAGACAGAAAAAAGATTGCCAGGAATTGGAAGAGGGGTTACCTACAAAAGGGCAATGTAAAGGAACTTAGGTGATGATAAAAGTACTCTGTATCATGTCTGATGGTGAATATGTGGGTTTAAGCATTTGTCAAAACCCAAAGAATTATACCCCCAAATGAGTTAGTTTTACTCAATGTAAAGTGAAAAAAATATAATAGGATGTGGGGGTATCCCAAAATGGAATACAGGCTCTAACAAATATTACTAACCTAACCTATGAATAACATTACCACACTAACACAGGTGGAGAAGAAAAGAACTAACCTAAGAAACTTTAGAAAGCAATGTTTTGATCAAATACTATTAAAAGTAAAGACAAAAATTATCATAAAAGTATACTATATTCCAGTTAGTGAATGTGTTTCTTACAGAGATATGAGTTAGCAATTCTGAAACTACCAGTGTATTCTAAGATTGAACAACAACAAAAAAGAAATACATGGTAAACTCTGAGAGCCAAGGTTCTGTCAGAGAAAGATTAAACCCTGTAGTATTGAATTGAAATTAGAATGGAGCTATGAACTCATAGGTTTGTGTGTGTGTGTGTGTGTGTGTGTGTGTGTGTGTACTGTATACTATACATGTAGCTTTTGGTATATATAGTTTTTAGAGTATTTATATATACACTATATATAGTTACTAGTATGTTATTATTAGTATAGTTATATATATATATATACATATATAGACACACACACACACACACACTATTTGTGTACCAACAAAGATGTGGAAATAAATATAAATGTGTGTATATGCATGGGGCTAATATTATATATTATACATACATGTATATGTATATACACGTATTATCTTTTTTTTGTTGTTGATTCAAATTCATGCATCTCCTTTAAACCAGGTCAATGCCACCTCCTCCATGAAGCTTTCCAGTTTTCCCTTTGCAGATTCCCATTTCCATTTATAATTCTCTTACAGTACTTACAGTATAAGTCTTACATTTGTGTAGCTATCCTAGATGTCCTTCCAGATAGCAAACTCTTAAGAGTCTTGTTTGTCTTTTACCTTTTTCAACACCTCCATCAGCTTCTAAATAACACAGGTGCTCAGTAAATTTACCGAATGGGATTTAATGTTGGTGATATCTAGACACAAATCTGAATGTCTAAGAATCAACATGCCCTTGAGGCAATTAGTTCTGCTCAAGCTGGACTCCTCAAAGCCTTCAAGAGCCAAGATACTCTTTAGGGTTTGTCCTGAGCCCTCCACTCTTCCTTTGCATTCTCTTCTATATTACCTAGTCCTTATGCTATGAAAACTAAATGCTGCTGATCCCTGAATGTATATATAACTAGCCTTATCTTCTCCTCAGAGAAAATCTGGCATCTTCCTGTTCCCCCTTTCCCAGCCCTGTCTCCCCACTTGTCTCCAAATCCTCAGTCATGTGTCAGCTCTCTTCCAATTCTCCCCCAGTTAGCCCCTGCCTGTCTATCACAGCCACAGTCTAAGCCATTATCATTGCTCCCAAAACTTCTGAAAGCTTCCAGGCTGGTCAGCGTGTTTTACACTCTTCATTTAATTTTAGCTGGTTCTTCATAAAGCAGTTAGAATTTTTAAAAATCTAAATCGTATCACGCATCTGTTTAAATTTTTTAAAATTCTTCAGTAGCTTCCCACTGCACTTAAAATCAAGTCACTTTATTTTATTTTTTTTCTGTCCTCAAAGCTCTACACACAACTACACTTCCAGACATGAGCCTCTTGTCAGTTGCTCAAACTCAGCCATCACTTCCTTCTTTAGAGATTTTGTAACCGAAGTTTACTTCTGCTACAGCAGTTTCTCAAATTATCTGCAGTAAAGGATCAGATCTTTTCTTCAATCTATCATGGAATTATACTTTCTAAAATAGCATAAAAATTAACAACTAGAAAAAATGTTTAAAGAGATATGTTTTATTTTTAGATTTAACAGACATAAAGGTGGTCTATCAAATTACTATAAATGTTTCGAATGCTTATTCTCAATTTCTGAACAGATTTTACTAGGGTTCCAGAGAAATTTGCTGACGGGGATGATCCATAGGCTATTTAGTGGCCCTGTGGTGGCATACTCTGCATTATGACTGATTCCACCTGCTCTTTAAGGTCTCAGCCAGAATGTCACTTCCTCTGCATCTGCACCAAACATACCAGCTAATTCGGTCTATCACCCTTTGTATTATTTTCTATTACTGCATCCTATTTGTTTCGTTCATAACCCTGACCTAAATTACATATACATGCGCACGCACACATGCACACATACACACACGATTTCTCTGCTTACTTTATTCCCTGCATCTCTCTCCTAAACTCCAGGTGGCAGAAACTGTGACAATTTTTGCCACTAATGCATAGCAATTACAAAGTCAAAAATGTCAAATTCGATTAAGACTGATACATTTCTCAGAGACCGTCGTGTACTAAATGAAGTATGCAATTCCAAGGGTGAGTATAAAGTGCAGAGTTTCTCAAACTCATGGGACCAATAGATCTTTCTTCAGGATGTATTCTGTAGAATACATTGTAGAAAACACTGATCTAAAGAGATAACTGGAAATTTTGTACATGCCAAAACTACTTTTACCAGGTTATAAAGTTGGTTGCATTAATATTTAAATTTAAGCTGCTATTATTTCATGCGTGGGAGAGTAGAAGATTGGAATTATGCCAAAGATTTGGTGGAATTAGGGGTGTGTGACACTCATTTCCCCATCTTTGTTAGTTTCTTTTCTATCTTCTCACATTCTAGGCCTGAAACACTGAAAATTAAATTTCCCTGATTTCTTAGCCAGATGACTTCTGGATCACTTCTTCCAAAAAGAGGCACTAGCAGAAGATCGGAAAGCTGAAGGAAAAGGGAAATTTTATTTTTATTTTTCTAAACAAATTCTGTTTTTGACAGCAGTGGATGGTCTCAGGCTTCAATGGCCTTTTGGCCTTGTGGACTGGGGCTGATGGCACTGTTCACAGTTAAAGCAGCACAAAAGCAGCCATGAAGCCAGCTGGCTGTGCCCTCCATGGCCTTCAGCAGCTGCAGCAGTAATGACAATGGATTTGTCAGTGCTGTGGCTTCTGTCCTCCAGCAACGCCCACTGTGAGAATCATCCTGGCTCTGGCAACACTGTGTCTTTCCTTGTGTTCCTCCAGCCAGGGCTGGTGGTGACTTCTTACAATCACTAACTCTTGGTTACCCCACCTTCCGCCTTTTGCTCCCTCAGGTTTTCCTACACCATTGAAACCAATGCCTTGTATAAAGCCCCTCTGTTTGAAGAACCTAGAGTGGTTTCTGTTTTCCTGACTAGACACTGATTAATATGGGGTCAGGATGGTACAAGGTGATTCTATCTTCCAAACAGATTACATGAGGGTAGAAAAATGTCATCTGTTCTGTCAGATGTCATTATGAGTCAGGAATTAGGCATTAAGAGAAACACCCAAGTAAAACAGAATAATGAATCATGGGAACACAAGCAAGAGTGAAAACCCAAGCCCATGATTTTTAATCCAGTCTATCACAGGGTGACTTCTGCAAGTCCTTTCACCATTCTGAGCCTTACTGTCCTCATTTCCTTCCTCCCTGATTGTTTCCAACATCAAGGGGTGCACAGAGGTTTGTAGCCCCCTATGACCTCTATCGAGTCATCCAGAGTCACTCCCAAATAAGCAATCTAAGTAAATGCCATGTGTTTGCTCTACCAACACAGCTTCAGGACAGGTCTTCTAGTTTCCAACACCCCCACCCCCCCAACTAGACTATGACCCAAAACCCTAGGTAGAAAATCTGGAGTCGCCATTATTCAACACTTTTTCAGTACTTCTCCTATGAGGCACTAGGCAGGGAAAAATAAAACTCACAGAATGATGTGTGGGAGACAACAATGTATACAAACAAATAACAGTAAAGCTTTGAGTGAAACAAAGGCTGTTATAGAGGTACAAATTAAGGTAAGAGGGAAGAATGAATTCTGTGGAGATCCTTCTAAAGTCTTCAAAGAAATCCATTGTGTGTGGTGGAGCATAGGGCTCTGGAGGCTGAGTGAAAAGAGCTGAGAACAGGGAGGTGGAGTGGGGTCAGAGTGAATGGGCCCTTCAGGGGCCACACCCACGTTATTACCCATGTGGCACTAGGAACTCATATGAGGCTTTTATTTTTTTTTTTTAATGTCTATTTATTTATTTTTGAGAGAGCACGAGTGAGCAGGGGAGGGGCAGAGAGAGGGAGATGGAAAATCCCAAGCAGACTCCAAGCTGTCAGTGCAGAACCCGATGTGGGGCTTTGAACTCACAAACCATGAGATCATGACCTGAGCCAAAACCAAGAGTTGGATGCTTAACCAACTGACACATCCAGGTGCCCCATGAGGCTTTTTTTTTTTAATTTTAAATGCTTATTTATTATTTTGAGAGAGAGGGAGACAGAGACAGAGACAGAGCATGAGTGGGGGAGGGGCAGAGAGCAAGGGAGACACAGAATCCAAAGCAGGCTCCAGGCTCTGAGCTGTCAGCACAGAGCTGGACGCTGGGCTCAAACCCATGAACCGGGAGATCATGACCTGAGCCGAAGTCAGAGGCTTAACTGACTGAGTGACCCAGGTACCCCTCCCATGAGGCTTTTAACCTGAAAAAGGGAAGTGAAAATGTTTTAAAACTTGAAATATATAAATATAGGAAATGGTTGTTGAGGAATGATGTTACTTGAAGAAGATAATATTGAGCATTTCATATTATTTTTATACATCTGTTACACTCAGGGTGTATGTATAGTATCCCATCAGCAGGAGGATATGCTTAAGATATAATTAGCAAAGGAAATTGTCTTAATAAATTATCATAATAATGACACAGCCAGGGCAACTGAAACATTGGTTGAAAAGAAATCATTATGTTGAAAGACTAAAAATGTGGTTGCAAGGAAGAATTTAATATCTTTCTTAACAATCTAGAATGAAAGGAATATTTTTTTAAGTTTCCAGATATTAATGATTTGGAAGGACAATGAGAAATAATAATAGTTTATGGATATTAAGAAGCTGGAACTGTGATTCAATATTGCATAATAAGAAGCAAATTATAGAAATTTATTCTGAACTCACTTAATTCCTGCATATTCAATGATCAGTGAAGAAACAGTAATGGCACAAAGATTTTTGAGTGCCATTACATGGGAAATTAGTTATGACTCTTCAAAGTAAAATGATAAAAACACCGATAAAGTCAGCACTATTCTGAGCTATATATAAATGAGGAACTCTAATCCAGGTGAGGAAATTTGAAACCCTCTCAAACAGCCTTAGGATAAATTGAGCCCAAAATATCTCATTTAACTTTGATTAGCACTATATTAAAAAGATGGAGACAAATTGAATGGAGAACTAAGAAAAGCAGCTTAGTATTGAGGAAATTGATTTATGAAAAACATTATAGGAAAAAAATATGTGCAACTTTGCAAAGAGATGACTAAGGAGTGATGACAGTCTATAAATATTTGAAAGGTATAAACATCCAGTAGGGGAGGAATTATTTAGCATGTTATAAAGAGCTATAATTACAGTTTATGGGATGAAATTAGACAACCAAGATGTAAAGCATTCAAAACCACTCTTCTTGGGTTACTGGAGACTTGTATTTGAAAAGATAAATAGTGTCATCTTTGGGATATCTGAATGCTCTTATCTGTTTTTCTTTAATGTCTATTTTTAAAAAACATAATCGATGTAGTGAAGAGAGACAGGCATAAATCTCTTAAGGGTAAGTACAACAAACACTTGATTATTTTATTTATTTTGCACACTCCCTTGTCCTAAAAGAATCTCAGGTGGCTCGCTCAATTGTTTAGCAATAGAATACAGAAGAAATAAACAAAATCCACAAGTACTCCCCCAATCAAATGTTAATCTTTTCCACTGGACCTACTTACTAGTAGGGAGTAAAACTCACTAATTGGAATTTTGCCCAAACCTTACTAAAGGACTGTAATCATTGATCTAGAGTAATTGGAGTTATGTACCTAATTGAAATAAAGACAAATATTGGCTGCTTTACGTTGAAAAGACTCAAGACTTTATTTGGACTTGACACTAATTACTGCCTCTTTCTTGAATTGTTTCTTTCCCTGTGAAAGTCTAAAATATGCTGCCACAATCCTTTTCCTGTGCCCATGTACCATATCTCACACTGAATGTCCTGCTGCTCCTTCGAACTCAATAGACTCCAAATCAAATCCATTTGACAAACAAAATAAAATTTGCTGCACAATGTATTTGCCAGGCCTTGTGCTGGGAGCTAGAGATAAAACCATGATTATAAAAGAATCCCTACAGGGAGGAGCTCCTAGATCTTATCTCCCCACCATCAGCCATTTCCCAGGTTTTAAACTACATAATTCTGTTATGAACACTATCTAAGCCTGCGTTCCCAAGAATACAAGATTCACTGAGATTCTAGTGTTCATGATTTATTGAGAGAGCACTCTCAGGATAGAAGGAGCCAAGCAAGTGACCTATGGAGGAGAAGGAAACTAAATAAGGCAGTGGTCCCAACTGGAATCCAGCTTCAGCCTGATCTGTGGGGAACTGTGAAGCATAAATTGTACCACTGAGCTGATTCCACCATGAAGCAAGAAGGATTGTCTTTTGTACATCCTTGTCAATGAATCACCGACTGTGTGCTGTTTCCCCCAGAGAGTGCCATGTGTAACCTCTCAGTGTTTGTGCTCTCATTCCTTCAGTAGATGGCAATTTTCTGGAGGAGGGGGCAACTACAAGTCATTACCAGCCAACTCTCAAAGCAGCTGCAGGATATATGCACCATCTGGTAAAAAGCATCTGGCCACCAACCATGCCTATCATAAACATCATCACTCTGCTGACCACTCTGGGTCAAAACTCCTCAAGCCGTACTGCATTGGTCACTAAATCTTGAACATTCTTCCTTTACATTTTCTTTCTTGTGTTCTTTCCTTGTTTTTTTTCCCAGCCACCACTTGGAGCAGATCCAAGTTCTTACTGACTCACACTTAGTCTACCATCATATTTTCCTAACTAGTCTCAAGATTTCCAGAGGCAAAAAAGGCACTACAAGTAGGCAAAGTGACTGGGTGTCCTGGAAAGTGCAAGCTCATTAAAGTGCAGCTACGACCCAGTTTCGGATGTGGGAAACTGTACCCAGGGCTACGGATCTTCTGATATTTTAAGAGAACTTATAAATCCACATTTTTAGGTGAATTCTTCTAAATTTTATATCTGGTAACTAATTCTAGGGTTTTTTTTTTTAAGTTCTATGTGAGGTAAAAGGAAAAAAAAAAACAAATCTGCAGGTCAAATAGATGCACCACAGCCATTTTGCAAAATCTAGCCAGAAGTATAAAAGGGGATGACATTTAAATAAATCACTATTGCTCAAAGTGAGGGGAAATGAAAGTCTCAAAGGAGACCCAAGTAATGTGCTGTGGGGATTTCAGAGGAAAAAGAAGGAAACAGACCCTGAACCCTCACGAATAAGGATGTTGTTTTCATTAGGATTTCCATCTCTGATTTCTAGCACAGTGCATGGCACATAAAAATCCTAAACAAATGTTCAAATAAATAAATGAACAAAGGAATGTGCATCTCTGTATGTCCTTGAGAGTGCAAAGGAGTGATGATGCAGTCCAAACCAAGCAATCATTCTAGTATGAAGCACAAAGCTAAAGCTGTCACATACTCTCCCCTGGGATTTCTGTCAGCCAGGGTCACTCAGACACAGTCCCCACTTTCCTTCTCTTCTCAGCCTCCTCTGGCACAAAAAGCATGTGTCAGTGTATTGCTAAATGATACTTCTGAGCTTGCAGGCAACAGCAGCAAAGAGAAGAGGCTGAAACTAGTCTCTAATAATAGACCTTGGTCAGGTCTATTTTATGGGGTATATAGCTACAGTGCCCAAACACTTCGCATCTCAGTCTCCTTCAGAAATGCCTCGTATCTCCCAACATACCCTAATATGGGGAGCTCTTTGTCTTCATGCCACAGAATCCCGACTGCTAGACCTTCTGAGCGGACCTGAGTCAAAAGCAGCTCTTTCAGTCATTGCAAAAAGATTGTGCCATTGGACTGGATTTCCCCATCACCTGGCAGGGCTCTCTTCCTGAGCCAGTACCATCACTGAAGTCCCACAGATGCCTGATGAAGGAAGGGACTTGAGCTGCCAAAATGCCGTTCCAGAAAAGCTGAGCAGAGCTGAGGCCAGGGAAACACAATGCCCAGTTGGCTGCCTTCAGGAATATCAAGCCCTTTTCCAGAATGGTCCACATTTGCATGCATCTTTCCCATCACAGTGGAACAGTTCCATAGAAATTTACAATCAGATGTTTCCTGCCCTAACTGGCACCTAAACACGAGGTGGGCTGGGCCTATCTCTCTAGGATGCTTCTCGATTGTCTGCTAAGACTGAGCTTAAGTAGCAGAGAAACCCTACATTCTGGAATTTTTCCGTTGCCCCTGAAAGCATTCAGAGCTTTCCTCCAGCCCAAGTTAGGTTAATAAGTCCTAAATGTAAACATCATTTGTGTTAGACTCATTATTCAAATTGCATCTTATAGCCCTCTTGTTTCCTGCTTTCCATTTAAAAAAAAAAAGTTTATTTCAGTACATAATTGAAGTTCTTTTCACTATTTGCAGAATTAGCTTTTGACAATTAGCCTTTTGCTAATTGGCCTGCCCCTGCCTCCCCCCATTTGTGCTCCCAGAAAGTATCTATTTGCCTCTTACACCCACCTGGCAAAACCCCATTCTTGAATGGACTCAGCTCTCCACCTGCCTTGCCTCACCCTAGACTGCTGAGTGCTGAAGAAAAAGTCAGGCAATAAAGCAAGCCCTAATCTCCTTGTTTGTTCGCTTTCAGCAGACCTGGGCAGGCCTTTTCCTTCATAGAGGAATCAGAAGCTGTCAGACAGGAACTTCCCCAAATTCCTGCTGCTGCACATCTAACTGTAATTACATCAGCTGATCCCTCCATCCTCCTGCTGCAAAGGAGGAAGTGCCCTTTCCTGTGGACTTTGTTCTCTGGTCTCTGGAGTCCATCAGCCCACATCCTTCCGGCTTCACCCCTCCCTCTCCACCGCCACCTTCCTATTGGCATTTGAAAGTGTCCATCTCCCTCTATATCTGACAACTCCAAAATGGTCCTATGATCCAGTGTCACTGATTGTTACCCTTTTACTTTCCTTCACTCCCAAACTTCAGCATCACCCAAACCTGCTGCACCTGTGCCTCACTTTCTTAGTCAACACACTGTTTCCGGCTACAGCTCCTATTATTCTTCACCCTGCGGCCAAATCCAAAGGACACACCCAGTCCTTATCTTGCTGGACCTCAGCAGCATTTGTTACAGTTGAGTTCCTCCTCTCCCCAAGGCTTCCTTTCCTTCACCTTCTTCCTTTGCTCTTCTGCTTCCCTTTTTGTGCCTTCACAGTGTCCTTACTATGCTACCTGTATTTTTTTTAATGTTTATTTATTTTTGAGGGGTGGGTGGGGCAGAGAGAGAGGAGGACAGAGGATTGAAGCAGGCTTTGTGCTGACAGCAGACAGCCCAATGCTAGACTCGAGCTCACGAATTGTGAGATCATGACCTAAGCCGAAGTCAGACACTTAACTGACTGAGCCACCCAGAAGCCCCTTTTTAACTTTTGATATTCTTTAGGATTCTATCCTAGGTTTTGCTCTTCACTTTTCATTGCACTCTAATCCCAAAGTCATCTGACTCTTGCGGCTGAATTTTCCATACACCTTCAAGAGTATTTCTTATTTCCCCATTCTGTGAGATAAGAATATGAACACTCCTACCATCCCTCTCCTTCTACCTCCTGTCTTCTATCAACTACACTCAGAGTTTATCATTACATTTTATCCGTTCCACTGTAACCAAACCTCTCTTGCTTTATATATACATTCATTCTAAAACATGGAAACCAACAAACAGTATTCTATTATTGCTACTCTGTAAACATCCCCCACTGTGAAGGAAATTACAATGTTGCCAAATAGTGGGCTGGAATTACACTTCCTTCCCTGATTTCCTGACCCGTATGCCACTGCTGGACAATTCCAAGCATCAAGGTCAAATGGATTAATTTTTCTTATACTCCCCAATTAGTTAAAATTATGTAACATCATAATCTCCTTCATTTTTAGGTCATGACTTCATTTTTAGGTCATGACTTTCTTAGGTATTTTGCCTAGAATTTCAAATTGCTTTCTTGATTTCTTGTGGCATTTGCCTTGACCAGCTTCTTCACATTTTCAGACTTTACATCATACTAGCCCGTGCGGCTCCCTTTTCCCCCCAGACTTCCGTTCTCCTATTCAGGTCTGGCTGGTTTTGTTTTTAGCGGTCTGCTTATCTGTTATCCTAGAACTCTTTTTTGCCCTTCCAACTTGAAATCACTGTCCTCTCAGTCTGTCTTCCTTTTTCTTGAATATACCTGTTTTCCTGGAATACATTCTTGGGTAACTTCTTTTAAAAAGATGTGTATGGCGTAAATTATCTAATTCTTTGCACGTCTGAATTGTTTCTTTGTTTTGTTTCGCTTTCACCCTGGCTGGGAGTTTGGCTGATTGTAATCTTTGAAGGCATTTCTCCCCTGTTTCTAGCCTCTAGGGGTGCTATGCCAGATTGACTCTTGTTCCTTTGTAAATGATGTATTATTTTTTTTTCCATTGAAGCTTTTATAATCTTTTGTTTATTTATTGCTTTGAAATGTCATGCTGATATGTCTAAGAAATGGTCTTTTTTCATTCCTTGTCTGGGTACATGGTGAGCCTTCCTGGAAATCTATGGATTTGCAGCCCACATATGTATAGTTGCTGCCCTACGTCTGGCCTCAGTGGTTGGCTCCTGCACCACCTTTGGGCAAGAGCCCATTCCCCACAAATGGCCAGGCCCCTGGGGCAAGGCCCACTGCACTGTGACTCTGAAGGGGCAGGGGGAGCCAATGCTTCCCGGAGCACTGGGGTTTGGCTGATAGGTGGCATGAGCCAGATGCCTTACAGAGGAGCTCAGGTGCCTCTGGCACCCAGCACTCAGGTGTTTCTCATCCCAGGACTCCCCAGCCTACCTCAGAAGAACTCCCGAGATCCCACGAGATGCAGCTTCTTCTGGGAAGAGTGGTCATGGCTGTAACATCTCAGGACCGATTCTGCCCTTCTCGAAGACTATATTGTGTTGGACTGGATTTTCTAGAAGACAGCACCTGAGGTAAAATCTTACTACTGGGAGTGCAGTACCAGAGAACCAGGAGTGAGAGCAACAGGTGTGAGGCAAGAGAGGAAAGAGTGTTACCGAGAAGGCCACAGCTTCATGAAAGCCGAGTGCTGGGTCCTAGGTCCCACAGCATAGCTTCAGAAAAGAAACTGAAAGGTATGCATCTCCACACAGTCCCTCTGAAGGGAAAGAGTGTTTGCCCAGTCCCCTCTCCTTTTGGCCAAGGACTGTTCCGTGGGGTAACCCCTCAATAATTGCAGGTTGTATAGTTGTTGGTGTCAAGAAGTTCCTCAGCAACAACAAGGAATCCCCAGAGTAGGAGGCAAAAGGTGCTGCAGGGGAGCAGGCAAGGTGCTGTCAGGTTGTGTTCTTAGGTGACCTCAGGGACCAGAGGTAGCTGTCACCGCAGGCCCTTTGCAGCAGTAGCAACCTGACTCCCTAACCATGGGAACGGCTCTAGTAACTGCTAGATTCAGTCACCGCAGATGACTGAATGCGTAAACAGAATCCCCTGGAACTACTCACTATCTTGGTAGCTCTGGGAAATAGTTTTCTGGTCCTTATATTGTTTTATTGAACTTATTCGCATTTTTTTTTACGTGCACAAGATTGTTCTGTTTATTTTCTGTTGTATGTCTTCTTATCTGATGTTATTTATTTATTTATTTATTTATTTATTTTAATTTACATCCAAGTTAGCATATCGTGCAACAATGATTTTAGGAGTAGATTCCTTAGTGCCCCTTACCCATTTAGCCCACCCCCCCCACAACCCCTCTAGTAACCCTGTGTTTGTTCTCCATATTTAAGAGTCTCTTATGTTTTGTCCCCCTCCATGTTTTTATATTATCTTTGCTTTCCTTCCCTTACATTCATCTGTTTTGTATCTTAAATTCCTCATATGAGTGAAGTCATATGATACTTGCCTTTCTCTGACTAATTTCGCTTAGCATCATACTCTCCAGTGCCATCCACGCTGTTGCAAATGGCAAGATTTCATTATTTTTGATTGCTGAGTAATACTCCATTGTATATATATACCACATCTTCTTTATCCATTCATCCATTGATGGGCATTTGGGCTCTTTCCATACTTTGGCTATTGTGGATAGTACTGCTATAAACATTGGGGTGCATGTGCCCCTTTGAAACAGCACACCTGTGTCCCTTGGATAAATGCCTAGTAGTGCAATTGCTGGGTTGTAGGGTAGTTCTATTTTTATTTTTTTGAGGCACCTCCATACTGTTTTCCAGAGTGGCTGCACCAGCTTGCATTGCCACCAACAATGCAAAAGAGATCCTCTTTCTCCACATCCTGGCCAACATCTGTTGTTGCCTGAGTTGTTAATATTAGCCATTCTGACAGGTGTGAGGTGGTATCTCATTGTGGTTTTGATTTGTATTTCCCTGATGATGAGTGAGGTTGAGCATTTTTTCATGTGTCCATTGGCCGTCTGGATGTCTTCTTTGGAGAAGTGTCTATTCATGTCTTTTGCCCATTTCTTCACTGGATTACTTGTTTTTGGGTGTTGAGTTTGATAAGTTCTTTATAGATTTTGGATACTAACCCTTTAGCTGATATATCGTTTGCAAATATCTTGTCCCATTCTGCCAGTTGCCTTTTAGTTTTGCTGATTGTTTCCTTCACTCGTACAGAAGATTTTTTATTTTGATGAGGTCCCAATTGTTCATTTTTTGCTTTTGTTTCCCTTGCCTCCGAAGACGTGTTGAGTAAGAAGTTGCTGCAGCCAAGATCAAAGGGGTTTTTGCCTGCTCTCTCCTCGAGGATTTTGATGGCTTCCTGTCTTACACTGAGGTCTTTCATCCATTTTGACTTTATTTTTGTGTATGATGTAAGAAAGTAGTCGAGGTTCATTTTTCTTCATGTCATTGTCCAGTTTTCCCAGCACCACTTGCTGAAGAGACTGTCTTTATTCCATTGGATATTCTTTCCTGCTTTGTCAAAGATAAGTTGGCCATATATTTGTGGGTCCAGTTCTCGGTTCTCTATTTTGTTCCATTGATCTGAGTGTCTGTTTTTGTGCCAGAACTTATTCGCATTTTTAACACTTAGGAGCTCTTTCTGGGCCTCTGTTTATCCCTTTCTCACAGTATCCTGTGCCCAGTGGGGAATAGGCAGAAGTGTCCCAGAACTTGGTCCTATATATCTGGTCCATTCTTTCCAAACTTTGATAAGTTTGTAAAGCCTAGAGGGATATCTACTAGCATGTTTTCACTATTAATTTTTCCAGTCTTCTTGGTTTTCTGCCCTCTCCTCTTCCTTTGCCTATCTAGATCTTTCTTTCTTTCTTTCTTTCTTTCTTTCTTTCTTTCTTTCTTTCTTTCTTTCTTTTTGTATTTGAGAGAGAGAGAGAGTGTGAGTGGGGAGAGGGACCGAGGGAGAGGGAGAGAGAATCCAAAGCAGGCTTCACACTCAGTGCAGAGCCTGACATGGGGCTCGATCCTACAACCCTGAGATCATGAACTGAACCTAAATCAAGAGTGGAACACTCCACTGACTGAGTTACCCAGGCACCCTGCCTATCTAGAAATTTTTATTCAGGTTTATGTAAATCTCTTTCTTGAAACCTGGCGCAGTTTTCCTTTTTTCTGCCTTTGCCCATATCTCCTTTTCAAGCCTCAAAAGTCTTCCTATTTTTTCTTCTCCTGGGTGTAACTTTCTACTAGTAACTTTAGTTTAAATAAGCATCCATGCTCTTTCTGCTACATTTTTCTCATTCTCTTAACTTCTTTTAAACATGAAAAATGCATTTCATTGACATTTATATACTTTCCTGTTCCTGTTTTTTGCAAGCTTCAACTGGAAATTTGTTTCTTCTTTGTTCCTCTTTTTACTTTCATCATCTTCTTGTTTATCACGAACAAGCAGAAGTATATCATCTGTCTTTAATTTGGAAACTCCCTATCTTTTTGCAGTTTTCCAGTTTGTTTTCCAGTTCTTTTTTTTTTTTTAAGTTTATTTATTTTGAGAGACAGAGAGAGTGAGCCAGGAAGGGGTAGAGAGAGAGGGAGAGAGAGAATGCCAAGCAGGCTCTGTGCTGTAAGCCCAAAGCCTGACATGGGGCTGGAGCCCACAAATCTTGAGATCATGACCTGAGCTGAAATCAAGAATCGGACGCTTAACCAACTGAGCTACCCAGGCACCCCTTAGTTTTACAGTTCTTAACAGACTTTATTTCTCTTTCTTCTAGAAACAGAATTTTTCTATAATTTTCTTCTGCTATTACACTTCATACTATGTTCTTCCAGGGTAGTGTTCTAAGAACTTCTCCCAGGGGAGTCTGGGTGGCTCAGTCAATTAAGCGTCTGACTTCAGCTCAGGTCATGATCTCATATCTCATGAGTTCAAGCCCCGCATCAGGCTCTCTGCTGATAGCTCAGAGCCTGGAGACTGCTTCAGATTCCCTCTCTCTCTCTCTCTCTCTCTCTCTCTCTCTCTCTCTCTCTCTCCCTCTCCCTCCCCCTCCCCTGCTCATGTGCTATCTCTCTTTCTCTCTCTCTCTCTCAAATAAAAACATTTAAAAAATTTTAAAAAAAAGGAACTTCTCCCTTTAATGTTGGCTTCTGTTTATGTTTGTTTCTCACTTTTACAAAGTTCTGGTAATCATAATTGTCCAGTGCCCATGTCATCTTCCGGTTTGCTCAAAGAATTTTTCAGAATCTGCACTTCTCTTGAAAGCGTGTGATGGTACTTTGTCTACAGGAACTTTTCTGGATGTGGCTGTGAAAACTCTGTATTTCCGAGTGATCCAAAGCCTGTGTGTCAGTTTTTCTGGATATGGCACTCAAGTCCTTGGTTGTTTTCTCTTCTTTAATAAGCTCTTAATATATCAACCTCTGCTCTTATTTAAGAGTGTTCATTGCATTTTCAATGGTTTCCATTATTTCTCTGAGCTTTCAATAAAATTACGTGTAATTTTCACTTTTCACTAATGCTGGAGTCTCTTTACATTATTATGCATTTGGGCCAATTGTTGCTAGATTTTTGCTCTTCCTAGTTTCCTGCCAATAATTTATATTCCAATTCTTCCACTACAATATGCTCAATAATAGTCTCTTTTTTTTTTTTTTGGTTGTAGAAAAGACTATCTTTTTCTGCTAATAATTTGATTTAAAAAAATTTTCTGCTTTAAGCATTATCTTAGCTTTCTCATTCCCAGTAGCTTTCAGCTTTCTGTTTTGAAGCTGAGATGATCGAATTCCATTCTGAATTCTTTTCTCTTAGACATGCTGGAGCCACTCTAGCCAGGTGGGCCTAGGGATTCGCACAGGGGACACTTCATAGAAGGAACAGACTGTTCCCTGCATGTGTAGCCAGGCCTGTGGCTGCACCGTACCTTAATTTCTTCTTCCATAAAATGAGGTAATACAGTATCTACCTCTTAAGGCTGTTAGAATGGAGAACTTAGTATATGTAAATTCAAGATAGTTTATACCTCAGATTATTATTAATTCCTCAAGTCAGTGTTTTGTATGTTGGCCTTGCTTGTTCTCTTTAATGCTGGTGGTATTCCTCACATGTCTCCTTATCCTAGGATGTGTAGTCATACTTTAAAAAGGTTTGGATCACTAGAATTTCTTCTGCTATTGTTTGAATAGGATGATTTTCCTCATGGTGTCACTAATAGGAAGAGATTTGATGGAGAATTCTATGTATATTCGTGGCCCAGGCACATTCCTCTATAAGCCTTCATGTTAGTTGGTGGTGAGTAGGAGCTAAATGTCAGTCTGTAGTTCCCCAAATTTGGTTGGCTTTCATACATATCCTATCTTTGTATAGACTTCCAGTTAATATGGCATTAAAAGGGACTAGTGATGATATCCTAGAGTGGTGGATATTATGAAACAAATGTATAAAATACAAATAAAATGTTTATAAGAAGTTCTGTGCTTGATAAGAGAGAAGAATCCATGGCTTAATTATAAGTGCAATGCTTTTATCACTTCAAAATGATGTCCTAAGTTCCTTTTTTTTACTTGAAAGTGACATGCAGTTTACTCTCTAGAATTGAGGGTAATTATAGAATCACTGTAATTTTTGTTTTTTTTTGTAGAATTTTCTGTAGAATGCCAGAATTGCTTGTGATTTAGTGTAGATTCTTTAATTTTGTTGATTCAAAAATAGGACAATAACTTCAAAATATTACCCCCCCCCCCCACCAACAAGGTAATGGTGTGTATCTGGGACACCTGCAAACTCTTGAACCCAGGAGAGGAAAATGAGGAACAAAGGAGGAAATATTCTTCAGTAAAAAAGCCCTATGAGCCACTAGTGGAGTGAATTGTCTGAGGTTGTGGTCAATACTCTGACTGTTTGTCTGCTGAATTAGATTTCATAACTTCCTATGATGTCATCTGTTCTTTTCTCTCTGGCTTGAATTAGGACCTCCCTTACAGCTGCCAAGTCAGTTTCCTTTAGACCAATTTATAATCAAGTATTTCTACTAAAGTTTTGTGAATAAAGCACTGAATGAGAAGGCAGGATAAATAGATTTCTTAGGCCCATTTTCCTTCTTGCTATCTGACTTTAGAAACCAGTGTTCAATGGACCCTGTATTTCTAAACAATTCCCATTCCTGGAAGGTAGAAAGAGCTTCCTTAAATAGTAATGAGTTCTTTGTCTTTGAAAGTATTCCAGAAGACACTTGAAAACCACTTCTTAAGACTCTTGTGGAATGTTTATATAATAAGATTGGATTCAATGGCCCTAAAAAGTCTCTCTGAACCCTGAGACTCAATGACTTTCTGCTTTAGTTCTATGGAAAAGAGGCAGGTAGGAAATAAGGAAGAGAACTAGCTTATTTATTCAGACTTGCATGGACTTCAGCCTTGGTTTCTAGAGTTGCTCCAGTCTTCCTAAGGTTGTTCTTTACCTGTCCATTCTGACTCCATATGTAGATACACAGTTTTTTTTAATATCTTTCCATTCTTTTTCAGCATGTCTGTATAGGTATCCTTAAATCAAAGGTAAATGCATCCCGTTAGTTGAAGAGATGGTCAATCAATGCAAGCACAAGATTTCTTTGAATATTATTCTTTAGTTTTTTAATTAAAAATTTTTTTAATGTTTATTTATTTTTGAGAGACAGAGTATGAGCAGGGGAGGGGCACAGAGAGAAGGAGACACAGAATCCAAAGCAGGGTCCAGGCTCTGAGCTGTCAGCACAGAGCCTGATGCGGGACTCGAACTCTTGAACCCTCGAACCATGAGATCATGACCCGAGCCAAAGTCAGACAATAAACCGACTGAGCCACCCAGGAGCCCCTATTATTCTTTATTTTAAAAGTACATGGAAACTTAAAATTATGTATCATATATCTGTTTCTCTTTTAAAATTTTTTAATGTTTATTTATTTTTGAGAGAGAGAGAGAGAGAGTGTGAGCGGGAGAGGGGCAGAGATAGAGGGAGACACAGAATCCAAAGCAGGCTCCAGGCTCTGAACTCGAACTCACGAACCATAAAATCATAACCTGAGCTGAAGTTGGATGCTTAACTGAGCCAACCCGGCGCTCCTCTCTTTCTCTTTTAATACAAAATAATACTTTAAGTCACCAACTGTTGGAGGCAGAGGAGGTAAAATGTGACCCAATCCATCTGGGAAGATATGCCTCTGATTTCTTCACATGACAAGGCATATCACTCCTGCTTAAGAAACTCAGATCAACACATAGACTGGCAGGCACTCTGGAGGCAGGTTTATTATCCATGATCTCACAACTCACAACCCTTGGGACCTGTTTCTGCAAGGCCTCCCTTCCCCACTCCAACATGGAAGGGGAATCATACTCTGGAGGAGGATTGTGTGCTAAACACCCCCTTTTAAATCATTCATGCTTCTCTTTCCATTTGACTCTGAACCATTTACAATGACATATTTTAGTAGAATTATTTCAGAACCTGTCTTCACTCAATCTGAATGTGCCTCAGTTAACTAATAAAATCCTTGCCCCTGAAAAAAGGGTGTATTATGTGTTACATTTTGCTACATTTCATGATGTGTCTTTGGAGAAGAAGTGTGCATTTTATATAATTTGTCAAGGACCGGTTCAAAATGTGTAACATCATCAATCTCACTGACAACATCTTTAATGACTTCACTCTGTAGTCAGAATTTTGCCAAACGCGAGCTAGGACTCAGACTACCCCACACCTGCTCCATACCTATTGTTTTAGCTGTATCATCTGTTGAAAAGACAACCAAGTTTAAGAAAAGAATTCATCCATGAAGCATTTCTTCTCTAATTAAGTCAACAGATGTTTGAAGTCTATACCTGGGGAATTTATTACTTCAGTTTTAAAAAGTAAGAGGAATTCACATATCTACCTTCACAATATGTTTGTTTGATCAATGTAGCCAGGCTGGTAATGACTGAAAATAGTCAAGAATTTGTGATGGCTGTCATTTTCAACAATTTGAATGGCATTTTCCAAAAGTGCTTTCAATGGCATTATCATCCAGATTTCATTGCTCCATGGCAGGAAATCTGATCTTCCTCTCATGGTTGGAGAGCTGACCTGGCTGACACAGGCTCAAGGAACTTGGGCAGATGGCAGGAAGTGGCTTTCAGGGCCTCTGTGGTTGTATGGAGGCAAAGAACAAATTTTAAAGTCGAAGATCATACTCAGAAATGCAGAGCTAAAACAGTCATAGAAGAAGGCAAGAAGAGCCCCAGGCAGGAAACAGTTAACTGGTGCAGGCTGTGAGTCAAAGAGCCAGTGAAAAGGAAAACAAGGATCCTCCACTAGAAAGAGGCAAGCAAGATGGCTGACAAGCAGCCAAAAGATGAGCACTTGTTGCCTTCTGAATATATGAAGCCAGGGCAGAAGGGACACCCATTGACCTTTCTAGGTTTCAGTTTGTTTATCTGTTTCCTCTCTCCCTGCCTAAGAAGAGTGTGGAAAAGATCAATGTTGATCTCGTAGGTAAAGTCAAATTACCGTTATTATTATTATTATTATTATTATTATTATCCAAATCCATGAAACAATTGAAAAATATATGGAAAGATAACCTAAATAAAAAAGAAAGAATAGAAAAAACCATCTATATGGTAAGAATATTTTGTTGTTGCAGAACAAAATAGGACAAAGCATTTTGGTGTTTATTTTCCTTAAATTCAGTCTGTTCTTGTTAGTTTCTAACCAAAGTATTTAATTAGCATCTCTGATTGCCAAACATTTGTTATAGTTATAATTTGTAAACGAGTTATCTATTGTTGTTACTGTGGCAAGTTCTGGTAAAGTCACAGATCAAAATTTATATAACTAGGAAAAATCCTGACATGAAAGAATTGGATTTTTTTTTAACATACCAGGTCTCAAATTATCTACCTACTTTGACAGCTTTAGTGTCTTGATTAAATATTTTATGATGATACTACTTACGATAAAATGTAAAAGCTAATTTATACTGACATCCCTTTATGTAAAAGGTTCCCAGACTGATTTATTACCAGGTTGAAGCATGTTAGTGAATACAACCATGTCTAAAGTAAAGACACTTTGCAATTTTCTTCCACACTCCTAGTTAAGCAACTTCAACTAAACAATTTATATGAAAAACAGGGTCTTTAATTTTACAAGATTCTAGTTTATCTTCCTATGATACCTTCTTTAGTTTCATTCTTCAATTCAATTTAGTACCTGCTATGTTATGTTCTAAGTAACGAATTTGGAACACTATGCTCAATTATAATTCATTTTACTACCTGTACACGTGAGGAAGCTTAATGTGAAAGATTCAAACTTAGTTCTTCTCAGACTTGAATTCTTACCTTATACTTAACAGAAAAGTAGTTAATCAGTTGCCAGATTAACAGTATGTTTTCCCAGTTTTCTAATTCCCTCTCATCATTTTGTCTTTTGGTAAATTTATTATTTTATGTCATTCTGAAAGGATTTTGAGGAAAGTGTATATGCATGTGTCTTTGTGCTATGTAGTATATATATACTACATATCAAATAATATATAGTTTTGGTTTGGATAAGAGATGGTTAAGGGACTACTTCTAATTCTTGATTTATAATTACATAGGACTATTTATCAATAGAACTAATGAAATAAAGCACTATAATTACCTAATCTATGAATATAGAAAATCTGGATAGTAATAGATGAGTATTATTCCTAAGGTTTAAAATTATTTTTATCAGTGAATGGATTTCAAGGGTTATTACAGAAGAAATAAATGACGTGGATTTTCTATTGGTAACAGTTTGTGTTATGGGAGCATTAGAGGTATTGTAGAGAAGATGAAACCAAGAGAACTTTAGAAATAGGACAAAGAAGAAGCAGGCACACCCCAAGGAAGCAAGTGCACATGGTACACTGTAGGATCTTATGGGACAGTTCATGATAGAGGAGGTGGCAGCCACAGTGGCATAATGGGAAAGAAAGATGTCTTCGGTAACAGCATTTTGGTGGGAGGGAACAGGAGAAAACAGAGAAAAGAGGAAGGACAAAGGGAGACCAGATGCTGATAGTATTGAGCCAGAAACCAAAATATGTCATGGACCAAATCTTAGCAGCAAAAACCTAGTAAAATGGGAAAATGATAACACAAATAAAACCGATATAATATAACTTACTTTCATCGATGTAGTGTACTTACATTTTATTTCATTTGAGATGAATTATTCAAAGGAGGAGTTATTTACAATAAGACTCATAAAACAGTACCTAAAGTGGGAGAGGGAAGCCTACAATAAGAGTCCACAGGGTGGCTATGTTTGAGCATAAAACCTGGAGTTTTCTCCTAGCCATGATAAGGATGGAAACTTAATTATATTTCATGAGTGTTTTATAATTTATAATGTAAACTAATCACCTATAAATGTTTGGGGGATAAAAGTTTCCTGGGAGAAACCTGTCTCCTGTGTGACAATAGCAGGAATAGAATATCAAAAACAACATCAATATTGGTTTCACAATGAATAGCTAAATTTACATAGTTAGTTTTGAAAGTAACCCAAGATAAAAATCCATGGCCAACAACTGAGAGACAGTTCTACAAAAGCAATGACATGTCACTGTCTGAAAATGTAGCCTTCTTATGATCTAACTTGATCCAAGAACATTGGTTCATATTTAGCGAGTGTTTGTGCTGGCTTGGGGACACACTTGTGAACAAAATAGGCATAGTCCCGGCCTTCATGGAGCTTACAGTTTGTACAGGAGTCATAAAATAAAGTAAAAAAGATACAAAAATAAAATAGTTACAAATTGTGATAGCAGTGTTAATTTTCTTCTTAGACCTATCAAGAGTTAAAGGGGTGGAGGATGTCCTCTTCTTTCCATCTAGTGTCAGGGAAGACCTTTTTAAGGAAAAGACATTAGGAGAATTTGGAGTATATACAGTAGTGAATAGATGCATAACCCGAGACAATCTGTCTTAACCACTTCTCTACCAGAGTTTCAGTATGCACCATTTAAGCACATATTGTTTAAGAGTATGTGCTCTAGGCAATTGACCTGGATTACAGGCATTCCGCATGGCTGATTAAGGAAATTCCATAAATTTTAGAAAACAATAAGCTGATAAGACAGTATCCTACTATAAAAGTTAATAAGCTTAATATTTTAGCTCAAGTAAAAGTGCTATAGACTGAATTGTGTCCCCACAAAATTCACATATTGAAGCTCTAACTCCTAATATGATGGTATTTGGAGATATGACTCTTGGTGAGTAATCAAGTTTAGATGAGGTCACAAGGGTGTGTGGCCGCTTGATATGATTAGTGCCCTTATAAGAAGAGATGTGAGAGAGCTTCCTCTAATCCCACCCCATGTGAAACAGTGAGAAGGCAGCCATCTGCAAGACAGAAAAAAGGCCCTCACCAGAGAATTCAGGAAACGAAATCAGCCAGCTCCTCAATCTTGGACTTGCTAGCCTCCAGAACTGTGAGAAATAAATTCCTGCTGTTTAAGCCATCCAGTCATGATATTTTGTTATAGCAGTCTGAGCCGACTAATACAGAGATGAGGCAGAAGAAATAGTAGAATTTAGATAGGAGAGTCATAAGATATGAAAGAAATACAGATGCTAGATGTTTATTTTAAATCCTAATTGTGCTGACAAAAGTATAGTGAGTTCCAGTCTTTCTTTGATACTCAGAGGCATCCTCTGGATCTCAGAATTGATTATAGCTGCTTTACGTGGACAGTCTGGTTCTTGCAAGCCCCTACATTTCACTAAAAGGGTCTTGCCTACCAAGATTGGGGGATTAAGTCAATCCAACTGCACATGAGTAACTAATAATTCTCATTTGTTTAATAATGCAATACTGTAGTATTTTTAAAAATTAGTTCCATTGTATTTAAAAAATTACATAAAAAATTAACTCTTCAACCTCTTTTTCCAAAGCCTACCAATGGTAAAGAGTTTCTTGTATATAATTCAAGATATACTTAATGTACATATAAGTATTGATATTGTATTACACACACTCAAATCCAAATGGCAGAATTGTGCAAATAATATGCCACCTTTTCTTTCAGTTAGCAATATACCTTGGAGGTCATATAGTACATTTTGTGTATCTTAATATAATCTGTTCCTAATTAACGTTTCTGTTTTCCCAATTTTTGCTATTACTAATGGTGCCAAAATGAACATCCTGTATAAATACTTTTATGCATGTGTGTGAGTATATCTGGAGGATAAGTTTTTTCATATATTTCTCAATCATATTTCAATTTTAAAAACCATAATAATGATGATGTATTAGACTTCCCATTTAAGCAAATACTAAATTGCCTTCCCAAAGAGGAAATACCCATTTATACTCCCACCAATTATAAGCAAAAATGACTATGTGTCAAACTATGCTATAAATTCTTAACTTATAACAACCTCAGGAGGAGGTATGATTATTATTTCCAAATTAAAACTGAGTTAACTGAGGCACAGGTAGGTTGAGTAGCTTGACAAAAGCCAGACAGAAGTGACTAAATGGAAAGCTGGGTTCAACATTCCACCCTCTTACCCATTATACTATATGGCCTTCCTGAGTTTCAGTACTAGCTCTCATACTTAAAGCTGATGGCCTTGGCCAAGTTATTTACCTCCCATCTGTAATTTCCTTATATGTAAAATGATAAGCTGTGTGGGAAAATGTGAGGGAAAACTGAGATAGTGGAAGGAAAATCCCATGCACAAAGCACTAAACAAACATAAATGCTTTGCCTCCCTGTTGAGATAATATATGAATCACAGGGATGAATAAACCATTGCCCTGGCTGATCCTTTTCAATGACACAAATTAAAGAAGCAACTGTGACCCCTTTAAAAAAAATTTTTTTTAAGGTTTCATTTTTATTTTTGAGAAAGAGGGGGATGGAGAGGGGCAGAGAGAGAGAGGAAGACACAGAATCCAAAGCAGGCTCCAGGCTCTGAGCTGTCAGCACAGAGCCGACATGGGGCTCAAACCCATGAACAATGAAATCATGACCTGAGCCGAAGTCACTCAACTGACTGAGACATCCAGGTGCCCCGCAACTATGACCCTTTTGAAATACTGTGGCAATAAAACCAAGAGACATGAGAATTTGTGGTGTAACTCCCCTCCCCGTCTTTCTTGTACAGTCTTTAATTCTGATTGATTTAGTCTTGGTCCAACTTCCTCACAGTGTTTATATAGATTCTGAGTCCCTAGAAACCAGTCTAAGAAGTAGGAGTCATTTTAACCTGCTGGAACTGGTTTCCCCACCTATTCAGGAGATTGCTCAAAGTTCTCTTTACTATCATCATCAGTCTTTGGCTAATAAGTTGAGAGCAAGTGTCAACCTAGGAAGAATTAAACGGAACATATTTGTGTTCAGCTGTAGAGTATGTTGTCACTTAGAATATACAATGACGGGGAGAAAACTTTGTACTGCTAAATGAGACCTGTGCATTAAAATATTTTCACATACTGTAGTTTCCTTTAATATGATAAAGTAGTTGAGTCAGTAGTTATTGAGGAGTTCTTCTCTTGGGAATGGGCCTTGGGAGTAAGTAATTCCAAGAGAGGTCCTTACCTGTTTCCCACATAAGCAGTTCGGAAGCCGAAACCCCACTGCTGTTGTGCACAGGGGCTAAGATGGTAGCAGAGCTGGAGCTGAGGCTACCGTGACTCAACCATAGTCACTCCTGGCTGATTCCTTAAGATCCAACCTATTCTCTTGTTTGTCCTATAGGGGCTTGGCTGAGATAAAGATTGGTAAAGCTGCGTTGCTAGAAACTGCTATTCATTCCAATATAGCCTTGAATGGACCTTCTATTTAGGTTCCACAGTCCAGAGACTGCAGCCGGGGATGACTCATGTACTTCTTCCCTCCAAATGTGTTCCTTTCGCAGTATGGAGGATATCTATATATAACCTCACACTGTGGCCTGTCTCCTCATCTCTGAGTGACGAGTAAAGCTCAGGAAAATAGGCTCAAAATGGGAAGCAGGACATTTAGACATGGCTGAGTTGACATAATGGTTTTGATGTGACTCAGAAAACTCACAACCACATAAAAATGTCAAAATAAAAAAATCACTGTTTTTTACAACTAGGTTATAAAACAACAAACGCCCTGACAATTATACTAACTTTGTGCTTCACTTCACCTCTCCCTCTTACCTGATCCATTACCTTAGATCTGTGAGCCCTGATGCTGTGCTCATCTCTGTCCCATCCACGCTGTGTCCCCTACCCGAATCCCTTGACTCCATAGTGCTAACCAGCAATGGTGTGAGTCTCAGATCCTTTCATTTTCCACAAGTATTTACTAAGGGCCAGGCACTATTCAAAACACTGGAGTGAATGTGCTTTTTCCTCTGTCCTTCTTTTTTTTTTTTTTTTTCTGCAGAGTCTATAATTATTTTCCATGGAAAATTTAATCTTTTGTCTTTCTGAGTAATATAGGTCTCATTTCAAAATAGACAAGTCACAATGTCATATAGTACCAGAAAGTGCTTCTGCTAATAGAAAGGATTTCCATGATATAATTTAGAAAAGAAATAACTGCAGTTTGGCAAAAAATATTTTAAACAATCCAATGGACAAAAGGTTCTGTTCATCCCATTTAGTACTACCATTTTTGCACACTTATAAAAATGTTTCAGAGACTTACACAAAGAATACATACCTCTGAATGTCCTCCAAATTTGGTAAATCTGGATATTTTACCATCACCTGTTTTAGCTTAAGAAAAATACAATGTACTTCTTTATTTTAAAATTGTATCTACTCTGCTCACAATAGAACAGTTAGTTCCTGCTTTAATGTACCCCCTGGATCCAATACATAGCAAAAGTATATAAAGATATAAAAGGAAACACCTAAAACACAGGTTCAAAACCTGTTAAGCATTGCTGTGTACAGAAATAGAAGAAAAACGCAGAGCCGGGTAGATCCGAGGTCACAGGCATGCTGGGCTCTAGTCCTGAAGCAGGCAGTGGCCGCTGGCAGTTCAGTGAAGGCAAACTGAAGGTGTTCCATGGAAATCCGAAGACTGGAGCCAGGTTTGAAAACAGGAGCAAGGTGAGGCTCCTTCTGGTGAACGGAGGTTGGAAGTATGCAGCCCTCCACTACCTGGGGTGATGACTGTAGACTGCTTCAAAAGCAGGAGGACCAAACACTCCATGCACCTAAGGAACTGGGCCAAATGCCCATGGCCAGAGACCTGATGGTCCTGTCCCTACTGAGACCACAGGCAGGTGTTCTGCAATTGTGTACAGTATCTGGGTTAAAGCTGAGGTTCAGGAAGTTGAGAGAACAAAGCTCCAAAACCACTGGACAGAGAAGTGTGAGGAAAAAGAAGAAAGAGAGATGGATATCTCATTCAAAATGAGGCTGCAAAACAAAATTTCAAAACAAGGAGAATTCTAATGCTATGAATGTGACCTAGCCAAAAATCAACAATTGTAACAAAATTTCATTCCAGGTGAAATTTTATGAAACTATCCAGCCAAAGCTTTAGAAAACACATGCTTCGAATGCTTAAGGATTAAAATGAAAATTATATATATATATAATTATATATATATAATAATTATATATATATAATTTAAAAAATTATATAAAGACAGTAAAAAACCAGAATGAAACAAGTCAGATAAGTTAAAAGTAGAAGGACTAGACATTGGAAATTAAAAATCTATTGATTGAAATAAAAATTCTAAGCATTTGGTAAACTTTGGAACAATAAAAGAGAAAATAATAAATTGGAAAGTATTACTGAGGATTCACCAAGATCACAGCATAAGGAATAAAATCTGAAAAAAATGTTAAATGATGTAATTATCAGCGGCATTCCTTTTAACTCTCAAATGCGCCCTAATTTAGACAAAAAAATATATTTTAAGAAATATATAGGATAGACTAAAAGGCAAATAAGACTTCCAAAAGGAAATAATAGAATCACAAAAAAGTAAGAAAGAGAAAAAAATTAAGAATTTTTGAAAATTGAATAAAGACATGCATCCTCAAATTGAAAGTGAACTCTAAGAACCAAGAAGGATTATTGAAAACATATTCACACTTAGACCCATCATAGTTAAACTAGGAAAAATCAAGAATTAAGAGACACTTGTGTCAGGTACTGGGAGAAAAGACAGATTACTAAATGGTAATGGTAAAAATGGTAATTTTTAAACATTTTTTAAACATTTAACATTAAACATTTTAAACATTAAACCAAGCAGATTTCTATCCAGCAACAATAGATGTCATTAAACAATAGAGAAATAATTTCAATGTAATGAGGGGAACTTTCAATTTAGAATACTATAGTCAGATAATTTGGTGACAAAAAAACCCAAGGTTTTGGAAAATAGATATCAACCCATATTTGATGTGTAGTTAGATTCTTGGGTTCGAGAAGTGGATGAAAATACTAGATAACTTCAGGGGCGCCTGGGTGGCTCAGTAGGTTAAGTGTCTGACTTCGGCTCAGGTCTTGATCTCACGGTTTGTGGATTTGAGCCCCACATCGGTCTCTGTGCTGACAGCTCAAAGCCTGGAGCCTGCTTCAGATCCTATGTCTCGTTCTCTCTCTGCTCCTCCCCCACTTGTGCTCTCTCAAAAATAAGTAAATATAAAAAAAAATTTTTTTAAATACTAGTTAACTTCAGATATTTTTAGAAATAAATTATAACTTACCTAACTTTTAAGAGTGCAAAGTTTATTGGCATGGTTTCAGGGTCTAAATTGTATCTACTCTTTTTTCTTTTTAAAAAAATTTTAGCAGTTTTATTTATGAGTCATACCATTTTTTGTGTGTGTTTTTTGATGTTTCAAGTTTTTAAATTCTAGTTAGTTAACATATAGTATAATATTAGTTTTGGGAGTAGAATTTAGTCATTGATCATTTATATATATCTATCACCCAGTGCTCATCACAAGTGCCCTCCTCAATACCCATCACCCATTTAGCCCATCCCCCGCCACCTCCCCTCTAGCAACACTCAGTTTGTTCTCTATAGTTATAAGTCCCCCTTATGGTTTGTCACCATCTTTTTTTCTCCTACATTCATCTGTTTTGTTTCTTACATTCTACATATGAGTGAAATTATATGGTAATTGTCTTTCTCTGACTGACTTATTTAGTTCCATCCATGTCATTACAAATGGCAAGATTCCATTCTTTTTGATGGCCGAATAATAATCCATTGTGTGTATATACCACAACTTCTTTATCCATTCATTAGCTAATGGACATTTGGGCTGTTTCCATAATTTAGCTACTGTTTATAGTGCTGATATAAACATTGGGGTGCATGTGCCCCTTTGAAACAGTATTTGTGTGTTCTTTGTGTAAGTACCTAATAGTACAATTGCTGGGTCACAGGGTATTTCTATTTTTAACTTTTTGAGGAATCTCCCTAGTGTTTTCCGGAGTGGCTGCACCAGTTTGCATTCCCACCAACGGTGTAAGAGAATTCTCCTTTCTCTATATCCTCACCAACATCTATTGCCTCCTTGTTAATTCTAGCCATTTGGACAGTGTGAGATGGTATCTCATTGTGATTTTGATTTCTATTTTCTTCATGATGAGTGATGTTGAGAATCTTTTCATGTGTCTGTTAGTATCTGGATGTCTTCTTTGGAAAAGTATCTATTCATGTCTTCTGCCCATTTCTTCACTGGATGATTTGTGGGTTTTTTCGATGTTGAGTTTGATAAATTCTTCATAGATTTCGGATACTAATCCTTCATCAGACATGTCATTTGCAAATATCTTCTCCCATTCTGAATGTTGCCTTTTAGTTTTGTTGATTGGTTCCTTCACTGTGCAGAAGCTTTTTATCTTGATGAAGTCCCAATAGTTCACTTTTGCTTTTGTTTCTCTTTCCTCAGAAGTATCTAGTAAGAAGTTGTTGCAGCCGAGATCAAAGATGTTGCTGCCTGTGTTTCCTTCTAGGATTTTGATGGTTTCCTATCTCACATTTAGGTCTTTCATCCATTTTGAATTTATTTTTTGTGTGTGGTGTAAGAAAGTGGTCCAGTTTCATTCTTCTGCATGTTGCTGTCCAATTCTCCCAGCACCATCCGTTGAAGATACAGTCTTTTTCCCATTGGATATTCTTTCCTGCTTTGTGGAAGACTAGTTAGCCATACGTTTGTGGGCCCATTTTTGGGTTTTCTATTCTGTTCCATTATCTATGTGTCTGTTTTTGCGTCAGTACCATACAGTCTTGGTAACTACAGCTTTTTAATATAGCTTGAAATCTGGAACTGTGATGCCTCCAGCTTGGTGTTTCTTTTTCAGGATTGCTTTAGCTATTTGGAGTCTTTTGTGGTTCCATACAAATTTTAGGATTGTTCGTTCTAGCTCTGTGAAAAATGCTGGTGGTATTTTTATAGGGATTGCATTAAATGTGTAGATTGTTTTGGGTAGTATAGACATTTTAACAGTGTTTGTTCTTCCAATCCATGAGTGTGGAATGTTTTGCCATTTTTTGGTGTTCTCTTCAGTTTTTTTTCATAAGTTTTTTTTTTATAGTTTTCAGAGTTGTTTTTGGTATAGTTGTGAATGGGATTGATTCCTTGATTTCTCTTTCTGTTGCCTCATTATTGATGTATAGAAATGCAAAAGATTTCTGCACATTGATTTTGTACCCTGTGACTGCTAAATTTGTATCAGTTCAAGCAATTCTTTGGTGGAATCTTTTGGGTCATCTGCAAATAGTGAAAGTTTGACTTGTTCTTTGCTGATTTGAATGCCTTTTATTTTGTTTTATTGTCTGATTGCTGAGGCTACCACTTCTAGTACTTTGTTAACAATGTGACATTGGACATCCCTGTCTTGTTCCTGACCATAGAGGAAAAGCTCTCAGTTTTTTCCCATTGATGATGATATTACCTGTGGGTCTTTTGTATATGATGTTGAGGTATGTTCCCTCTATCCCTACTTTATTGAGGGTTTTTATCAAGAATCAATCAATGTGATACAATGCATTAATAAAAGAAAGGATAAGAACAATATGATCCTCCCAGTAGATGCAAAAAAGCCGTTGAGAAAGTATTTTTATTAATGCAGTGTATCACGTTGATTGATTTGCAAATATTGAACTGCCTTGCTGCCCAGGAATAAATCCCACTTGATCATGGTGAATGATTCTTTTAATATACTGTTGGATGCAGTTTGCTAGTATTTTGTTGAAAATTTTTACATTAATGTTCACAAGACATATTAGCCTGTAATTCTCTTTTTTAGTAGGGTCTTTGTCTGGTTTTGGAATCAAGGTAATGCTGGCCTTATAGAATGAGTTTGGAAGTTTTCCTTCCATTTATATTTTTTGGAACAGTTTGAGAAGAATAGGTGTTAACTCTTCTTTAAATGTTTGGTAGAATATCCTTGGGAAGCCATCTGGCCCTGGACTTTTGTTTTTTTGGGGGGAGATTTTTGATTACTGATTCAATTTCTTTACTGGTTATGGGTCTGTTCAAATTTTCTATCCAGCCTTGCTGGATAAAGTATTCTTGGCTGCATATTTTTCCCATTCAGATGTTGAATTTATCATGCCACTCCCTTCTGGCCTGCCAAGTTTCTGTGGATAGGTCTGCTGCTAACATTATTTGTCTTCCCTTGTAAGTTAGGGATTCCTTTTCCCTTGCTGTTTTCAGGATTTTTTCCTTATGTCTGTGTTTTGCAAATTTTACTACAATATGTCATGATGTTATCCTGCTTTTGTTGATTTTGATAGGAGTTATCTGTGCCTCCTGGATTTGAATGTCTGTTTCCTTCCCCAGATTGGGGAGTTTTCAGCTCTAATTTGCTCAAATAAATCTTCTGCCCCCTCTTCCCTCTTTGCTTCTTCTGGGATTCCTATGATACAAATGTTATTATGCTTTATGGAGTTACTCAGTTCCATAAGTCTACATTTATGATCTAATATTTTTCTTTCCCTCTTCCTTTCAGCTTCAGTATTTTCCATAATTTTATCTTCTGTATCATGCATTCACTCCCCTGTTTCTTCCATTCTTGTGGTCATTACATCCAGGTGGTTTCACATCTCAGTTATAGAATTTTTTATTTTGGCTTGACGAGTTTTTAGGTCTTTTATCTCTGTAGTAAGGGGTTCCCTGGAGTCTACTGTGCTTTCCTAAAGCCCAGCTAGTATCTTTATGATTATTGTTTTAAATTTTGGATCGGGGATATTATTTATATCTGGTTCAATTAGATCCCTGGCCATGATCTTTTATTGTTCTTTCTTTTGGGATGAATTCCTCCATCTTGGCATTTTGTCTAGCTCTCTATCTTCTTCTCTATTAGGAAAGCCTGTTATATTTCCTTCTCCTAAGAGTAATGGCTTTCCGAAGAAAAGGTCATATATTGTCCAGGTCCTGGCACTTTAGGAAGCATTTCTGGTGTATGCTGTGTGTGCTCTGATTCTGTGTTTTGGCTGCTTCTTCCCTCAAGTCAGTCCTCAGTAGAGGACTTTCCTGCAGTGGGGAGTGTTTGGACCTTATTCAGCATGCGGTGAGTTTTAACTAGTTGTGCTCTGTCTGCTTGTTAAAAAAGCCCCAACTCTATTTCTACTGGAGCAGAAGCTTTGCAGCGCTCTGTGGTCAGTAGACTTGTGTGTGCAAGGCCATTTGTGCTGGTCTTCTGTGGAAGGGCCCGCTGCTCTGGTTCTCAGGCATACTTGCCCATGTAAAGAAGCACTTGCAGAGCACAGGGGGGTGGGACTTAGTGTAGGTGGCTCCAGCCTCCACTGTGGGCACTGTGATGCTCACTAAGTCTGTCAGTGCTGGTAGGTGGGGGAGAAAAATGGCATTAGCCAACTCTCTCAACTCATAGAGGGGAGTTTATGCTTCCACTGTTCAGGAAGCCCTCACAGAAGAACAAACAATTTCCCCTTTCTCATGTGTTCCAGGTATCCCTCAGTTCTCTGCCTTCACCCTGTCTGTATCTGGGCCATCTGCCCACCCAGCAGCACAGTGAACCTGTGTTTTATCTCAGGCACACAAGCTGAGTTTCAAAACTCTGAACTTCAGGGACCTGGCATGGCACAGACCCGCTAACTCTCTGGGGAGGGTCTTGCTGTGCTGGGGCTGGGGCTGGTGCCAGTTTGTCCAGAAGGGCAGTCACACCAACATGTAGGAGCTTGGAGTTTAGAGTAAAGTGCAGCAAAAAGTTGGTGTCCAGGTTAGCTGCCCTCAGCAGGTGTCTCTGCCCCTATGCTAAGGAACTGGGTAGCACAATGGCACTTGCTGACTCTTTTGTCCCCTGAGATACAGTGCCATCTCTCCCAGATGCACTCCAAGAAGGGAGAGCCTTCTCTCCCAGTGCATCCCAGCAGATCCTCAGATTACACCTTCCACTCCTGGGCCTCCACCTTCCTTCTCCACAGGAGCACCACTGCACCCACTGGGCTCCACACTGGCCATGGTGCAGACTTCTAAAACTTCAGTCTTTGAGCCCCAGTGGTTGTAAAAACTCACAATAATCAGCCCCTCTCATTTTTCCTGTCAATGGTTTTGGAGAAGTGTTTTTATTGTGTGATCCCCTGTGTGTTGTTTGCTCTCTCTCTTTCTACCTTCTGCCCATAATCAGGGCTCCCTCCCCTCTACAGCACCCATGATTCTTTTCTCCCCCAAATCACATCTCCACACCTTCTACCTTCCATGATGTGGCCTTTTCTTTCCTTCTAGTTGTACAATTTGATCTCTCAGTCCAAGAAATTGGACATCAATTTCTTGGGTGTTCAGAATGATTTGATATTTATCTGTGTCTCAGGGTTGAGGCAAGCATAGGGTCCCCATACTATTCCACTGTCTTAACTCCTTCCTCTACTCTTTTTTTTTTTTTGAGGTATACTTGGCATATAACATTGTATTAGTTTCAGGTGTACAATATAATGATTCAATATTTGTATACATAATGACTGATCACCACAATAAATCTCATTAAAATCCTTTATCATACATAGTTATAACTTTTAATTTTTTGTTTTATAATGAAGACTTAAGATTTTCCTCTTAGTCACTTTCAAATATGCAATACAGTATTATTAACTCTAGTCACCATTCTGTACATTATATCCTCATGACTCATTCATTTTATATCTGGAAGTTTGTACCTTTTGACCCCCTTCACCCATTTTAACCCCTGGGCCCCACGACAGCCAATCTGTTCTTTGTATTTGTGAGCTTGGTCTTTGTTAGTTTCCTTGGCTGATTTTTATTTTATTTTATTTTATTTTATTTTATTATTTTATTTTATTTTATTTTATTTTATTTTATTTATTTTATTTATTTAGAGTGGGGAGGGGCAGAGAGAGAGGGAGAGAGAGAATCTTAAGGAGGCTCCATGCTGAGCATGATCTCATGATCATGGGGTATGAGCCCCAAGATGGGGCTTGATCTCACAACTGTGAGATCATGACCTGAGCCGAAATCAAGAGTCAGACACTCAACCAGCTGAACCACCCAAGTGTCCCACAGTTGTTTTGTCTTTAGATTCCACATATAAGTGAGACCACATGATATTTGTCTTTCTGTCTGACTTATTTCACTTAGCACTAGTGCTCTCAGGTCCATCCATGATGTCACAAGTGGTAAGGTTTCATTCTTTTATATATGGCTGAATGGCATTCCATTGTATACATATACTACATCTTATTTATCCACTCATCCATCAAAGGACATAGATGTTTTTCCCATATCTTGGCTGTTATAAATACTATTGCAGTGAACACGAGGGTACATATATCTTCTCAAATTAGTGTTTTTGTTTCCTTCAGGTATACCTAGAAGTAGAATTGCGGGATCATATGGTAGTTTTAGTAATTTTTTGAAGAATCCCCATACTGTTTTTCACAGTGGCTATACCAATTTACATTCCCATCAGCAGGGCATAAGGGTTCCCTTTTCTCCTTATCCTCACCAACACTTCTTAATTCTTGTCTTCTTAATTTTTTGAATGTTTATTCATTTTTGAGAGACAGAGAGACAGATCGGAAGTAGAGGAGGGGCAGAGAGAGAGGGAGACACAGAATCCGAAGCAGCCTTTAGGCTCTGAGCTGTCAGCACAAAGCCAGTCATGGGGCCCGAACTCACGAATATGAGATCATGACCTGAACCGAAGTTGGACACTTAACCGACTGAGCCACCGGGGTGCCCCTTTTCTTGTCTTTTTCATACTAGCTTTTCTAACAGATGTGAAATAATATCTCATTGTGGTTTTGATTTGCATTTCCCTAATGATTAGTGATATTGAGCATCTGTTCATGTGTCTGTTGGCCATCTACATGTCTTTTTGGAAAAAAAATGTCTTTTCAAATTCTCTGCTCAGAGTTGCATGAGCTCTTTAAATATTTTGGATATTTTGACTTGCACATATTTTCTCATATATATGGCTTGTTCATATTTTGTCTCAATCAGTACATTAGCTTTTCATTTTGTTGATGATTTCCTTTGCTGTGCAGAAGCTTTTTAGTTTGCTATAGTCCTCCTTGTTTATTTTTTCTTTTGTTGCCTTTGCTTCTGGAGTCAAATCCAAAAACTCATTTCAAAGGCCAATGTCAAGGAGTTAATGCCTATGTTATAATTTAATTATAATTAATTTTATCTATGCTTAATTTATAGCTTGTATGCTATGAATGTTAAAGTATTTTTGTGGAAATTAAAAAATATTATCTAATTTATCTATATATAGAAATGTAAAGGACTAAGACAAAACAAATCAATTTTGAAGAATAGCAAAATTGGAGAACTTTGCTCTAAGGGTTATCATGGTGTATTGCAAAGCTACAGTAGTTAAGACAGTTTGGTACTAGCACAAGATTAGACAAATAGACACCCTGAAGAGAATAGACACATGAGAGACCATTTGTTTTCTTATAAAGTATAAAAAATAATAAGAAAAATGTTTTTTTTTTAATAATGATGTTGGGTCAATTGGTTATCCATATGGAAAAAATATTCTTGATATCCTACTTCACATAAGATACAAAACTCAATTCTGGGGCAAGTGGGATATATATGTCCATGTGAATGGTAATAATAAAATATCACATAGACTCTAGGCTTTCAGCTAGAGGGAGGCAAAGGTACAGCTTTCTTCAGTAGGTTCATCTGACACCAGGTGCCTCCACCATGCTTCCTAAGTTTGACCCCAATGAGATCAAAGTCATATACTAGAGGTGTACTCACAGGGAGTGCCATCTGCCCTGGCCCTGTCTACAAAGAAGGTTGGTGATGATACTGCTAAGACATCAGGTGATTGGAAGGGTCTGAGGATTACAGTGAAAGTGACCATTCAGAACAAACATTCCTGGATTGAAATGGTGCCTTATGCTTCTGCCCTGATTATCAAAGCCCTCAAGGAACTGCCAAGAGGCAGAAAGAAGTGGAAAAATGCTAAACACAGTGGAAATACCGCTTTTGATGGGGTTGTCAACAGATGTGGCACCAATCTCTAGCCAGTGAACTCTCTGGAACCATTAAAGAAATCCTGGGAATTTCCCAGTCTGTGGGCTGCAATGTGATGGTTGCCACCCTTGTGATATCATAGATGACATCAGTAGTGGTGTAGTGAAATGCCCAGCTAGTTAAAACCTATAAAGGAAACTATTTCAATAAAGGATCATTTGATAACCAAAAAAACAAAACAAAACAAAAACCCATCACATTGAAAACAGAGACTATCTTCATGCCTTCAGGATAGGAAAAACTTTCTAAAGAAAAGTGTTGATAAATGAGACAAAATTAAGAACTTCTGTTTATCTAAAGACCCCAGCAAAAGAATAAAAGAGAAAACTACAAACTAAAGAAAATACTTTTATATTTTATCTGACAAAGATTATTATCCAAAATATGTAAAATATTCCTGTGAAGCATTATAAAAATAGAAAGTCCATTAAAATGTGGGCAAAAACTTGAACACTGAACAAATAACTCATGAAAGAGAATAAATGGATGACAAGCATATAAAGTACGTAACATCAGTAGTCATCAGGGAATTGAAAAATTGTATAACTATAACTACACACTCATAAGAATAGGCAAAATCTAAAGAAATTAGTAATATTACATATTGGTGAGGATATGGATCAACAAGAAATTTCATGCATTATAAATGGAAATATAAATTGGTACAACCACTTCAGAAGACTGGTAGTAACTATTAAAGCTGAATGGGGGCGCCTGGGTGGCACAGTCGGTTAAGCGTCCGACTTCAGCCAGGTCACGATCTCGTGGTCCATGAGTTCGAGCCCCGCGTCGGGCTCTGGGCTGATGGCTCAGAGCCTGGAGCCTGTTTCCGGTTCTGTGTCTCCCTCTCTCTCTGCCCCTCCCCCGTTCATGCTCTGTCTCTCTCTGTCCCAAAAATAAATAAACATTGAAAAAAATTTTTTAAAAAATAAAGCTGAATGCATGTGTAGCCTATAAGCTAACAATCTCAGATTTCACTACTACAAACATACCCAACCTAATGATGACTGAAAGACAGGAGCAAGAATGTTTAAAATTGCTTTAATTATCATAGCCAAACACTAGAAACAATCTAAATGGCCAGCAACAGTATAATGGATGATAAATTGTGGTGTATTCATACAATGGGGTAGTCTACAACATTAAAGCAAATGAGTCACCATTACATCCAACAGCATAGATGGGTCTAACAACATAGCATTGAGCAGTAGGAGTCATACACAAAGAGGTTATATTTTATTATTCCATATACATAAAGTTCAAAACAGACAAAGCTAATCTATGGTAAGGAAGACAGAGTAGTAGTTAAACTTAGGAAGGGAAGAAGAGAAAATTGGGATGGGACATTATAGGGGTTTTGGGGTACTGGTAGTGTTCTACTTCCTGATCTGGGTTATTACACAGGTATATTTACTTTGTGAAAATTCATTGAGGTGTACTGTTATGCATGTGCTCATTTCTGTATGTTGCTCTACATAAAATTTAAAAGGTAAACCCTAGATAACCAATTTATAAATAGAAACAATCTTAATACCTTCCAAACTAGATGAATCAAAAGGAGGACAAATAGGAGGATTTGGAGGAGGAAAAAGAAGAGAGAAAAAAAGAAGAAAAAGAAAAATTTAGAACACTTTATCAATCCAACAAAAAAGATAGGATAGCAGGAAAAAAAAAAAAAAGGAAAATGAATAGTAAGCAGAAAATACAAAAGGAGGTGGTAGAAATAAGCCCAAATGCATAAGATATCAAAGTGAATGTGATAAAGCTCACCCATTAAAAGAAATTGTCATTTATTTTTATTTTTTATTATTTTTTGGTATGAAATTTATTGTCAAATTGGTTTCCGTACAACACCCAGTGCTTGTCCCAACAGGTGCCCTCCTCAATGCCCATCACCCACTTCCCCCATGAACTCTCAGTTTATTCTCAGTATGATTATCAGATGGAGTAACGATGATATAAATTCAGATACATGTGGTTATAAAAGGTATACCTAACATCAAGCCAAAAAGAAAATTTGAACATAAACTTTTCAAAAGCTAAATAGATTTCATAGTAAGTTGAATTACAAAAAATAGAGAATAATTCCCAAGACAATAAAACAATTTGGCACCTAATAATATAACATTCCATTAGGCATAGCAAACTGACAGGATTACAAAGTAAAATTGACAAATCCAGAAGGGTAGTAGATGTGAACACTTCAACAAAAACCATGAATCAAATAGTAAAAGTATAGAATAATTGAACAAATAGGCTATACCCAGTCCCAGCTCAGCTGTCTCCCAATTCCTACCCATCTTCCAAAATACACACACCAAAACCCTCAGGCCACTGAGAAGTAAGAATAATTCAATAACCAGCTCTCAAACCATATTTTGTAGGGAAAGACTCAGAGAATATCGGATAGACTTCCGGAGAATTTACCAGATTATACCAGGGCAAAAACAAAGTCTACATACAGGATTCATTGGAAATATAAACAACACAAAAATATAATGACATAAGAACTATGCAAACAGAACGAAAAATAACAAAAGAAATTCTATAGCAACCAGAGTCTAAAAAACACAGGAAAATGTCTCACCAGTGTTTCATACCATAGAAAAGCATATTAAGAACATAAAATAAGAGCTTAAATGTAAGATAATAACACAGAATGAAATAAAACTGAAAAAAATGACACAAATTGAAAGTAAAATAATGCCATAACAAAACTAATAAATTACATATGGAAAGAAATTGAATGGACAGGGCTGAAAAATAAATTGCTTACACAAAGAAAAGGCTGAGGTAAGCACAGTAAAATCAAAGGAAAAAGATAAAAAGATTAATGGAAATAGAAGATAATAGCTATGGAAGAGTGAAAAAGATGACATTACACAAGGATGGTAAGTGTCCCTGAGTTAAAGAACTCAAAAAATGAATCAGAAAACCTGTTTCAATAACAAATAGAAAGATAATCCTGAACTGTAGGAATAAGAGGCTCTGCGACTCAGAAGTTTATATACTATTCCAGGACAAAAATATTGAACACTATCCATTCTAAATCATATTCCTGTTATTATTGAATTTATAGGATAAGGAAAAAATTCCTTAGGCATCTAGAAACAAATTGCTATAATCTAGAACAAAAGGAGACTGGCCTTAATCTTCTCCAGAGCAACACTCCAGGGGAGAGGACAATGGAGCACTGTCTACTAAACTGTAAAGGAAAAGAAATGTGATCCAAAAATATTGCATCCAGTTAATATTCCATTCAGCTATGAAGGCTACAAACAGATATTCTTGAATGTGAAAGGAAAAAAATAATAACATGCATTCACTTTCTTGAGGGGCAAAAAAAATGACTCAAGAATGGAATCTATCCAATCAAATGAATAGAGACACCATGGCATATGGTGACTTCTGCCATGTTGAATACCAGAAGACAGTAATGTCACAGCATTACAAAAAAGTGTGACCTACGTTTTCTATAATCAGTTAAGTGCTTCTTTAGGTTGAAAGGCAATAGACACATTGTCTGCTCTAGTGTGAAAGAACTTAGGGAATATAACACCTAGAAGTATTTTTTTTAATAAACCTTTGAAATAAAATCCATACAAGAGGGGATCAAAATTTAGAACTTAGGAATGAAAAACTAATAAAAAATGGTGATAGACATTAAATCCATTTAAACATAGAACAAAGAAAACAAAACTAAGGTTACAAAGCACAATATAAATGCCATAAAGCTTTTAAATGATTAACTTTAGTGTCTTAATGTCAAGCAAAACTAAGTTACTTTTTATGAAAAACAGAATGTAGATCCTGATAGTGGTTCAAGACCACAGACAGAGAACATATGTTGATCAACTCTTTCTCCCAAGACTGGATTAAAATGATAGTACAAGTATAAGATCCAGGGGGACAAGGAAAGGGACAGTGTTTGACAAAATAGTTCAGTAAGTTTCTGGAGTCCAAAAAGCAGATAGAAGGGTGGAAGTGTAGAAAGAGCTCTGGCCATGAAGAAGCCAGGTATGACAGGGGTGGGATAGAGACCTAGGGCTGATTTAAAAAAAAATTAAAAGAATTAATTAAATATGTATGGGGCCCTTGGATGGCTCAGTAGGTTAAGCATCTAACTCTTGATTTTGGCTCAGGTCATGACCTCATGGTCGTGAAATTTAACCCCACGTAGGGCTCCACACTGACAGTGCAGAGCCTGCTTGGGATTCTCTCTCCCTCTCTCTCTCTGCCCCTCCCCTGCACTCACTCTCTCTCTCTCTCTGCATAAATAAATAAACACTTGAAAATAAAGACTTACTTTAAAAAAATATGTAAAGAAAAAGTAGTCATCCCATATCGCTCACCTACTTTTAGCATTCCCACACCAAGAAAATAAAAACTAAACATTTCTTTTCTAAAGAAATTTAATAGTTTGGAAAACCTAAAGTAGAAATGTTGACACTTTTGGATAAAACCTATCTTCTCATTTTAGGATTCTTCAACTTAAGGGCAAGATCACTACTCACTCACTTTTTAAGGAAGCCACTTATGTATAACTTCTAGTTCTCTTTTCCATTATTCTAAAACAATGAATAGCTATGAATTACATGACACTTGAGGGAAAATATTTAAAGAATAAGACTAAGATAAACCTGGTAAGATACCCCAAGAGAAAGAAAGGTAAATTAAGGAATGGAAAAGAATTTTTAAATATTCTAGCTATTATACTAATATGTTAGAAGATGTTACATGCATATAGCAAGAATAGCATCTATGAAAAGGGAACAATGAAATAGCAAGAAGGTACAGTTAGAAAATTAGTATGTGCCTATTGAAAACAAAGAAATTTGAGAGGAGAAAAACATCAAAGAAATAATAGAAAGGAACATACCACAGTTTATGGTGGATATAGGTTTTCAGATTGAGAGAAGCCAGGAAATGTACAGCATGAGTGCAATAAACATCCATTTCTAAACATAATATTGAGAGATTTTACCACACCAAGTTCAGGGAGAAGATCCTAGAAGTTTTCAGAAAGGAAAAGTAACAGTACAGACTGCTAGAATGCAGGCAGAATTGCCTTAAAAATTCTGATGAAAGCTGATTTTGAACTTAAAAGCCTTACCTAGCCAAATTATTAATCAAGTATGATGATAGAATAAAAGTGTTTTCAAATATCCAAGAACTCAGAAAATTTCTCTCGTATGCATCCATCTTTACGAGATTCCTTAAGATGGGTCAGAGAAAACAAGAAACTAAGAATGAACAAGACCTAGGATATTGGAAACAATGAATCTAACCTGGGACAGTAATGAAGAGAAGACCTAACATTACTAATGTGTGGCAAAATAATTCTCAAAGTGAGGTCCAGAAATAAGTATGCAGTAAAAAAGATAAAAGGTATGTGCAGTGGGGTATGTTCCATAGACTTGATAGTATCCTTGAAATGCAGAACACACGTGAGGATTGACTAAATAAAAAATAGAAAGCAATTAGAAATTTGCTTAAGAGGGACACTGTACATGAAAAGTACATGCTATCATGTAATCACTGCTTGGTTCAGCAATGAACTATATTTGCATAGTTATGGTAATGCAAAGGAATGCTTATTGATTTTTCAACTTTTAAGACCTAAGAAAAGGCAAAGCATGGGAAACTTAACTGTGGTTATAGCTCAGAAGGCATTTTTTTTGGTATTGTTAATGTGAAAGTAAAAGTGATGCTTCTAAGAGTAAGGAATTGAAGACCTCACTTTACAAGGTAAGGAGTCAAGATAGATTGTCTGTTACTACTGGACAAAAATAAAAGGAAAATGCATATCTTGAGGGGCACAAATGTGATCCAAAGAGGAATGAAGAAGAGTAGTGAAATAATTATGATGGCAGGAGGGAGAGGGGAGAGTTTAGGGAAGAGTAACTGAGCTAAATCCTCATTTACCATGGCAGGATGTCAATAAACAGTTTTGTTTTGTTTTTAATATGAAATTTATTGTCAAATTGGTTTCCATACAACACCCAGTGCTCATCCCAACAGATGCCCTCCTCAATACCAATCGCACACCTTTCCTTCCCGCCCACACCCCCCCCCCCATCAACCTTCCATTTGTTCTCAGGTTTTAAGAGTCCCTTATGATTTGGCTCCCTCCCTCTCTAACTTTTTTTTTCCTTCCCCTCCCCCATGGTCTTCTGTTAAGTTTCTCAGGATCCACGTAAGAGTGAAAACATTTGGTATCTCTTTCTCTGTATGACTTATTTCACTTAGCATAACACTCTCCAGTTCCAACCACGTTGCTACAAAGGCCGTATTTCATCCTTTTCATTGCCATGTAGTACTCCATTGTGTATATAAACCACAATTTCTTTATCCATTCGTCAGTTGATGGACATTTAGGCTCTTGTTGAAATTTGGCTATTGTTGAAAGTGCTGCTATAAACATTGGGGTACAAGTGCCCCTATGCATCAGCACTCCTGTATCCCTTGGGTAAATTCCTAGCAGTGCTATTGCTGGCTCATAGGGTAGATCTATTTTTAATTTTTTGAGGAACTTCCACACCGTTTTCCAGAGCGGCTGCACTAGTTTGCATTCCCACCAACAGTGCAAGAGTGTTCCTGTTTCTCCACATCCTCGCCAGCATCTGTAGTCTCCTGGTTTGTTCATTTTAGCCACTCTGACTGGCATGAGGTGGTATCTGAGTGTGGTTTTGATTTGTATTTTCCAGATGAGGAGTGACTTTGAGCATCTTTTCATGTGCCTGTTGGCCATCTGGATGTCTCCTTTAGAGAAGTGTCTATTCACGTTTTCTGCCCATTTCTTCACTGCATTATTTGTTTTGCGGGTGTGGAGTTTGGTGAGCTCTTTATAGATTTTGGGTACTAGCCCTTTGTCCAATATGTCATTTGCAAATATCTTTTCCCATTCTGTCAGTTGCCTTTTAGTTTTGTTGATTGTTTCCTTTGCAGCGCAGAAGCTTTTTATCTTCATGAAGTCCCAATAGTTCATTTTTGCTTTTAATTCCCTTGCCTTTAGGGATATGTCAAGTAAGAAATTGCTGTGGCTGAGGTCAGAGAGGTTTTTTCCTGCTTTCTCCTCTAGGGTTTTGATGGTTTCCTGTCTCACATTCAGGTCCTTCATCCATTTTGAGTTTATTTTTGTGAATGGTGTAAGAAAATGGTCTAGTTTCATTCTTCTGCATGTTGCTGTCCAGTTCTCCCAGCACCATTTGTTAAAGAGATTGTCTGTCTTCTATTGGATATTCTTTCCTGCTTTGTCAAAGATTAGTTGGCCATACTTTTGTGTGTCCAATTCTGGAGTCTTTGTTCTACTCTATTGGTCTATGTATCTGTTTTTGTGCCAATACCATGCTGTCTTGATGATTAGAGCTTTGTAATAGAGGCTAAAGTCTGGGATTGTGATGCCCCCTGCTTTGGTCTTCTTCTTCAAAATTACTTTGGCTATTCGGGGCCTTTTGTGGTTCCATAAGAATTTTAGGATTGCTTGATCTAGCTTAGAGAAGAATGCTGGTGCAATTTTGATTAGGATTGCATTGAATGTGCAGATAGATTTGGGTAATATTGACATTTTGACAATATTTATTCTTCCAACCCATGAGCACGGAATGTTTTTCCATTTCTTTATATCTTCTTCAACTTCCTTCATAAGCTTTCTATAGTTTTCAGCATACAGATCTTTTACATCTTTGGTTAGGTTTATTCCTAGGTATATTATGCTTCGTGGTGCAATTGTGAATGGGATCAGTTTCTTTATTTGTCTTTCTGTTGCTTCGTTGTTAGTGTATAAGAATGCAACCGATTTCTGTACATTGATTATGTATCCTGCAACTTTGCTAAATTCATGTATCAGTTCTAGTAGACTTTTCGTGGAGTCTATCAGGTTTTCCATGTATAATATCATATCTTCTGCAAAAAGTGAAAGCTTGACTTCATCTTTGTCAATTTTGATGCCTTTGATTTCCTTTTGTTGTCTGATTGCTGATGCTAGCACTTCCAACACTATGTTAAACAACAGCGGTGAGAGTGGACATCCCTGTCGTGTTCCTGATCTCAGGGAAAAAGCTCAGTTTTTCCCCACTGAGGATGGTATTAGCTGTGGGCTTTTCATAAATGGCTTTTATGATGTTTAAGTATGTTCCTTCTATCCCAACTTTCCGGAGGGTTTTTGTTAAGAAAGGATGCTGAATTTGTCAAATGCTTTTTCTGCATTGATTGACAGGATCATGTGGTTCTTTTCTTTCATTAATGTGATGTATCACATTGATTGATTTGTGAATGTTGAACCAGCTCTGCAGCCCAGGAATGAATCCCACTTGATCATGGTGAATAATTCTTTTTATATGCTGTTGAATTCGATTTACTAGTATCTTATTGAGAATTTTTGCATCCATATTCATCAGGGATATTGGCCTGTAGTTCTCTTTTTTTACTGGGTCTGTGTCTGGTTTAGGAATCAAAGTAATGCTGGCTTCATAGAATGAGTCTGAAAGTTTCCCTTCCCTTTCTATTTTTTGGAAAAGCTTGAGAAGGATAGGTATCTCTGCTTTAAATGTCTGGTAGAATTCCCCAGGGAAGCCATCTGGTCCTGGACTCTTATTTGTTTGGAGATATTTGAGAACTGATTCAATTTCTTTGCTGGCTATTGGTGTGTTCAGGTTGTCTATTGCTTCCTGTTTGAGTTTGGAAGTGTGTGGGTGCTTAGGAATTTGTCCATTTCTTCCGGGTTGTCCAGTTTGTTGGCATATAATTTTTTATAGTATTCCCTGATAATTGCTTGTATTTCTGAGGGATTGGTTGTAATAATTCCGTTTTCATTCATGATTTTACCTATTTGGGTCATCTCCCTTTTCTTTTTGAGAAGCCTGACTAGAGGTCTATCAATTTTGTTTATGTTTTCAAAAAACCAACTCTTGGTTTCATTGATCTGCTCTACGGTTTTTTTAGATGGTATATTGTTTATTTCTGCTCTGATCTTTATTATTTCTCTTCTCCTGCTGGGTTTGTGGTGCCTTTGCTGTTCTGCTTCTATTTCCTTTAGGTGTGCTGTTAGAATTTGTATTTGGGATTTTTCTTGTTTCTTGAGATAGGCCTGGATGGCAATGTATTTTCCTCTCAGGACCGCCTTCACTGCATCCCAAAGCTTTTGGAGTGTTGTCTTTTCATTTTCATTTGTTTCCATATAATTTTTAATTTCTTCTCTAATTGCCTGGTTGACCCATTCATTCTTTGGTAGGGTGTTCTTTAACCTCCATGCTTTTGGAGGTTTTCCAGACTTTTTCCTGTGGTTGATTTCAAGCTTCATAGCATTGTGGTCTGAAAGTGTGCATGGTATGATCTCAATTCTTGTATACTTATGAAGAGCTGTTTTGTGACCCAGTATGTGATCTATCTTGGAGAATGTTCCATGTGCACTCGAGAAGAAAGTATATTCTGTTTCTTTGGGATGCAGAGTTCTAAATACATCTGTCAAGCCCACCTGATCCAATGTATCATTCAAGGCCCTTGTTTCTTTATTGATCCTGTGTCTAGCTGATCTATCCATTGTTGTAAGTGGAGTATTAAATTCCCCTGCAATTACCACATTCTTATCAATAAGGTTGCTTATGTTTGTGATGAATTGTTTTATATATTTGGGGGCTCCCGTATTTGGCACATAGACATTTATAATTGTTAGCTCTTCCTGATGGATAGACCCTGTAATTATTATATAATGCCCTTTTCATCTCTTGTTACAGCCTTTAATTTAAAGTCTCATTTGTCTGATATGAGTATGGCTACAACAGCTTTCTTCTGACTTCCAGTAGCATGGTAGATAGTTCTCCATCCTCTCACTTTCGATCTGAAGGTGTCCTCAGGTCTAAAATGAGTCTCTTGTAGACAGCAAATAGATGGGTCTTGTTTTTTTATCCATTCTGATACCCTGTGTCTTTTGCTTGGAGCATTTAGTCCATTTGCCTTCAGTGTTATTATTGAAAGATATGGGTTTAGAGTCATTGTGATGTCTGTAGGTTTCATTCTTGTAGTGATGTTTCTGGTACTTTGTAGTCCTTGCAACATTTCACTCACAGAATCCCCATTAGGATCTTTTGTAGGGCTGGTTTAGTGGTGATGAATTCCTTCAGGTTTTTTTGTTTGTTTGGGGAGACCTTTATCTCTCCTTCTGTTCTGAATGACAGACTTGCTGGATAAAGGATTCTCAACTGCATTTTTTTTCTGTTCATCACATTGAAGATTTCCTGCCATTCCTTTCTGGCCTGCCAAGTTTCAGTAGATAGGTCTGCCACTAATCTTATTGGTCTCCCTTTGTAAGTTAGAGCCTGTTTATCCCTAGCTGCTTTTCAGAATTTTGTCTTTATCCTTGTATTTTGCCAGTTTCACTATGATATGTCGTGCAGAAGATCGATTCAAGTTATGTCTGAAGGGAGTTCTCTGTGTCTCTTGGATTTCAATGCCTTTTTCCTTCCCCAGATCAGGGAAGTTCTCAGCTATGATTTGTTCAAGTACACCTTCAGCCCCTTTCTCTCTCTCTTCCTCTTTTGGGAAGGACTCACAGGCTTGAATGGTAGTGGTATGCAGAAGAGGAGTCAGGGCAGATGCTGTAGTTCCCATTCAAGCTACTGGGATCAGGTAGGTCATAGAAGTAGAATGGAATGTGTTATTTCCAAGTAAAGAGGGGTAGAGGCAGAGTCCAGAATTTGACTTTATATGTCCTAAATTTGAATATCTGAGAAATATACAAGTAATAGTTATGTAGTCAGTTCCTTACACAAGTTGGAGTGCAAATAGGTCTATACTGGTTATGTGAATCTGGGATTTGTCAGCAAATAGGCTATGGCAGCATTAGGCAAAAGCCCAATATAATCATAGGGTCATTAGTACTCACAAACTAGTTTCATTATTATCATGGATATTTATTTATTTTATCATTTATTATTTTATTATGTTTATTATTAATTGATTTTTATTCATTTTTCAGTAGACTAAATTCTGTTCGATCCATTCACCTGAGTAAAAGAATATTACATCAGACACACATTGACTCATAGAATGTTGGAACTTAAATCTTAGATATTATATATTCCAATCTTCATTACACAGGTGAAAAAAACTGAGGCTCAATTTAAGTAATTTTCCTACAACAGAGGAACTAGTTTGTGACAGAAGTAGAAATAAAACATAAGTTTTCAGATTCTTAGTCTACTGTATGAAAGCTCTCTCACACAACAAACACCCCCTTCATTGAAAAAATCAAAAAGAGCCCTCAACAAAGTAAGGATAGATGGAGCATACCTCAACATCATAAAGGCCATATCTACTCACAGATAATGTCATTCCCAATGAAGACAAACTGAGAGTCTTTCCCCTATAGTCAGGAACAAGACAATGATGTCCACTGTCGCCATTGTTATGTAACATAGGCAATCAGCAATCAGACAACAAAAAGAAATGAAAGGCATCCACATCAGCAAGAAAGAAGTCAAACTTTCACTATTTGAAGACAACATAGTACTCTATGTAGAAAATCCAAAAGACTCCACCAAAGAACTGCTAGAACTAATAAATGAATTCAGCAAAGTCTCTGGATATAAAATCAACTTACAGAAATCTGTTGCATTTCTAAACACCGATAATGTAGCAACAGAAAGAGAAATCAAGGAATTGATTCCACTTACAACTGCACCAAAAACAATTAGGTACCTAGGAATAAACCCAACCAAGGAGGTAGAAGATCTGTACTCTGAAAACCATAAAACACTTATGAAAAAAAAAAGCACAGTGAAGGAACCAATCAACAAAACTAAAAGGCAACATTCAGAATGGAGAAGATATTTGCAAATGACGTATCTGATAAAGGGTTAGTATCCAAAATCTGTGAAGAACTTATCAAACTCAACATCCAAAAACCCCACAAATAATGCAGTGAAGAAATGGGTAGAAGAAATGAATAAACACTTTTCCAAAGAAGACATCCACATGCTAACAGAGACGTGAAAAGATGCTCAACATCACTAATCATCAGGGAAATACAAATCAAACCATGATGAGCTTCCACCTCATACCTGTCAGAATGGCTAAAATTAACAACACAAGAAACAAGAGGTGTTTGCTGGGATGCGGAGAACGGGGAACCCTCTTGTACAGTTGGTGGGAATGCAAAGTGTTGCAGCCACTCTGGAGAACAATATGAGGTTTCCTCAGAAAGCTAAAAGTATAACTACCCTATGATCTAGCAGTTGCACTACTAGGTGCACTATTTGCCCAAATGTTACAAAAATACAGATCCACAGGAACACATGCACCCCCGATGTTTATAGCAGCAATATCAACAATAGCCAAAATTTGGAGAGATCCCAACTGTCTTTCAGCTGATGAAGGAATAAAGAAGTGGTGTGTGTACACAATGGAATGTTACTCAGCCATCAAAAAGAATGAAATATTGCCATTTGCAAGGAAGTGAATGTAGCAAGTGTGGAAATAAAGGAAAATGGAAATGGAAATAAAATGGAAAATAAAATGGAAAATGGAAAATAAGAGAAATAAAGACAAATACCATATGATTTCACTCATATGGAATTGAAGAAACAAAACAGACAAACATATGGGAGGGGAGAAATAAGAGAGAGGGAAACAAACCATGAGAGACTCTCAAGATAGAGAACAAACTGATGTTAGTAGGGGGATGGGTTAAATGATGAATATTAAGGGCACTTGTGATGAGCACTGGGTGTTGTATGTAAGTGATGAATCACTGAATTCTACTCCTGAGACCAATATTGCACGGTATGCTAAGTAACTAGAATTTAAATTAAATTTTGAAAAGAAAAAGCTTTTTTATCAGACTCTACTGGGCTCAGGTTAAAAAAAAAGATCTTTGTTAGTTTCTTTGGGCTGTAATTAGAAAATATTGCGATATTGCATGTGTTGTTCCTTGGAAGACTTGTGTATAAATGATTTTTAAAACCATAAGAATAGAAGAAAACTATATTGAATGTATTTTGAAAGATAAAAATCTTTTGATTGTCTAAATTACCAAATAATTTTTCTCTTTTTTTTGTTAGCAATTATAATTTCTTAGATTCATAGTTTACTGTCTCCTCTAATTCCAATATCTTCCTAAATTTCTGCATAGAGAAATTTCCAAGAGAAGAGGAAAATTATTTTCTGCTTGTATTTTTTGTCATTTGATTAATTTTTTTTAATTACATCCAAATGATTCTACTTGTTTTTCACACTTCAACAGACAGCCACCTGCTATCTCCTTCATAAAGGAAATATCCCACCAAATTTTCTGCCCTACCTAAATAACTAATTCCCTAGGAGGAGGGAGAATGCACAGAATGGTATTTACCCTTATTTATTTTTTTACAAATATTTCTGTTGGATTTTTTTAGTGTTATGCTAATATACTTTTGCCTTTGTGGACATCATATTTAATCTCTCCCATTTCCTTTGAGATCATAATTAGTCCCTTCCACCTAGTAAGTTTTCAGTTAAATCCTAAACCTTTATTACTTTTGAAAAGGTTCTTTGAAATATTTTTCTGTACAATTATTGGATACCTAACTGATTCTATAATTAAAAGTTTCTGAACAATGTTCTGTTAAGCCATATAACCACTATGTACCTAAAAAAGCTTTCTAATTTCATTCATCCCTACCTCTGCATGTGAGCAAATTTAAATGTAAAGATGCACTAACCAAAGAGTAAAAATATTTTTTCTTCCTGCTCTTACTTAGATGTGCATGGCATGGGATGGATGGAGAGGGCAACAAAGCATGATCCCTGTATTGGCTTCTCAACAGATTCTACTAAAGACTTAGAAAAGGGCAGCTTTGTTTGTATTGTAGTAATGGCCAGAGATGGATTTACCATGAAACTAATGAAGATTAATCCCAAGTAATATGTGCACAGGGTTATATGCTTTAGAAAAATTTGCAAAAGTAAGATAATTTTATTGCAATCGGTTAAGACTATTATTTTCTACAGCAGCTTCACCCTCACACTCCCTTCTGCCAGGAGGACCTAGAGCAGCTATGTGGTGTTGAGATCAGGGGAATACACTTCAATGATTCACAGTTAATTCCATGCATTGTCAAATCACTGCTAGCTACTCTGCATAAAATTTGTTCCCAGAAAAACTACCATTTCCTGCACCCACTCTACTCAGCATGTTACACAAAGGTGCCCACAATTCCTAGTCCTAGAACTAGGAGGGTACTGAAGGAGAAATGAAGTTTGAACTATATGGAAAAATGAGTTAGTCCATGGAAGATTCCTTGAGTAATCAGTTGCCTCCTATTGAAAGTGTACTTAATAATGATCTGAAATCCTATCATTCATATATGAAAAAACTTGGTAGATATTTTTCCAAATTTGACAACAATTCTAAAATTTCATGGTATTACCAATAACAAATTATGGAAGGAGAAATATTTTTGAAAAATTGAATTCTATAAATTTTAATCAGCAGTGCTTAGTGAAAAACTAAACTATCTTCTCATTTTCTTTATTAAAAATTATCACAAAATTGACATTTCATGTAAAAGGTGATGAAGAGATTAGAGTCAAAAATGAAAATATGCATTGGGCAGTTGATTAATAAAAAATATATTTTTTCAGGATTTTTCTGTTTGTGGTATTAGCTTTTTAAAAGTTTTTTTTTATGTTTTTATTTATTTTTGAGAGAGAGAGTGCACACACAAATGGGGGAGGGGCAGAGAAAGAGAGAGAGCGAGGACAATCAGAAGCACGTTCCACGTCAGCTTAGAGCCTGATGTGGGGCTCAGACTCGTGAACTGCAAGATCATGACCTGAACCAAAGTCAGTCGCTTAACCAATGGAGCCACTCAGGTGCCCCTAGAAGTTATTCTTAAACATCACTTCTTTCTCATTCTAAATATTCATAACATTCATATTTGTACTTGACTAACTTTTTATGATTTTTCTTAAAATGGGTCATAAAAATCATATCAATTTCAGGCCCTAGAAAACCAGTGTCTGTTTGGTGACCACACAGCTCTACCAGCCTTGATGGACATTCTAATTTTAGTTAGGTACCATCATGAACAAAAAGATAAATATTACAAGGGAGAATAAGAGAGACTTTCTTTCCATTTTCCATATGCTTTGGAATGTTATTTTACAGAAATGGAAGCTGTCAGCTTTAACAGAATAGAAATCATTACCCTACAGTAATAATGCTTTGAATGTCTAATTTCTCACAGGAAGATGAACAGAACTGAGTTTCAGAAAAACTGGTAAAGGAAAAAAATTGCAGTGTGGTCTCTCTCCTGGTATTTCATCTTACTGGTCAGACCAGTGGTCTCTAATTACAAAACGATGGCTCACTTCCCCCCCACCCCTCCACCCCCGACAAATTTGGCCTTGGTCAGTGGTTAGTTATAAAGCTTGCGTAAGTTTTGACACGTCAAGTCATATATTTTGCCATTTGGAGAAGTAATGAGAGCATTGAAGGAAAACCCTAAAAAATTAAGTTAAAGAAGCAAGCTATCTAAAGACCATAAATTGCCAGGGAGTAGTTCATGATTTTCTGAAGTGAAAATTACTAATCTAGCCACCTTTAGTTGCACCTGGGGTAAAAAATAAGTCAGATACAAGAATACTTACATCAATGCTTGCCTTATAATAAGTCTTCAAATGTGAGTATTTTGTTTTAAGACACAGAAGAGCTAGCCCCACTCAGAATAGTTTTCCAATGTAAGAATCATTTATTATTTTTTCTATAGTCTCCTTAAAAATGTAAAACCTTTTAGGAGGCATGACAAGAAAGGAAGGTTCTGTGACTTTAGGAAATCCCATTACACAGTTTTCCTCCTTAGCTAGAATGGGGCATTTAAGATTGAAGTATTTCTGTGAAGGAAGAGGGGAAGGACTGAGAAATGGAAGCAGAAAAATGAAAATGTAAATTCCACTCCTGTAATTTGGAATGTGGCCAATCTGATTGCATTCTCTAAGGGAATGTTGCTATGCTTGAATGTTTACCACTTGAATGCAAATGATGTAAAATTGTCTTAGGATTCTCAATAGAGTAGAAACATACTCAGAAAAAGAATCATTTTTGCTGTTTTATTTATTACTTCAATTTTTTATTTAAAAAAGGCAAACAGGGGCGCCTGGGTGGCGCAGTCGGTTGAGCGTCCGACTTCAGCCAGGTCACGATCTCGCGGTCCGTGAGTTCAAGCCCCGCGTCGGGCTCTGGGGGATGGCTCAGAGCCTGGAGCCTGTTTCCGATTCTGTGTCTCCCTCTCTCTCTGCCCCTCCCCCGTTCATGCTCTGTCTCTCCCTGTCCCAAAAATAAATAAAAAACGTTGGGAAAAAAAAATTTAAAAAAGGCAAACAAAAAACATTAAAAGCATAATACAATAAACATATATTCTTTACTTACATTTACCAATTATTAACATTTTGCCATGTTTACCATTTCCTTTTTTTGCTATTTATTTCTTCCCCTACAGCCACCTGGAACCATTTGAGAATAAGTTGCAGACTTCATGACACTTCAGCTCTGAGTGCTTTAGCATGTATCACCTACAAACAGATACTTCCCTTCCTTTCCATAGTCTCTTCCTAACCACAATACCTCAAGATTATCACTCATAAGGAAATTTACACTGATACAGTAATACCATCAAAATTGAAATCTATATTTGAATTTCTTACCTTATTCTAAAATGTCTCTTATACCTATTTTATTTTTCGAAGACCTAATCAAGAATCACTTGTTCAGTAGTTTTCATTTCTACTCAGCTTCCTTTAGACTAGGATATTCTCCTTCACCTTTTTTGTTGTTGTTGTTTTCTTTTTTTGCCTTTTATGACATTGACTTAAAAAAAAAAAAGAAAAACTTGGGCCAATTGTCTTCTATAAGTGTCCCAAATTTCAATTTGGTTTTTTTATGATATAATTCATGTTAAACATTTTTGCAAGGATACTACTTAGATATATTTCCCACTGCTTCACATCAGGAAATATAAAATGTTAATTTGCACCATTATTGATAATGCTAATGTTGGTCATTTGGTTATGGTGGTGTTCCCCAGATGTCTACATTGTAAAGAAATCTCTTACATTTTAAAATTACTATGTCATCTGTGAGATAATAAGTTGGAAGGTCTATGTTAATATTTCATGCCCGAGAAATCTTCACTCAATGGTCTTACCATCCATTCATGATTTTTGCCTGAATGAATTATTATATTGATGCTTTAAAAATGGAAAATTTCTAATTCTATTATTATTTCTACACTAATTAGCTGACATTCTTTTGTAAAGAATTGCCTTTCATACCCTTCTGCCTTTTTATGGGTATTACTATGGATTCATGGGTTTTTCTTTGGTTAGCTGTGTTATAATCCATTACCTACGCTATTCTTTTCAGTTCTCTATTTGTCCCAGGCATGACAAGTGGGATTCTATTAAGACAGCTTTAGGTCCTTTTAATAAGTCCCCATGATTCTGATGAAAAATGTCCCAGACTTACCTTGCACTTTCTTAATCCCTTCTCACAATCAGGTATTTCTGCAGGAAGTCCTCTTGATTTCTTTTAGCGGGGAATGTATTTAGAAGCTGAAATTGGAATGCTAAGGTGTGTTGTTGGAAAATGGGAGGTCGTTCTTTAAACCCATTTAGTGGACAGAACTAAGAAATATATGTATATGTTTAAGTCAGGAGTTCACACTGACAGCTACAATCCAAATCTAAACACTTAAACCCATTTCAAATTAGTATCTTTTTTCTTTCACAGTGAAAATATTGGATCCCAACCACATCAATATATTCATTAATTTTCCCTTGTCTACAATATACACAAAATATGTATAGTATTACTAAACTGATACCATTATCAATAACAAAACAACATTCAGGATTTCTTTGCAGTTTTTCTTTACTTCAAGAAAACCCCATTTATTATATATAGTCAAGGTAATATATTTAAAATTTACTTGAATGAATTTCTTTTTTCCATATGATTATATCGCCAATTTGATATGCAGTTAGGTTCATGTGTTTCTATTTGTATCCATTTAGATTTATCTTTTTAAAATTCTTTTAAATTTTGTTTTATTTTGAATATGCAAAGCACTTGCATTATTCAAAAGTTTATATATTCCGAGGAGGCTCACGTTCTTCCACTGCATTCCCGCCTACCTTCTATGGGTAAAATTTTGTATTAATTTTTGGCTTATCCTTCCTGTATTTGTTTTACAATACACATATCTATATTAATATAAGAATGTATGTATATAGTCTCATTTATCTTTCTTATACAAAAGACAGTATACTGTATATACTTGGGTTTGTTTTTTTTTTCCAAATTGCAATGTAGTCTGAAAATCATTTCATACCAGATCATAGAATTTTTCCTTAATCTTTTGTTTTTACAGTAAATAGTGTTCCTGGTGTGAGTGCACCATAATTTATTCCAGTACTTTCCTGTGGTTGGGCATTTGGGATGTTTCCAATAGTTTGTTATTACAAATAATGCTTCAATGAATAACATTGTGCATATTTTTTTCCTCACATTTGTGAAAGTGTATCTTCAGGTTAAATTCCTACATGTGAGAATTGCTGCTGTGTCAAGTAATTTTGCTAGATAATACCAAGTCCCTTCCAAAGAGGCTATATCATTTTGAATTCTCATCAGCAATATTTGGGAACTTGTTTCTTGTAGTCTTGTATACAAAATATGTTATTGAGATTTTAAAGTCTTGTTCTAATAAATAGTATTTCAATGTAGTTTCAATTTGCATTTTTCTTAGAGAACTTATTGAACTTTTTATATATTTGAGGGCCTCTGTATATATATATTTTTCCATGAACCGATTGCTTATATTTTTGCTTATTTTGTATTAGGTTGTAGGGTTTTTTTAATCTATTTTAAGAAAATTTTATGTATTAGAGAGAGATTATCCCTTTATCTACAATAAGGTAGCAAATATTTTCTCCTTGTCTGCCATTTGTTATTTGCCTTTCTTTATGGTAATTTAAAAGTATTTCTTAATGTAATTGAATGTATCAAAGGTAGCAAATATTTTCTCCTTGTCTGCCATTTGTTATTTGCCTTTCTTTTTGGTAATTTAAAAGTATTTCTTAATGTAATTGAATGTATCAAACTTTTATTGTATCTGGATTTGAGTCAAAACTTACCCGGCCATTATTTAAAACCTTCACCTGTTCTTTTCTAGTTGTTGTATGGCTTCGTAGTTTACAGTAGCACTCTGCCTTACTTGGAGTTTATTCTGGTATGTGATGTGAAGTATGATAATCATCAGTTGTTAAGTTATTCATGAAAAAGTCTACATGTTTCCTAGTGATTTGAGATGTCATCTTCATCATATGTTGAATTTTTTTCTTCTTTAAAAAATTTTTATTACTATTCCAGTATAGTTAACATACAGTGTTATATTTGTTTCAGGTGTAAAATATTGTGATTCAAGAATTCCAAATATTACTTAGTGCTCTTCAAGATAAGTGTGCTCAATCCCCTTCACCTATTTATTTATCAACTTACATCCTCTCTACTAACCATCTATTCTCTATAGTTAAGAGTCTGTTTTTACGTTTGTCTTTATTATTTTTCCTTTGTTCATTTGTTTTAAGTTCCACACATGAGTCAAAACAAATCATGGTATTTGTATTTGTCTTTTATTACTGACTTATTTTGCTTAGCATTATACTTTCTAGATCCATCCATGTTGTTTCAAATAGCAAGATTTCATTTTTTTTGCTTGAATAATATTCCATCATATATATGTATAAACCACATCTTTATCCATTCATCTATCAGTGGACACTTAGGTTGTTGCTTCCATAATTTGGCTATTATAAATAATAGTTCAATAAACATAGGAATGCATGAATCCCTTTGAATTAGTGTTTTTGTATTCTTTGAGTAAATACCCAATAGTATGATTGTTGGATCCTAGGGTAGTTCTAATTTTAATCTTTTAAAACCTCCATACTGTCTTGCACAGTGGCTACACCAGTTTGCCTTGCCACCAAGAGTGCACAAGGGTTCCTACTTCTTCATATCCTTACCAACACCTGTTTCTTGGATTTTTGATTATAGCTATTCTGACAGTGTGAGATGATATCACATTTTGTGGTTTTGATTTGCATTTCCGTGATGATGAGTGATGTTGAGCATCTTTTCATGTGTCTGTTGGCCATCTGGATGTCTTTGGACAAATGTCTGTGTCTTCTGCCTATTTTTGATTGGATTATTTGTGGGGAAGTGGGGGGGGGGATTTAGTGTTAAAGTTGCAGAAGTTCTTTTTTTCTTTAGTTTTTATTTAAATTCTACTTAACATACAGTGTGTAATATTAGTTTCAGGTGTACAGTACAGTGATTCACTACTTCCATATAAATACCCATTGCTCATCACAGAAAGTGCGCTTCTTAAACTCCATCACTTATTTAACCCATACCCCTACCCTCCTCCCCTCTGGTAGCCATCAGTTTATTTTCTATAGTGAAGAGTCTGTTCCTTGGTTTGCCTCTCTTTTTTTTCCTTTGGTTACTTGTTTTGTTTTTTAAATTCCATATATGAGTCAAATCATATGTTATTTGTCTTTCTCTGATTTATTTCACTCAACATAATCCTCTCTAGCTCCATCCATGTCATTGCAAGGGGAAAGATTTCATTCTTTTTCATGGCTAACTAATATTCCATTGTATATATGTACCACATCTTCTTTATCCATTCATCAATCGATAGACATTTGGGCTGTTTCCATAGGTTGGTTATTATAGATAATGATGCTGTAAGCAGCAGGGTACATGTATCCCTTTGAATGAATGCTTTGTATTCTTTGGGTGGTGCTGGATCATAGGGTAGTTCTATTTTTAGTTTTTTGAGGGAACTCCATACTGTTTTTCAAAGTGGCTGCACCAGTTTCCATTCCCATCAACAGTGAAAGAGTGTTCCCCTTTCTCCACATACTTGCCAACGCTTGTTGTTTCTTGTGTTGTTTTAGCCATGCTAACAGGTATTTTAGCCATGTTGTTTTAGCCATGCTAACAGGTATGAAATATATCTCATTGTAGTTTGATTTGTATTTCCCTGATGATCAGTGATGTTGAGCATCTTTTCATTTGTCTGTTCTCCAAAGTGGATAAAGAACTTACAAAACTCAATACCCCCCAAAATGGGCATGAAAAATTGTATAAGTTTGTTACATATTTTAGATACTAATCCTTTATCATATATGTCATTTGCAAATATCTTCTCCCATTCAGTAGGTTGTCTTTAGTTTTGGTGTTGTTTCCTTTTTTGTGCATAAGCTTTTTACTCTGATGTAGTCCCAATACTTTATTTTTGTTTTTGTTTCCCTTGCCTCAGGATTCGTATTTAGAAATATGTTGATATGACTGGTGTCAGATAAATCACTGCCCATACTATCTTCTAAGATTTTTATGGTTTCAGATCTCATATTTAGATCATTAATCCATTCTGAGTTTATTTTTGCATATGTGTAAGAAAGTGTTCCAGTTTCATTCTTTTGCATGTAGTTGTCTAATTTTCCCAACACCGTTTGTTGAAGACACTCTTTTTCCCATTGCAAATTCTTGCCTCCTTTATTGAAAATTCATCAAACATATAATTATGGGCTTATTTCTGTGGTTTCTGTTCTGTTCCTTTGATCTATGTGGGTATTTTGTGCCAGTACCATACTATTTTGATTATTACCACTTTGTTGTATAACTTGAAATCTGGAATTGTGATACCTCCAGTTTTGTTTTTGTTTTTCAAGATTGCTTTGGTTAGTCAGAGTCTCCTGTGGTTTCATACAAATTTTAGGATTGGCTGTTCTAATTCTGTGAAAACTGCTGGTGGTATTTTGATAGGAATTTCATTAAACCTGTAGGTTACTTTAGGTAGTATAGACATTATAACAATATTCTTCTAATCCATGAGCATGGAATGTCTTTCCATTTCTTGATGTTGTCTTCAATTTCTTTCATCAGTGTTTTATGGTTTTAAGAGTACAGGTCTTTCACCACTTTGGTTAGGTTTTTTCTTAGGTATTGGAATATTTTTGGTTCAATTGTAAATTTTATTGTTTTCTTAATTTCTCTTTCTGCTTCTTCATTATTATTGTCTAAAAATGCAGTGGATTTCTGTACATTCATTTGGTATCCTGCAACCTTACGGAATTTGTCAGTTCTAGTAGTTTTTTGGTAAAATCCTTCAAGTTTTCTATATATAGTAACTTGTCATCTGCAAACAGTGAAAGTTTTACATCTTCCTTACTAATTTGGATACCTTTTATTTCTTTTTGTTGTCTGATTGCTGTGGCTAGGACTTCCAGTACTATGTTGGATAACAGTAGAGAGCATAGACATCTTTGTCTTATTCCTGACCTTATGGGAAAAGCTCTGAGTTTTTTACCATTATGATATTAATTGTGGGTTTTTCATATGGCCTTTATTATGTTGAGATATGTTCCCTCTAAACCTATATTGGTGAGGGTTTTTATCATGAATGGATGTTATACTTTGTCAGGTGCTTTCTCTGCATCTGTTGAAATGATCATATGGTTTTTATCGTCTCTCTTATTGATGTGATGTGTCACATTGATTGATTTGCAAATATTGAACCACCTTTGCATCCTGGGAATAAATCCCACCTGATTATGGTGAATGATTTTTTTTAGTGTATTGTTGGATTTGGTTTGCTATTTCTTTATCTGATTTTGGAATCAGGGTAATACTGGCCACATAGAATAAATTTGGAAGTTTTTCTTCCTCTTCTAGTTTTTGGAGAAGATTGAGGAAAATAAGGATTAACTCTTCTTTAAATGTTTGGTAGAATTCACCTGTAAATCCTTGTCCTGTACTTTTGTTTCTTGTGAGTTTTTAAATTACTGATTCAGTTTCATTGATGGTAATCAGTCTGTTCAAATTTTCTATTTCTTCCTGATCCATTTTTTTAGGTTATATGTTTCTGATAATTTTCCCATTTCTTCTAGGTTGTCCAGTTTGTTGGCATATAATTTTCCATAATATTCTCTTACAGTCCTTGGTATTTTTCTGGATTTAGTTATTATTTCTCCTCTTACATTTCTGATTTTGTTTATTTGAATCCTCTCATTTTCAAAAATTTTTGACGCATCTGGCTAAAGGTTTATTAATTTTTTTGATCTTTTCAAAGAATCAGCTCCTGGTTTCCTGATCTGTTTTGTTGTTGTTTTCATTATTATTAATTATTATTTCTGCTCTAATCTTTATTGTTTCCTTCCTTCTACTGGCTTTGAGTTTTGTTTGTTCTTTTTCTAACTTCATTAGCTATAAAGTTATGTTGTTTCAGATTTTTCTGCTTCTTGAAAGTAGACCTGTATTGCTAAGAACTTCCTTCTTAGAACCACTTTACTACATCCCAAAGATTTTGGACAATTGTGTTTTCATTTTCATTTGTCTCCATGTATTTTTTATTTCCTCTTTGATTTCTTGATTGACCCATGCATCTACTTCTCCTTGTATTCTGAATGATATTTAACCTCCATGTATTTGTGCTCCTTCTAGATTTTTTCTTGTGTTTGATTTCTAGTTTCATTGAGTTGTGGTCAGAAAAGATTCATGGTATAAATTTGATCTTTTTGAAATCGTTGAGACTTGTTTTGTGACCTAATATGTGATCTCTTGTGGAGAATGTTTTGTGTGCACTTGAAAAGAATGTGTGTTCTGCTACTTTAGGTTGGAATGTTCTGAATGTATCTGCCAGATCCATCTGGTCCAGTGTGTCATTCAAAGCCACTGTTTCCTTATTGATTTCTGTTTAGACCATCTGTCTACTGATGTAAGTGGGGTGTTCATTTCCCCTACTATTATTTTATTACTGTGAATGATTTCCTACTTATTATTGACTATTTTATGTATTTTGGTGCTCTCATTTTGGGCATATAAATATTTACAATTTATGTCTTCTTGGTCAATTGTTCCTTAATGATTATATAATGTCCTTCTTTGTCTCTTTTCATTGTCTTTGTTTTAAAGTCAATTTTGTCTGATGTAGGTAAAGCAACCCTGGCTTTCTTTTGACATCCATTTGCATGATAAATGTTTCTCCATTCCCTTACTTTAAAAAAAAAAATTAGTATTTATTTATTTTTGAGAGACAGAGACAGAGAGAGAGACCGAGTGTGAGCAGAGACGGACAGAGAGAGAGGGAGACACAGAACCCAAATAGGCTTCAGGCTCCAAGCTGTGTCAACACATAGCCTGATGCAGAGCCAGAATTCACAAACCGCAATCATGACCTGAGCCAAAATAGAATGCTTAACCAACTGAACCACCTGGCACCCCGTCCATCCCCTCACTTTCAATCTGCAGGTGTCTTTAGGTCTGAAGCAAGTCTCTAATAGGAAGTATAAGATGGGTCTTGTCTGATTACTCCATTATATCACCGTATTCTTTAGATTGGTGCATTTAGTCCATTTATATCCGAAGTATATATTTATTACCATTTTTTTTATTTATTTTGTGTTTGTCTTTGTGGAACTTCTCTGTTCCTTTCTTCCCTTATTCTCTTCTCTCACCAATAAGTTGGCTTTCTTTAGTGATATACTTTGGTTTTTCTTTATTTTTTTGGCATTACTATCACTAGTTTTAATTTGTGGTTACAATTATGTTTGTATGTAACATCTTCTTTACATACCATTCTATCTTAAGTTGATGGTCACCAAAGTTTTAACCCATTCTTTACTCCTTTTCTCCCCACATTTTAGGTATTTTGTGTTACACTTTACATCCTTTTATTTTGTGAGTCCCTTGACTGAATTTTATAGGTATACTTATTTTTACCTCTTTTGTGCTTCCTACTTTTCTTTTATTTATGGTCTTTTCTTTCCACTCACAGAGTTCCCTGTAACATTTCTTGTAGAGCTGGTTTAGTAGTCATGGATTCCTTTAACTTTTGTTTGTCTGGGAAACTCTGTCTCCCCTTGATAGTTTTGCTGAATAGAGTATTCTTGGCTGCAGATTTTTTCCTTTTAGTACTTTCACTATATCATGCCACCCCCTTCTGGTCTATAAAGTTTCTGCTGAAAAATCTGCTGATAGCCTTATGGGGTTTCCCTTGTATGTAACTTTTCTTTTCTCTTGCTGCTTTTTAAATTCTTTATCACTGCTTTTTGCCATTTTTTTTTTCAACGTTTATTTATTTTTGGGACAGAGAGAGACAGAGCATGAATGGGGGAGGGGCAGAGAGAGAGGGAGACACAGAATCGGAAACAGGCTCCAGGCTCTGAGCCATCAGCCCAGAGCCTGACGCGGGGCTCGAACTCACGGACCGCGAGATCGTGACCTGGCTGAAGTCGTACGCTTAACCGACTGCGCCACCCAGGCGCCCCAGCTTTTTGCCATTTTAATTACTATGTGTTTTGTTTTGGCATGGACCTTCTTGGGTTGATTTTTTTGTGTAATCTCTGTGCCTCCTGGATCTGAATTTCTCTTTCCCCAGATTCTCAGTAAGTTTTCAGCTATTATTTCTTAAAACAAATTTCCTGCCCCCTTTTCTTTCTCTTCTTCCTCTGGGATCCCTATAATGCAAATGTTGTTAATGCTTGCTGGAGTTGCTGATTTCCCTAAGTGTATTCTAATTTTGCATATTTTTTCTGTCACCTGCTCAGCTTGATTACTTTCCATTACTCTCTCCTCTAGGTCACTGATTGATTCTTCTGCTCCTTCTATCCTGCCATTTATTCCATCTAGTGTGTTTTTAATTTGTTATTGTGTTCTTCCTCTCTGATTGGTTATCTCTGTGTTAAGGATCTCATTAATGTCCTCCATTCTTTGCTCAAGTTCAGTGAGTATATTTATGATCATTACTTTAAATTCTCTATGAGACATATTACCTCTGTTTCATATATGTCTCTTGCTGTGATTTTTGTCCTGTTCTCTCATATTCTCTCATATTCTGCTGCCTCCTCATTTGCCTAACTTTGTGTGTATTTCTGTGTCTTAGGAAAGTCATCTATGTCTCTTGCTCCTGAAGTGGTGGGTGGGGCTTTTAGCAAGCACTTTAGCAAGGTGGCTTGTGGGGAAATAGGTTCTACTTACATAAATGAGTTAGGAAAAAACTTAAGGAGGAAAACCGCCACCACAGGGTCAAAGTGTCTGAGGCTAGTTAGCAAGATATTGAAATGGGATCACGAGAAACTTATTATATCACCTGCAGGAAGTTGCTTTACATCTGGTGCCAATGTACCTTGATCACAAACTCCACTTGCCCCCCAGACCCTTTGCTTTTTACACATGCAAGTTAATGATTACTGTCTGATTGTTTTTTCCACGTTCATGTGTGTAATATCTTGTGAGCTCAATAAATATGGAGACAGAACCCCTGTTCGGGGCCCTTGTCTCCTCCTGGACATTAGCCTCTCTTATATTCCATTCTGCATGCACTCTATTGCTGGACAAGAGAGAACTCCAGACTCATAGTCTGGGATGGTAGCTCTTTTCCTATTCCACAGGGGATACACAGCTGCTGCCAATATCATGGTTGGGGGCCACTGTGCAGAGTGCATGATGAGGGATGCAGTTTTAACAAGGTGCACTGTCCTCCCCATGAGGTGACCAGCTACAGCTGCTGGGACCAAAGCCTTGCAAAACACCCAGTCATATGATACAGTATGGGTAGGTTTGCCCTGGTCTTGGATTGGTGGGGTTGGGGGGAGATGAGGGGGAGAATGGGGACACCTGCAGTGCCAGAGCTGAGGCAGGCCTGGCTGGAAGGTGTAGATCCACCAAACTGCAGGGGGAGAAGCATGGTATAAGTCAGTTAGATACTGAAATCTGGTGTTGGACTGGTTCCTGCAGCGGGGAGGCAGGGGAGGGGAATGGTGCCTGCTACTTCCTTTGTTCCTTGAGAACTCCTTCAGTGGACTCTGGGTTTAGTAAGTAACTATCCCTCTCATATGCCCCAGGCATTTTTCAAACTACCCCTTCTACACTATATCTCCATGAGCTGTTTGTCATGCTATATTTTTAAGGGCAGGGACTAAATTTCCTGTCACTCTCTGGGCTCTCCCAGAGCCAAGCCACTGATTTTTAAAGTTCCAGGCTTTGGGGCACCTGGGTGGTTCAGTTGGTTAAGTGTCCAGTTTTGGCTCAGGACATGATCTTATAGTTCATGAGTTTGAGCCCTGCGTAGGGCTCTCTGCTGACAGCTCAGAGCCTGGAGCCTGCTTCAGATTCTGTGTCTTCCTCTCTCTCTGTCCCTCTCCTGCTCGTGTCTGTCTCTCTCTCTCTCTCTTGAAAATAAATAAACATCAAAAAATTTTTAAAAAAAATAATAAAGTTCCAGGCTTTAAGTCCCACTTTTTAAATGTTTTTTTTTTTATATTTGTTTATTTTTGAGAGAGAGAGAGAGAGAGAGCACAAGAAGGGGAGGGGCAGAGAGAGAGGAAGACACAGAATCCAAAGCAGGCTTCAGGCTCTGAGCTGTCAGCACAGAGCCTGATGCAGGGCTCAAACCCACCAACTGTGAGATCATGACCTGACAGAAGTCGGAGGCTTAACTGACTGAGCCACCCAGGTGCCCCTAAGTCCCCCTTTTTGTAAGAACCCATGAAATTCATCTCTTCTAATTTTCAAAGCCTAATACTCTGGGGTTTCATCTTCCCCATGCAGGCTCCTATGTGTGATACTGTTTCTTGATCTTCTCTGCACCACCAGCTCCTCCCCTCCAATGGCCAGATCCACAGGGTATAGCTCACCACTGCATCTCCACCCTTCTTACCTTCTTCAGTGTGGCCCCTTCCTTGAATTTAGTTGTAGGGTTTGTTCTCCCAGTCTTCAGGTAGTTTTCTAGGTTACTTAAACTGATGTGAGTGTTACCTAGTTGTTTCAATGGGATGAGGTGATTGTAGGTCCTCTTACTCCACCATCTCCTCAGGAAGTCTCCATATGTTGAATTTTTATATGTATTTGGGTCTATTTCTAAAATTGCTATGTTATTATTTTACTTATCTTTTCTGCAATGGTACCCTCTATTTTAATTCTACAAATGTGTATATGTTTATAATTGGTAAACTAATTATTATGCTTTTTCAGAATTTTCCTAGCTTCTCTTATATATTTTTAAGTGTAAACTTTAGAATGAAATTCTCTAGCTTTAGCAATAAAATTTGTTGGATATTTATTGGATCACATTAAAAGAAAACTAGAAAAAAACTTTTCTTAATTTTTAAATTTTATTTAAATACAAGTTAAGTTAACATATAATGTAATGATGATTTCAGGAGTAGAATTTAATGATTCATCACTTACATATAACACCCAGTGCTCATCCCAGTGCCCTCCTTAATGCCCATCACCCATTTAGCCCACCCCCCCACCAATGCTCCTCTAGCAAACACATTTAATTTACATAATAATCTAGGGAGAATTAACTCTTATGTTTATTCATTCTATTCAAAAATGAAGAATGTCTTTCGATTTATTAAAATCTTCTACTGTGCTTTGCAGGTATATTTTAAAGTTTTCCTCACATGGATTTTGCACATTTCTTTTTAAGTTCATGCCTAAGTGTTTTATATTTTTTGTTGTTATAAATGGAGGTTTTTTTTCCATTATGTCTTCTAAATGGTTATTGATTTTTGTAGGTTAAAATTGCATCCTGTTACTTCACAGATTTATGTGTGTGTTAATTTTATTTTTGATTCTCTCAGGTTTTCCAAGAATACTATCTCATAAATTGCAAATACAAATAGTTTTATTTCTTTATTTTTCCTAATTCTTGTGCCTCTACTTCTTTTGTTATGTCTGGATGCATTGTCCAACACTCCCAATTCAACATGAAATAATACTGGAGATAGTGGGCACCCTTCTTAGGGCAAATTTTGAGACAAATAAATGTAGCGATGTTCCATTTTCCATAGTATCATAAGTGCAATACTCTAGAGCAAGAGGCAAGTGTCCCCAGGCAGGAAACCTGCTTTATTTGTGATACTTCAAAAGATGTGTTTCTATAAAGTTAAATTTAAGATCCAATTTTCTTTTAAGGTAGATATCAAGGGGACTTTCTGATATTATCTCAAAGAAGTCTTAGAAAAAATCTTTTGAATTACAGTACCAAATTACTATCTTTCTCTCTGTGTTGATGAGGTGCTCTAATAAAAGCCAACGAGGCCTTGGTAATAGAAATAGGATATGTCTTTGTGAGAGTAAGTCTTAGGGCAAAAGCCAGATTCTAGTTAATGGGGATAATGGAAAATTAAATTCACCTGTGTTTTTATGCTTTTAAGGTATTTGATTAACTCTCTTCTTAAATTTGTATGTGATTGGAGATTATTTGGTGTAGGAAATCTTGAAAAAGATTTTCGTCATAAGGCAGCAGAGAATGTATCTTTTCTAATATGTTCTGACCAAAATGCATGTAATTCCAAAGCTGTCATCTCAGTTTCAAGCTGCTATCACATGCAAGCAAACATAAAAAAATAACATATTGGTATCCTTTGAATCACAAGGACTCTGATAATAAGTGCTTAATAGATTTTCTGAAAATTTTATTTACTAAGACTTAATCCTTGGGAGTAGTTTGAGAAAAAAAATTTATATTACACTGTGGTAGCATACTATCAAAGGTAGTAATCAAATTTATAACAAAAATTGCTACAAGATATCAATATTTATACATATAAAGCAACTCAGAGAAGTCCTTATATATCAACCCAAGGAAAACACTAGCTTAAAAAAATACTAGTGTTTTTTTCTTATGGATGTACTTATAAAAGACAAGTATTTTCCTGGAAATTGGTCAATAATAAAATTTTGCATGAATCAAATATAGAAAAAACTGTCCTTGAATGGGAATGTTTTCACCAAAATTTCTCTGTTGAATAACCTACTTATTTTGATGGCATATAAAAGAAGTTTCATGCACAAGGAAAGTCACCATTTTGATAAAGAAAACACTGAAAAGTGAATAGGATAAAATAATTTTTTATACAATTTTAAAAACCTTTAGTGGTCTAGTGGTATTATTGTGTTTATATCTGCCATATTAAAATAAATTTTTGCCCAACAGGATTTTAATTTTTGAGGCAAAGGATTTAGTTTACTGCTTTCATTTTAATCTTGTATTATCTACATAATTGCCTTAGTACTTTACTTTTCACATGTAAACAGGTTTTCAACATTTATCATGTATCAGGGTGGTGGTTAGGTAGAAAATGGTTCCCACTTTTAAAGAGTTCACAAACCACTGGCAGGAACAGAAAAGTAAACCAATAATTGCAATACAGAGGTTAAAAAAGAGAGCACAGTGATCTAAGAGAGGAAGGCAGGATCAATACTGCAGGGAGATATTAGGGAAAGCTTTGTGATTGTGGAAACCTACATGGTAAGAAATGGGTCAAGAAAAGAGCAGGCAAGGTAAAGAGAGAGCAGAAATTCCTAAAAAACCATATGTTTGAGAATGGCAAGTCATCTAGAGTGGTGACTATTTGTTTAGTATTTATCTTCCCAGGTAGATTTTAAGGTCTATAAAGCTAAAAACTTTGTCTTTCTTGTTCAACATGATACTCCCTTCCAGTGTCAAGAAGTGCCTAGCACTTTTAAGAAATTCAATGAATATATTCATATTTTTCTGTTTTACTAATAATTTATTATTAATAGATTATTAATCTTACTAAATTTAATTTTAATAATAAAATGTATAATCTGTAAATGTACTATAATAAATACCCATGCACCCACCACTCAGATTAAGAAACAAAATACTGCCAACCCATTTATTGCTTGTTATGAACATACCCACATCTCTCCCACCCATAACTACTATTCTGAATTTTACATTTGGGTTTTTTTTTTATTATTTTTTTTAAACATTTACTCATTTTTGAGAGTGGGAGAGACAGAGCATGAGTGGGAGAGGGGCAGAGAGAGAGGGAGACACAGAACCTGAAGCAGGCTCCATGCTCCGAGCTGTCAGCACAGTACCTGACACGGGGCTTGAACTCACAGACTGCGAGATCATGACCTGAGCTGAAGTCAGACGCTTAACTGACTGAGCCACCCAGGCGCCCCCTGAATTTTACATTTGACATTCCAATACATTTCTTTATAATTGTGTTACATATATTTATGGAAGTGCTTAAACTTTATATAAATATTACCGTGATGTAGATTTAGTCTGTGATTTCATTTCTTTCCTCAACATTATGAGATTCATTCATGTTGATATTTGTGATAGTAATTAATTTTGATTGCTTGATAGTAATCTATCATGTAATTATACACAATTGTTCTCCATCAGTTTTGCTTATGGTGGACATTTGTTTTCAGTATTTTGTTCACATAAACAATGATGCTATGAATGTTCTTGTATGTGGCCCTTCTGTAAATGTGGTAGAGTTTCTGTATATCCTCTCTTCTATAGGTAAATGCCTAGAAGTAGATTTGCTGGTCAGTGTTACTCAGCCTCCTCAATGACACTTGGAATTGAGATTTTTGTTAATCTCACATGTGTGAATGGCATCTCATTGTTTTATGTTGAATTTGCTGAACTATTTTTGAGGTTTTGTCTTCTAGGAGTTGCTAGTTCAACTCTTCTGCCAATTTTACTTACACATAATTGGTCTTTTTTAATTGATGGAGTCAGCCATGTTATTGATTCAGTTATCAGTAGTATGTAAGTATAATCCTTTTTCATTTTGGTAATAGATACAATTGTCAAATCTAATCAGTCTTTCTCCTTTTTGGTTTTGGGCTTTTTTTGGTCTTCTTTAAAAAATCCTTTACTACCCAGAATTTACAGTATAATATCCTATCCTATCCTATCATATGTTATTATTCCTTTCAGGTATCTAATCCACTTGGAGTTTATTTTTTATATGAAATAGGGATCTGGAGTCTGATTTTATTTTATTGTTCCAAATTAATTCCCTAAATACTCCATCCTTTATGGAATTGTTCATCATTTTCTTGCCAATCTACAATGACATTTATCATCTTTAAGATACATGGGAATGTTTCTTCTCTCTTCTGTTCCACCGTTTTGTTATCTAAACAAATATATTTATTTTCCTTTTCAAGTTGTCTTTATGCTCTTGCACTCCTACTCTTCCATATAAACTTTAACGCTGGCTTTTAACTATTAGTGAATTTGAAATTTTCTTATTTTGTGCTTCTTGTTTCCCCTAAATTTGCTACAATTCTCTTTTTTTCTGTCTTATTTATAATTGATTGAGACTTTTAAAAAACTGGATATTAATTACATGAGAACACCTGTGCTAGTAAATAGAATAATTCTTTACTCTATCATCCTGTGAAGTAGGGGTTATTATTGTGTTTAACTTTTGTGTCACAGAATTTTCAAACATTTATAAAACTAGAAAGAATAAATAAGCTAATATACCAATAACCCAGCTTTGATAATTACCAGGACATGGCCAATTATTCTCTAGAATTTTATTCATTCCCCCCAAACAGCACCACATCCACCACCACCATCACAGATTATTTTAAAGTGCTCTTCTTTTGACATACCCAGAACATCATTATTGCATCTTTAAAATTTTAAAGTGAATATTAAGTATTGTAAACTGTTCACTCAATGTTCCTATTTCTCCGATGATTTTATACCTTTTTTACTTAAAAAAATTAAATATTTAAATAACGTCTATACCTCTTGATTACCATGTCTTCTAAGTCTCTTCTAATCTGTATGTTTTCCCTCCATCTATTTAACTTAATTTTTTCATCTCATTTTATTTCATTTCATTTTAATGTGTTGAATGTGCTGGGTCATCTGTCCTATGGTTTCCTATAGTCTGACTTTCTTAATTGTATTCATACGGTGGTATTAAACACATTTTTCTCTCCTTGTATTTCCTAAAAATTATTAACTAGACCAGAGCCTCGATCAATTTTAGGTTAGATTTTTTTTTAACTCGATCTCATAGATGGTATCTTGTAATTCCACTAAGACATATATAATATTTTATTTCTCTCTTTTTTATGGTCTTGTCTGATAATTGGTGATTATCATCTAAATCTATTAATTCATCAGGAGTGCTTAAAATGGTGATATTTGAATTTTTTTTGAAAGTTCTACATTTCTTTTCTGGAATAGGTCTATAAAGAGAAACTCTCAAGACATATAGTTGCATAGAATGAGGACTCAAAATATCTTTTGGGAAATCTAGGATTAATTATTTTTAATTCCAGTATAATTAACATACAGTATTATATTATTTTCAGTTGTACAATATATACCTGAGTGTATATTGTTGAATTCTCTGTATTACTCAGTGCTTATCACCAGAAGTGTACTTTTAATGCCCTTCAGCTATTTCACCCATTCCCCCACTACCCACCTCCCCTCTGGTAACCATCAGTTTATTCTCTATAGTTAAGAGTCGGCTTTTGCTTTGTCTCTTTTCCTTTGCTCATTTGTTTTGTTTCTTTAAAAAAAAAAATGTTTATTGCGGCGCCTGGGTGGCTCACTTGGTTAAGCACGGACTTCAGCTCAGGTCACGATCTCACAGCTGGAGTTCGAGCTCGGCATCGGGCTCTGTGCTGACAGCTCAGAGCCTGGAGCCTGCTTCAGATTCTGTGTCCCTCTCGCTCTGCCCCTCCCCTGCTCATGTTTTATATCTCTCTATTTCTCTCTCTCTCTCTCTCAGGAATAAATAAACATTTTTTTTAAAAGATTGGTTTTTTTTAATCGTTTATTTATTTATTTAGAGAGAGAAAGTGCACCGGCAGGGGAGGGGCAAAGAGAGAGAGAGGGAGAGAGAGAATCCCAAGCAAACTACAAGCTAGCAGCATGGAGCCTGAAATGAGGTTTGATCCCATGAACTGTGAAATCATGACCTGAGCTGAAATCAAGAGTCAGATGATGAACCGACTGAGCCACTCAGGTGTCCTATGTTTTTTTGTTTCTTAAATCCACATATGAGTGAGATCATATGGTATTTGTCTTTCTAGATGGCTTATTTCACTTACCATTATACCCTCTAAATCCATCCGTGTTATTTCAAATGGTAAGATTTCATTCTTTTTTCAGCTGCATAATATTCTATTTTGTGTGTGTATACATGTGTATATATCACATCTTCTTTATTCATTCATCTATTTATGGACACTTGGGTTGCTTCCATAATTTGGCTGTTTTAAATAATGCTGCAGTAAGCATAGGGGGTGCATATTTCATTTCAAATTAGTGTTTTCATGTTTTTTGGGTAAATACCCAGTAGTGGAATTGCTGGATCATATAGTAATTCTACTTTTAATTTTTTGAAAAACTTCCTACTGTTTCCCATAGTGGCTGCATCAGTTTGCATTCCCACCAGCAATGCAAGAGTTTCTTTTTCTCCACATCCTCACCAACACTTGTTGTTTCTTGGGATTTTTATTTTAGCCATTCTGACAGGAGTGGGGTGATATCACATTGTAGTTCTGATTTGTATTTCCCTGATGATGACTGATGAGCATCTTTTCATGTGTCTTTTGGCCATCTGTGTGTCTTCTTTGGAGAAATGTCTGTTCATGGCTTCTGCCCATTTTTTAATTGGATTATTTGGGTTTTGGGTATTGAGTTGTATCATTTCTTTCTATATTTTGGGTACTAACCCTTTATCATAATTGTCATTTGCAAATATCCTCTTCCATTCAGTAGCTTGCCTTTTAGTTTTTTTGGTTGTTTTATTCATTGTGCAGAAACTTTATTCTGATGTAGTCCCAATAATTTGTTTTTGCCTTTATTTTCTTTGCCTCAGAAGACATACATAGAAAAATGTTGCTATGGCTGATGTCAGATAAATTACTGCCTGGATCTTTGTGGTTTCAGGTCTCACATTTAGGTCTTTAATCCATTTTGAGTGTATTTTTGTGTATGCTGTAAGAAGGTGGTTTACCTTCATTCTTTTGCATGTAACTGTCTTGTTTTCCCAGGACCATTTGTTGAGGAGATTGTCTTTTTCCCATTGCATATTCTTACCTCCTTTGTTGAAGATTAATCAAACATATAATTGTGGGATTATTTGGGGGGTTTCTGTTCTGTTCCATTGATCTATGTATCTATTTTTATGCCAGTACCATACTGTTTTGATTACTACTGTTCTGAAATATAACTTAAAATCTGGAATTGTGATACCTCCAGTTTTGTTTTTCTTTTTCAAGATTGCTTTGGCTATCCAAGGTCTTTTGCAGTTTCATACAAATATTAGGATTGGTTTTTCTAATTCTGTGAAAAGCGCTGTTGGTATTTTGATAGGGATTGTATTAAATCTCTAGATTGCTTTGGATAGTATAGACATTTTAACAGTATTTTTCCTTCCAAACCATGAGCATGGAATAACTTTCCATTTATTGGTGTTGCCTTGAAATTCCTTCATCGTGTTTTAAGTTATCAGAGTACAGGTCTTTCACCTCTTAAGATTATTGAGATGTTTTATTATTTTGGTACAATTGTAAATGTGATTGTTTTTCTTAATTTCTCTTTCTGCTGCTTCATTATTAGTGTATAGAAATTAATCAGATTGCTATACATTGATTTTATACCCTATAACTCTACTGAATTCATGTACGGTTCTAGAAGTTTTTTGGTCAAGCCTGTAGGGTTTTCTATATACAGTAACTCGTCATCTGCAAATAGTGTTTTACTTTTTTCTTACCTATTTGGATGCCTTTTATTTCTTTTTGTTGTCTGATTGCTGTCGCTAGGACTTCCAGTACTATGTTGGATAACAGTGGTGAGGGTGGACATCCTTGTCTTGCTCCTGATCTTGTAGGAAAAGCTTTCAGTTTTTCTCCATTAAGTATAATGTTAGCTGTGGGTTTGTTTATATGGCCTTTATTATGTTGAGATATGTTCCCTCTAAACCTACTTTGTGAGGGGTTTTTATCATCAGTGGATATTGTACTTTGTCAAGTGCTTTTTATGCATCTATTGAAATGATCATATGATTTTTATCCTTTCTCTTATTGATGTGATGTATCACATTGATTGCTTTGCAAATATTGAACCACTCTTGCATCCTGGGAATAAATCCCATTTGATCATGGTGAATTTTTTTTAATGTATTGTTGGATTTGGTTTGCTGTTGTTTTGTTGAGGATTTTTGTATCGATGTTCATCAGATACATCTGATATAGTTTTTTTTTTTTTTTTTGTAGGTTCTTTGTCTGGTTTTGGAAGCAGGGTAAGACTGGCCTCATAGAATGAATTTGGAGGTTTCCTTCCTCTTCTGGTTTTTGAAATAGTTTGATAAGATTAAGTATTAACTCTTCTATAAATGCTTGGTAGAATTCACCTGTAAATCCTTCTTGTTCTGGACTTTTGTTTGTGTATTTGAAGATTTTTTGTTACTGATTCAATTTTATTGCTGGTAAGCAATCTTTGAATTTTCTATTTCTTCCTGATTCAGTTTTGGTAGGTTATAGTTTCCAGTAATTTATCCATTTATTCTAGGTTGTCCAGTTTGTTGGCATATAATCTTCCATAATATTTTCTTATAATCTTTTCTATTTCTGTGGTGTCAGTTGCTATTTCTCCTCTTTCATTTCTGATTTTATTTGAGTCATCTCCTTTTTAAAAAAATTTTGATGCATCTGGCTAAAAGTTTATCAGTTCTGTTGATGTTTTTAAAGAATCCTGGTTTCAGGGTGCCTGGGTGGCTCAGTCAGTTAAATGTCTTATTATTAATTTCAGCTCCGGTCATGATCTCAGAGTTCATGGGATCGAGCCCCACATCAGGCTCTGCACTGGCAGCATGGAGCCTGCTTGGGATTCTCTCTTTCTCCCTCTCTCTCTCTGCCCCTTCCCCACTCATGTTTTCTCTCTCTCTCAAAATAAATTTTAAAAAGTATCCTGGTTTCATTGATCTGTTCTATTGTTTTGTTGTTGCTGTTTGTTTTTGGTTTTAGTTTCTATTTCATTCATTTCTGCTCTCTGCACCTGTCTTCCCTCCCATAGGTCACTTTTATTCCCAACCATATCTCTGCCCTTCCTAGCGTCTTCAATGTGGCCTCTTCTCTATGTTTTGCCATGGAAAGTCTGTTGTGCCTGTCTTTGAGTCATTTTCTGGGTTGTTACATTGAGGTAGGTGTTATCTAGGTGTATTCATGGGATGAGGTGAGACTAGAATCCTCCTACTCCATCATTTTCCCAGCAGATCCTAAGATTATTTTTTGATATATTTTAATTTCCAAAATAGATCATTCTTTAGAACCCTCCAAAAGTAACTAATGATTTATTTATTTATTTATTTATTTATTTATTTATTTATAAAGCATAAATAATTAGTATCGTTTTGAACTTCTAGATTTAAATATATTTCATAAGTTTTAATCCATTGTGGCTATCTTTATTGGTGTATAAATTTTTGTTTTGTGGCCAATGCAGTCTAATGAGACTAGTTTGTGAGTCTGTTAGTAATAGTCTTTGAGGGTTTTCTTGCTCTCTGGTATGAAAATGTTCCAAGATTATCTTGAACATTTCTTGTCCCAGATGTGGAATCAGCCATATATCCAATGGTAATTCATTTTTTATTTTATTTATTCTCTACTGATGTAAAAGATAAATATTTTAATTTTTAATGACTTACCAGAAAAATTTTAACATACATAGTTTGCTTAAAATATAGAATTTTATCTTTACAAATATATAAAGTTGTTAGAACTTTCGTTACATTGGAAATTTTATTCTAAACAATTTCTGTATTCATTTTCTGCGGCTGCTAAACTAACCACAAACTGGGTGACCTAAACAACCAGAGTATATTGTCTCACAGTTCTAGAAACTAGAAGTCCAAGATCAGGGGGCCTGTGGGGTTGGTTCCTTCAGAGGCCTGTGCAGAAGAATCTGTTGTTTGTCTTTCGTGATTCTAGTGGTTTACTGGCAATCTTTCGCATTCTTTGGCTTGTAGAAACATCCTATGATCACTGCCTCCAGTTTCACATGGTTTTCCTTCTATGTGCTATCGGTAATACTATGTGCTTTCTCTTCTTTGTAAGGGCATCAGTCATATTGGATTAGAGCCATTCTAATGACCTCATTTAAATTTGATCACCTCTGTAAAGATCCTATCTCCAAATAAAGTGACATTATGAGGTACTGTGGATAAGGACTCCAACATATCTTTTTGGGGAGAAAAACAATTCAATACATTATAACTCCCTTTTCAGCTTAAAGGGCACCTGGTTGGCTCCATCAGTTGAGTGTCCAACTTCGGTTCAGGTCATGATCTCACCATTCGTGAGTTCGAGCCCCATGTCGGGCTCTGTGTAGACAGCTCAGAGCCTGGAACCTGCTTTGGATTCTTTTCGATTCTTATGTCCTGAGTACATGCTTTTGAAATTCCTTTAGTGAAGTCTGTTGGTGGTCAACTCCTGCCTGAAAATGTCTTTATTGAATCCTCAGTCTTAAAGACACTTCTCCAAAGAAGACATACAGATGGCCAACCGACACATGAAAAAATGCTCCACATCACTCATCATCAGGGAAATACAAATCAAAACCACAAGGAGATACCACCTTACACCTGTCAGAATGGATAACATTAACAACTCAGGCAACAACAGATGTTTGTGAGGATGCAGAGAAAGAGCAATTCTTTTGCATTGTTGGTGGAAATGCAAGCTGGTGCAGCCACTCTGGAAAACAGTATGGAGGTTTCTCAAAAAACTAAAAATAGAACTACCCTACGACCCAGCAATTGCACTACTAGGCATTTATCCAAGGAATACAGGTGTGCTGTTTCGAAGGGACACATGCACCCCCATGTTTATAGCAGCACTATCAATAATAGCCAAAGTATGGAAAGAACCCAAATGTCTATCGATGGATGAATGGATAAAGAAAATGTGATACACACACACACACACACACACACACGCACACACACACACAATGGAGTATTGCGCAGCAATCAAAAAGAATGAAATCTTGCCATTTGCAACTATGTGGATGGAACTGGAGGATATTATGCTAAGTGAAATTAGAGAAAGAAAAAAATCATATGACTTCACTCATATGAGGACTTTAAGAGAGAAAACAGATGAATATAAGAGAAGGGAAACAAAAATAATATAAAAACAGGGAGGGGGACAAAACAAAAAAGACTCATAAATATGGAGAACAAACTGAGGGTTGCTGGAGGGGTTGTGGGAGGGGGGATGGGCTAAATGGGTTAGGGGCATTAAGGAATCTACTGAAATCATTGCTTCACTGTATACTAACTAATTTGGATGTAAATTTTAAAAAATAAAAAAATAAAGTTAAATAGAAAAAAAATTTTTTTAAGTTTAAGTTTCTAATTTTAGATAAACTTCTATTTTCTTTCAGCACATTGAAGATGTGTTTGTAATCTCTGGCTTCCATTGTTGCTGCTGTGACATCAATCTAACTTTTATTTGAAGATAGGTTCCTGCCTGTTTTAACAAGTTACTTTTTATCTTGTCATTGATGATCTCACTTTGACTACAGTGTGACTACAGTGTGACTCGGTTAATATTAGTTTTGTATTGTTCTGCTTGGAATTTGTTGTTTTCCTAAATCTGAGAATCTGTGTCTTTCCTCAATTGTGGAAAATTCTCATTATAAAAAATATTAACATTTCAAAATAAACTTTCTCTCTTTTTCAGTACTCTGGAACTCGCATTTGGCATGTGTTAGACCTTTTCATTCTGTCCTCCATATCTCTTAACCTGTCCTCCATATTTATTTAATCTCTCTGTGTTAAATTCTGCATAATTCTTCAGATCTTTTCTCCAGTTTATTAATTACTCTTTTGCTGTGTCTGCTTTGATGTTTAGCCCATCCATGGAATTTTAAATTAAATAAATATGTCTTAGTTCTATAAATTCTATTTAGTTCCTTTCCAAAGGAAAGGATATGTAATTTGTATTACATATATGTAATATGTAATTCCTAAAATATGCTCAGTCTTAGTCCTTAGTCATATATACAACTTTTTTTTTTAAATATTTACTTTTTTTTGAGAGACAGTGAGTCTGGGAGGGGCAGAGAGAGAGAGGGAGACAGAGTATCTCAAGCAGACTCTGTGCTAACAGCACACTGTGGGGCTCAAACTCAAGAATCATGAGATCATGACCTGAGCTGAAATCAAGAATCAGATGTTTAACCAACTGAGCCATTCAGCCACCCCTACAATATTCTTTTTTTATGTATGGAAACATTTTAATCATATTTATTTTATATCCTGCATTAAATAATTTCAACATTCTAGATCCTGTGTCAGATCCTAGGTCAAGTCTATCTAATTCATTGTTGGCTGTTTTTGATGACTCTGCTTACTGTAGTTTGTTTTCTTGTGTGTGTGTTTTTTTTGGTTGAGCTTAATTTAATAGAAACAATTTGGGAATGACTTTCGCCAAATCAATATGTATTTACTTCTGGTAGGTGCTCTACCAATCTGGTACACTACCCACCTGAAGTACTATAAATTAAATTGTTAGCATGGTTTTTCTTGAACTGTGCAGTTTTATGATTTCAAACCCTGAGCTCATGTTCAGATAGGCTGGTTATTAATTTTGAGGCAATAATTTTTCCCTACATGAAGCCAAGAACTAAGATTTTTAAAGCTTCCTTTTGACTGATTTCACCAAGATATGATTTTTTTTTCCTACTTCAAACATTCACTGAAAGTCTAGACCTTCGAGCGTCCTACCTTTATGCATGAGTGTTAGTTATTTGCACATCTTGTTAGACAAAAGGTCTTATCTCCTCTTCCTTCATGAAGTTGTCAAAACCCTGGCCTCCATTTCTTGTATTACAGACAGTCCAGGAAAAGCTGGACATTAGTTCTAGCTTATCACTCTAGTTTCAATTTTCTCCTTGTTTTGAAGATATTCATCTTATAATTTCTACATGCTATTAGTGGGAGAATTTATATAATATCTAATATAACAGAAGTGGAAGCTTCTCTACATCTCTTAAAATTAAAAATTTTCCCAACTCCAGAATAAAAGAGCACAGCATAGGGAATAGGGAATATAATCAATATACCGTAATAGCATCATATGGTGAGAGATGGTAGGTACACTGTGGTGAGCATTGCATGATGTATAGATAAGTTGAATCACTATGTTATACACCTAAAACCAATGTAACATTTTACATCAACTATGCTCAAATTAAAAAATAATAATAATTTAAAAAGTTTGCTAATTCCATTCTAGCAAGGCTATTTCAGTAAATGTTAAAACTTCAAAAGACTAAAGCTGAATTCTATATTTAAACACCTAAAATAATCTTTAAAGTGAAATTTGGTTAATGTGGAGGTAATATCAAGCAATCAAATTTAAGGAACGTCAAGATTATCAAGACTAATACCAACATTTTACTTAATAAAGTGTCTGTCTTCCTAACCAGCATTCTTACAATATTAGACAAATTTTATAGTTCTGATGCAAATTTGAAACTTATCTGTAGAATTGATCAGCCAAATAGCTGATATTAATCATATGGAACTCATTAGAAGAGAAAACAATAGTAACCTATATATTCAACTTGATTTAACCTTCATTTTTTATCTCTTAACTTTAATATATTTAGTGTTCTGAAAGTTAAAGCATATACTAAAACTAGTTTGAGCACAAATATATATTTTAAATAAAAATCTTTTTGGTATTTTATCATTTTTGGTGCAATTATAAATGGGATAGATTCCTTGATTTCTCTTTCTGTTGCTTCATTATTGGTGTATAGAAATGCAACTGATTTCTGTGCATTGATTTTATATCCTGTGACTTTGCTGAATTCATGGACAGTTCTAGCAGTTTTTTGGTGGAATCTTTTGGGTTTTCCATATAAAGTATTGTGTTGTCTGTGAAGAGTGAATGTTTGACTTCCTCCTTGCCAATTTGGATGCCTTTTATTTCCTTGTCTTGTCTGGTTGCTGAGGCTAGGACTTCCAATACTATGTTGAAAAACAGTGGCAAGAGTGGACATCCCTGTCGTGTTCCTGACCTTAGGGAGGAAGCTTTTAGTTTTTCCCCATTGCAGATGATATCAGCAGTGGATCTTTCATATATGGCTTTTATGATCGTGAGGTATGATCCTTCTATCCCTAATTTCCTGAGGGTTTTTACCATGAAAGTATGCTGTATTTTGTTAATACTTTCTCTGCGTTTATTGAGAGGATCATGTGGTTTTTGTCCTTTCTTTTATCAATGTGATATATCACATTGATTGATTTGCAGATATTAAACCAGCCCTGAATCCCAGGTATAAATCCCACTTGATCATGGTGAATAATTCTTTTAATGTATTGTTGGATCCAGTTGGCTAGTATCTTGTTGAGAATTTTTGCATTCATGTTAATCAGGGAAATTGGTCTGTAATTCCCTTTTTTAGTAGGGTCTTTGTCTGGTTTTGGAATCAAGGTAATGCTGGCTTCATAGATGAGTTTGGAAGTTTTCCTTCCATTTCTATTTTTTGGAATAGCTTCAAAAGAATAGGTGTTAAATCTTCTTGAAATGTGTGATAGAATTCCCCTGGAAAGCCATCCGGCCCTGGACTCTTGCTTTTGGGAGATTTTTAATTACTAATTTAATTTCTTTACTGGTTATGGGTCTGTTAAAATTTTCTATTTCTTCCTGTTTCAGTTTTTTTAGTTTATATGTTTCTAGAAAATTTTCCATATCTTCCAGATTGCTCAATTTATTGGCATGTAATTGCTCGTAATATTCTCTTATTATTGTTTGTATTTCTGCTGTGTTGGTTGTGATCTCTCCTCCTTCATTCTTGGTTTTATTTATTTGGGTTCTTTCCTTTTTCTTTTTGATCAAACTGGCTAGAGGGTTATCAATTTTGTTAATTCTTTCAAAAAAAAAAAAAACCAGCTCCTGGTTTCATTGATCTGTTCTACTGGGGTTTTTTTGTTTTGTTTTCTTTTTGTTTGTTAGTTTGGTTGGTTGGTTGGTTGGTTGGTTGGTTGGTTGGTTTCAATAGCATTGATTTCTGCTCTAATCTTTATTATTTCTCATCTTCTTCTGGTTTGGGGTTTTATTTTCTGTTCTTTTTCTAGTTCTTTAAGGTGTAAGTTTAGGTTGTGTATCTAAGGCTTTTATTCCTTCTTTAGGATTGTTTCTTTAGGATCCTATTTATGATTGTTATATACTTCCCTCTTATGACCACCTTTGCTGCATCCAGAGGTTTTGGGCTGAGGTATTACCATTTTCATTGGCTTCCATGTACATTTTTATTTCCTCTTTAACTTCTTGGTTAACCCATTAATTCCTTAATAGGATGTTCTTTAATCTCCAAGTATTTGTTGTGTTTCCAAATTTTTTCCTGTCATTGATTTTGAGTTTCATAGAATTGTGGTCTGAAAATATGCATGGTATGATCTCAATCTTTTTGTACTTGTTGAGGCTGATTTGTTTCCCAGTATGTGATCTATTCTCAATAATGTTCCATGTGCACTTGAGAAGAATGTGTATTCCTCTGCTTTAGTATGAAATGTTCTGAATATATCTGTTAAGTCTATCCAGTCCACTGTGTCATTCAAAATTATTGTTTCCTTTGATTTTCTGCTTAGATGTTCTGTTCATTGCTGTAAGTGCTGAAAACTATAGAAAGCTTGTGAAAGAAATTGAAGAAGACACACACACAATAAAGGAAAAATATTCCATGCTCATGAATTGGAAGAACAAATATTGTTAAAATGTCGATACTACCCAAAGCAATCTACATATTCAATGCAATACCTATCAAAATAACACCATCATTCTTCACAGAGCTAGAAAAAACAATTCTAAAACTTGTATGGAACAAGAAAAGACCCTGAATAGCCAAAGCAATCCTGAAAAAGAAAACCAAACCTAGAGGCATCACAATTCCGGACTTCAGGATGTATTGCAAAGCTATAATCATCAGGACAGTATGGAACTGGCACAAAAACAGACACTTAGATCAATGGAATAGAATAGAGAACCCAGGAATGGACCCACAAACGTATGGCCAACTAATATTTGACAAAGCAGGAAAGAATATACAATAAAGATAGTCTCTTCAGCAAACAGTGTTGGGAAAACTGGATAGCAACATGCAGAAAATTGAACCTGGACCACTTTCGTACATCATACCCAAAAGTAAACTGAAAATGAAAGACCTAAATCTAAGACAGGAAGCCATCAAAATCCTCAAGGAGAAAGCAGGAAAAAACCTCTGTGACCTCAGCCACAGCAACTTCTTACTCAACACATCTCTGGAGGCAAGGGAAACAAAAGCAAAAATGCACTATTGGGCCTCAGCAAGATAAAAAGCTTCTGCACAGAGAAGGAAACAATCAGCAAAACAAAAAGGCGACCAACAGAATGGGAGAAAATATTTGCAAATGACATGAGATAAAAAGGGTTAGTATCCAAAATCTATGAAGAACTTATCAAACTCATCCAAAAAACCCAGATAATCCAGTTAAGAAATAGGCTAAAGACATGAATAGACACTTCTCCAAAGAAGACATCCAGATGGCTAACAGACACATGAAAAAATGCCCCAAATCACTTATCATCAGGGAAATACAAATCAAAACCACAATGAGATACCATCTCACACAAGTCAGAATGTCTAATATTAACAACTCAGGTAACGACAGATGTTGGCAAGGATGTTGAGAAAGAGGAACCCTTTTGCACTGCTGGTGGAAATGCAAACTGGTGCAACACTCTGGAAAACAGTATGGAAGTTTCTCAAAAAATTAAAAATAGAACCACCCTATGACCCAGCAATTGCAGTACTAGATATTTATCCAAAGGATATAGGTGTGCTGTTTCAAAGGGGCACATGCACCCCAATATTTATAGCAGCACTATCGACAATAGCCAAAATATGGAAAGAGCCCAAATGTCCATCGATGGGGGGTGAATGGATACAGATGAAGTAGTGTGTGCGTGTGTGTGTATGTGTGTGTCACACACACACATACACACACACACATACACAATGGAGTATTATTCAACAATCAAAAAGAATGAAATCTTGTTATTTGCAACAGCGTGGATAGAACTAGAGTGAATTATGCTAAGCAAAATTAGAGAAAGACAAATATCATATTACTTCACTCTTTGTGGATTAAGACACAAAACAGATGAACATAAGGGAAGGGAAGCAAAAATAATATAAAAACAGGAAGGGAGACAAAACCTCAGAGACTCTTAAATATAGAGAACAGAGGGTTGCTAGAGCGGTTGTGGTAGAGGGCATGGGCTAAATGGGCAAGGCGCATTAATGAAGACACTGTTGGGATGAGCACTGGTGTTATGTGTAAGGGATGAATCACTGGATTCTACTCCTGAAATTATTAGTGCACTATATTCTAACTAACTTGCATGTAAATTTTTAAAAATAAATTAAAAATGAATACATAAATCCCCTTAAAAATAAAATAAATTAAAAATATTTTTTAAAAGCCTTTTGGAATTAAATAGAAAAGATAATCTAGATATAACATAACCAGTTAACTGTCCTTCAACAAAATTGTGCCAAAATAAACCAATTCTGTGATTAGGATCTCTACAATTTCTCTTATAACCTTCTCTAAGAACAAAACTTTTCTGGATCAAAATATTTCTTTATATTTAAGCTAATTCAATCATCCTCAAGTATAATGGATGATCACAATGCATTATAAATTTTATTATGACAATGCTATCCTAGATTCCTCATGTTTAGTTAATTTCACATAGTTTAAATTAAGCTAGTAGTAATCACCAAGGGGTATGCAATCTCTAATAACTAAAAAGTCCTACTAAGCTTTTTTCTGTTGGTATTAGCACAGTGTTTACCTTGACAATAAGGAAATAGCAAAAGGAAGAGAAGCCAAAAGGACATAAAGCACCAGGTAGCATTTTCAGTATCCCTGGCAAAAATTTCTGGCAGTAACAGTATATAAACTAGCATTCAAAAAATGCATTAGCTCTGGTTTTGAACAGACTCCTGCAAAGAGAGGGGGAAAGGCAAATGTATGGTTGGAAATTTAAGAGCTGCTGAACTATGGGGTCAAATTTTGCCCCACTGAATAAATAATTAAACTCCCTCACATTTAGCTTACTACTGCATGGTCAGCAGTGACCTTCATCAGCATGGTTTCACTGAATTGGTTCAGATAAGTGAAGAATTATCTTTTTAAAATATAAATCAGATCATCCAGTGCCCATGTTTAAAATGCTTGAAGCAATCATATTACTATCAGAATGAAATCCAAATTTCTTAGCAATACCTAGAAGATCTTACAAAGTTTGGCCCCTATTTTTCTCTCCAACATTGCTGCATAACATTCTCCTCCTCTTTCACTACATTCAGGCTGTACTGACCTCCTTTCTATTTCTATAATATGCCAATTCCTTTCCTAAGACAAGGTAATTCCATGGGGGAAAAGTAGCCTTTAACCTGTGCTGGAACAACTGGATATCTGTATAAAAACTTAGCCTCAATCTGTATATTACATCATACATGAAAATTAACTCAAAATTGATCATAGACCTAAACATAAGTAAAACCATAAAGCATCTAGAAGAAAACAAGCAAAAAAATTGTGACCCACATCAAAGATTTCTTAAATAGAACACTATAAACATGACCTGTAAAAGAAAAAACTGACAAAATGTGTTTTATCAAAATTAAAACTTTTATTCTTAGACACAGTTGAGGGAAACAAAAAAGGCAAATTTAGATTAGGAAAAATATCCCCAAAATACATTTGACAAAGGCTTTATCTAAATATAAAAAAAGACCTTCAACTCAATAATAAGAAGGCAAACAACCCATTAATAGACAAAAATGATTTGAATAGACACTTTCCAAAAGAAGATAAACAAGTGCAAATAAGTACATGAAAAGATTCTCAACATCACAAGCCATCAGATTAAAACCATGATGAGATAAAACTCAAATTAAACCATGATAACACCGCACACCACTATAACAGCCTAAATTAAAAATTCTAACAGTAGCAAGTGTTGATGATGATGTAGTACAATGACAACTCTCCAACATTGCTGGTGGAAAGCAAAATGGTACCACCACCTTGGATCAGTATAACATATCTTATAAAGTTAAATATGTGATCCATTGATCCTACTTTTAGACATTTATCCAAAAGAAATGAAAATGTGTGTCCACATGAAAACATACCAAATGTTCACAGCAGCATTTCCCACAATTGCCCAAAACCAGAACAACCTAACATGGAATGAATAAACTAAGTGTGATATATCCATATAATGGAATACTGCTCAGCATGAAAAAGGAATATTAATATATACAACAAGATGAACAAATCTCAAAAACATCCTAAGTGAAAGAAAACAAACACAAAAGAGTACCTATTATTTGATTTCATTATATACAATTCTTAGAAAAGGTAGAAAGCACAATGAGAGAAAGCAGATCAGCAGTTGTCTGGGACTGCAAGTTGGATCAGAGTATCACTTGTGAAGGGACACAAGAGAATTTTTTAGAGTGATGGAACACTACTATATCTTGAATACAATTCCCCAAGTTCATCAGACTTTTAATTACCAATATTCATCAAATGTACACTTAATGTAGGGGACTTTTATTATATGTAAGCTAAGTCACAATAAAGTTGAAAAAATAGCAACCACAATTGTTTAGAACCAGACCAACTTAATTTTTGAAGATTGAAAAGTATCTAATTACTCCTATTAGTTAGAATTGTTATTGCAAGGTGACGATAAAAAATAGATCAACTTTTGGTCACCCCTAGAAGGCAATGGAAATGAGATGTAGAAATGAAAATAGGATTTAACGAAACTCTGCATGAGGAGTTGGTCACCCAACTCCCTCTGTCACAACTGCTTCTAAAACACTAGACGTTTTCATTTTCTGGGCTTTTGAAGGATTCCTTTCTATCAAGATAAAATCATCCCAGAGTCAAGTTCTTCAAATATGGACATAGGAGTTCACACAATGAAATGGACTCACATTCACCCTTCCTAGAGAAAAGTCCTATAAAGGGCAATAGCACCCACACATACCACTTCCTAGCATCTCATTCAGAAATACTCAGACAGCCCAGGATCATCAACAAGATATGATGAGACCTTGCACTGTGAGTGAGATACCAAGAAAAACACACCAAGGACCCAGAAATAATTTTTGAAACAGGAGGAACTTTAGGAATGATTTCATTAATTCATTCAGCAAATGTTTGTGGCACTCTTACTGCAGTTTTACACTGTGTTAGGCTTCAGATTGTTAGTTAAATTAGATGGAATTAACTTAGTGGAAAAGCACTGAAGTCAGCAGCATAAGAACTTATTTCATGTTCTCACTAGTAATTTGCTTTTGGGCTAATAAAATCATTTATCCAATGTGGATCTCAGTTTGCTCATTCCTCAGCTGGATATAGAATATCTGGGTGGTCTAGTGTGGGCTCTGACATCAAGGGGTGCAAGAGGTTTCCTGCAGTTTGGGTAATGCTTCATTTCTCTGCTGGAGTGGATGTGTTTACTGTATACTTAAGACTTGTGCACTTTTCAGTATACATGTTATACTTCAGTGAAAAGGATACCAAAAACACAAATTTTCAGGCCTCTTCCCAGACTGAGTTAAATTCTATGATTCTGTGACTGTCTTCAGTTAAGCATTATGATAGAGAAAAGAAGCCTGAACGGGAAGTTTTAAAACATGATCCTAGACCCTTTTAGCCAACTAGTTGTAATCCCCTGCCAAACATCCTATTATAAAGAAACCCCATTTTTGCATATATACATTGAGAGGGAGAATCAATTTAAATTTTTCTCTTATGTTTCTCACTAAAAGATTATAATTATTATTCAAAACATTTAGCTCCAACTGATGATTTACCAAAGCATTGTTAAGTAGGATTGTTCCCAACCTTTCTGTTATAAACACATTCTCATCAGGTGAGACATTTTTGGTTTGCAAACTATGCTGTTAATGACAAGCATGACTTAGTCTCATAATTAAGTTCTGGATCCTACCTGGAATCTTCTTTATGCTATTTAATTTTCTTAGGGAACCATTCTCTCAGTAATAAAAAGTTGAGATTAAATAGTTTTACTATACTCTGTAAATATTTTTTAGTGGGCATGCCTCAAAATATTTTTCTTCCCTCCTGCTTAGCTTTTATATTCTCCTTTCCACTCTACTTTTTTTTTTTATTCAGAGGAAAAGCCTGACCCTCTGGCTTTATTCGTCTACTTGAAAATCTCATAAAACTTTTTAATTTAAAAATCATTACTGTCTGTATCTGCCTATGAATCTTTATTTGAAACAGAGAAATAACAGGAGTTATTTTGAGTTTTTGACAAAGATTGTAAATTCTTTAATTCTTTTCTCTATAAGCCATGTAATTTATAGACCTAGTTCAGGGATTAATGGATCATTCTAGTGTGAGCTGTTTCTTGCCGGTGGATAAGTGGGTTCTTTCCCCCAAAGTTTAGTAGTTGGGAAGTACTTCTTAAAGGCTAATGTTACTAATGCTATGAAAGTTGAATTATTCTGAAAAAATGTTATAAGCATCTGTCTCTAAGGAAGCCTCTTTGAAACTCTCTGAGGCTATTGTTTGGGTCAGTTATTTATATGTCTCTTTTGAACTCTATTGCTTTCTCTTGGAGAAATGTGGACAGTCTGATGTTGGCAATTTCCTTCTAAGGCCCTGTGATTTGGACAATGGATTGCTTCAAGTTTGAAATTATGTGTGTCTCAGAGATATTTGGCTTTTGGCTTTTCATCATTTCTACCCTCTTTAGAGATAGCATTTGGGAGCTACATTCCTAGAAGCTAACACTTAAGACAACTAACCTAATGGGAAACTATATAACAGTTTAACAAATTAGTTACTGAAGTATTTTCATAACCTATTACTTTCAAATTTTAATATTATTCTTTGTTTCTTAGAATTCTCAGCACTAAAAAATAAAAATTTCTAAAAAGCGAGAGTTTACTGTAAAAGATAACTTGTCACATTATTCTTGAAGTGGACATACATTTCTGTTTTCCCTCACAAAGTTTATAGACTCAGCAAAGAAATTGAAGAGGCCTTGAAGAGAAATGCCCTTAAGTCATCTCAGAAAGGTAATTGCCTTTCTTTTTCTTAAAAATATCCAGAAGTCTACCCAGGCCTCTGCTGGTAATGGGCTATGTTACCTCCAACCCTGGAACACACATAAAACTCTTCCCTTTCTCTCTCTACTGTGACATTTTTCTTTCCTTGAGAAAAACCACCCTCTCCCCTCTTTGCTGAACAGTATTCCCTTTGTAATTTTAAGTCCATTTTTCTCAGTTCTCTCCTTCCAAAAGAAGACTTACCTGCAGAAAAGCAAGTATTTGTTTCTTAGTGCATCTAGAGATTTCTTCTCTTAAGGAGAGTTACTCAGATAGAAGTCTTGTACCTGACTGTGCTTCCTTCTGGACCCTTTCCTCATGATCTGGAACAAAAGCCTCTAGATCTCTAGGTCAGAATTTTCAAATTCAATCTAAAGGAAAAGCAAAGTTTACCTCATAAGAATTTCCTGCCCTCCTTCAGCTCAGCCAGTCTCTGTCTCCAGTGAAATGATAGCACTCACCAGCACGGCACACCCTGCACCCTACTGCCTGCTCTGTCCAGGCTACCATGCCAGGCACTGGGAAGACCACCAGGTCCAGGACTACCAGGTCTGGGTCTGTAGCCATTTTGTTTGACTTATGCTTGCTCAGCATCTTTAAACCCATGAGGATCTTTCACAAATATTACCACATATGATCTTTACAACCTTTTGAGAAAGCAGGACAGGAAAATAAGTGTTCCCCCATTTTCTAGAAGAAAGAGACAATGCCACCTTTGCAGTTGAGAAAGGTGAAGAATTGGAACCCAGGTGTTCCTCCAAGTTCAGATCCTCATTCACAGCCTCTCCCTGTAGCCTCCAATCTAAATGCTGGAATATCCCACAATAATTTCACTTGTGTGATTCACCCCTCTCCTTGAATCCTGTCACTGTAGATATGTTACAGTGTCTGAGCACAAATGCCTTTGCTTTTCAACTCAGAACCCAAATAATTTTTTTTTCAAAAAGCTGCTCCCAAATTTTAAGTTATGGTATTAAATTCTTCTCTCTAAGAAAGATGACGTGACCTTGAACTTACTAATGATACTTGTGCCACCTTTCACTCCGTTACTGGTCAATAGTAATTAAAGTCAAAGTACATGGTGTCAGGAAATTTACCAATCAATTAAATGGCCAAATCCGAAACTATCTAGTGAGGAAAGGAGCCACCATTACAAGTGAAGCAGGATTCTGAAATACTGTGGTCTTTTAGTCTTTTAGTTTCCTACTGGCTGAGTCCCAAATGCCATCTCTTTTTCCTGAGCTAATTGGAAAGCAGATTTTTAGTATGACCATTGTTATTTCTAACCACTACTGCAAATAAGTCTAAGAACATCATTTAAGGAACATCATTCCAGGACACCTGCCACCTACATAATCCCTAGGATGGTTAATAATTGTTTTTGTCTGCCTTGGCATTCATCCTTGCCAGTGCACCATCAACAGGGGAAATGAACTCTGGGCTGAGCAAATTCATCAGAGTTTGTGGGGCAGTAATGTTTGATTTTTAGAATAAATGAGATGATTATCCATACTAGGAATAAAAATAAGCGTTTACCATGTATCTGGTATATGCAGGGCATTGGGCTAGGCTTGGGAGATACAAGGTGGTGCCAGGCACAGATTTTTACCTAAAAGAACTGATGCTATAGTTGGAAATGTAAGACATGGATCTAAAAATGAAAATTACAGTTACAATATAGTATCTTTAAATACAAAATGAGAGTATAGAGAATAAGTATTATGGGGGCTCATAGGATAGAGTAGTTCAGAGGGCTGATGCAGCAGGGGAGCCCAATGGGATACAACACTTTCTGGTTACACTTACTTCTAATTTAGTCTTCATCATGACCATACAAGACAAAATAGTGTTATTGCCTGCATTCCTCCCCCACCTTTCAGATGAAGAAATTGAGGCTTAGAGCTGAGTAACTTACCTAAGCCACACACCTGGTGTCTAGGCACTCACACCAGAATGCTAGCTCTTAACCTAGATGAGGAAACCACCACTCTTCTCTGAACATGAACTTCATTGAGACATGGACTCATCTCAGGCAGAAAGACCAGTGTAGTCAGTGGACTCTGCTGACTGGAGTCGATGATAAAACACCCCAGAGGCCATCTAGGCCAGTGGTTGGCTTTGCCAACCCAACTGCAGGTAGCAGGGTGACTCCACAGGAGACACAGCACCAAGAGAGGAATCTTAAGGCGGCAACACCAATAAATTAAGCAGTCAGTGCCCTTTAGGACACATGTCAGCAGCCTAGAGTTTAGGGAGAGAGTCCTGGCTCATGGGCAGGACAAGGCAAACATCTTAACAGACACTGATGTGCCAGGTACCAAGAGAGTGACTCCCACATAGAACATGACATGGATCATGAAGTACCTGACTTAACCAATGCAAGATAGGGAAGGATAGAGACCAAGAGTCATCTACCTCCGGGATAGGGTAGGCACTGTGAGGACAGAGTCAGTTGCAGCTGCCAGAAGGAAAGGGAAGGTCAGCCTGGCAAGCAGAACTTGATATATGGAAGGATGGCATGGCCTTTCAAGCACAAAGCTAATAAGATTCAACACACCTCCATATAGTGGGGAAGGGTGCTAGATTCATCATCAGAGTCAGATGCACTCTGAAGGCCAGTAAAAAAGTGAGACACCAATGTCCAGAGATAAGGCCCAAGGACAGAGCCCAAGTAGCAGCAAAATTAATTTTATGCCAAGTTGTATCTTTTCCCGGCAAAAGTCCTGACAACTCTTGTGTTTGGATCACAACCGAGCAAAGAGTCTAAGATAGGATTGATCCCACAGGTGAGGATCAAGGACTCCTAATTCTGCTTTAAAAAGGCTTCAAAAGATGGGAACCAAGCAGCACCTATAATATTTTGGATTTACTATTGAGTATCTGCTATGTGCCAGGCACTGTTCCAAGACAAGGACCTACTGCAGCAAACAGGACAGGTCTTTCCTTCTTTGGCACCCACATTCCAGAGGGAGCATAATCAAGTCCATTAGGATAAGGCAAGAATAAAGGAAACGACTTTGCAAAGGTGCAGAGGCAGGAAATGTCACGGGTTGTTTGAAAGAGAAACAATTCATCTAGATGCTGCAAAAGGTTTATCAAAGGAGTCTAGGGAATTCAGTCATGGACTGTATCCAGAGTCACCAAAATGCCATGTTAGGGCTAGAAGAGACTATAGACCATTTGCCCCATCTATCCCTCTAGTCTGCTGAGGAGACCTCTAGGCCCAGAAAAGCAGAAGAAGTAGAAGCATGAAGTACACCAGTCTTAAGAAGGATGAGCTCTGTTGTGGTTACTTTGACAGGAAATCTCTGAATCATCCGTTCAGTGGTCTGGAGTGGTTTAAAGAAATACAAATGGCCCAGAATTTGGTCAGGGAAGCTAGGTCCAGGCCCTCCTTGTCTTACTCACTCTTATCCTCGACATTGAGCTAGCTCCAGAGCTTACAGGGTTGAGGCTGGTGCTCTCAAAAGCCCCTCCAATTCTGAAGCCTTTTAATGCTTTAAAGAATACCCTCCTGGTTACCAGTAATGAGCATTCTGTGACATCAGCGAGGTGGGGAAGGAAGGCAGGCAGCAGGGGGGCAGCAGGCAAGCAGGCATCATGGTCCAGGTTCTGGTCAGGATTCTGGGCTCTGCTATGGCCTGGAACACATAACCCCCTCAATGTCCCCATCTGTAAAATGGGGGGTTGCCGAGCCACCTCTCGGCTCTAGTGTTCTTTGAGCCTAGAATTTCAGTTTGCCTTGACATTGAAAGAAGACAAACACACACTTTTTAAAAAAAGGGGTACCAGATCTCAATGAAAACATCCTAAAACAAATAGCACTAATTTCCTGCTCCTTTACACCTCATCCTCCCCACCATAGTTTGTAATTTTGTCATCAGAGGTGTGAAGCTGGAGTCTCAATGCTTGCTTTCAGCGCTCATGCAGCTTTTAAGTAAATGCTTTTCTTTTTTTTTTTTTTTTTTAAATTTTTTTTTTTCAACGTTTATTTATTTTTGCGACAGAGAGAGACAGAGCATGAACGGGGGAGGGGCAGAGAGAGAGGGAGACACAGAATCGGAAACAGGCTCCAGGCTCTGAGCCATCAGCCCAGAGCCTGACGCGGGGCTCGAACTCCCGGACCGCGAGATCGTGACCTGGCTGAAGTCGGACGCTTAACCGACTGCGCCACCCAGGCGCCCCTAAGTAAATGCTTTTCTAAGTAAAATGCGAAGGACTGCGTTGTCTTCCTAGAAAGAAGACATAAGGCAACAAATTATTAAATTTATTTTTCACAAATTAAACTCATTGCACTGTATACACTGAATTCTAATGCAACCAGGACTCCTCAGGCCTCTCCCCACATGACTCTATAAATGCCATCAGCACGCTTAACAAGTTTTATAGCGCATAATGAAACGTACTTCTTTTAACAATATCATCAACTGTTTCTGAACCAAAGGCTGTCAAGATTTTCCTTTTCCTTTATTCTATGTGGGGAAAAAAATGGCTCTAAGGGAGACTTGTAATCAGAGGGAAAAGTGACAGAATGTTGACTAATTTCCTTCCCTTAGGTCTCTTGGAAGTCCTCACTTACCGTCTTTTTTTAACCATTTTTCTAATCCTAGCTAAAATCATGGGGAGAGTTTAAGTTAAATCTTGCAGCTATAAGAATGTATTTTGTTTCTTTCAGGAAAAAGAACCCAAATGTACAAACAAGAGTGAGAAAATATGCACATTTCTACGTACATTCATGGCCGGCATGTCTTAGCATTACACTTAAATTAGGGCAGTTCAACCTCCAGAGTGCATAGATGATATTAGCTGCCATATGTTGAGCACTGACTCTGTGCCAGGCACCGTGCTAAGTGATTTGCATGTAGTGTCTTGTCCAGTCCTCCCAAAAAACACATCTGGGAAGCTGTAAATGTGTTGTCCTCTCAAAGCCAGCTCCTGCCTCATGGTGTTTCTATTTTGGTAAGTGGTACCATTATTCCACCTGCTACCTGGGCCTGAGAACTCAGTTATTCTTCCTAAATGCACAGCCTTATATCAAGAAAGATTTAGGGACTGGCCTTCTTGGCTAATGTCTGTCACAAGTGTCTCTTTCCTTCCCTTTCTCACACAGGTCCCACCTGCTTCACTGACCTCCTCTTTTCTTTTTTTTTTATTTTTTTATTTTTTTTTATTTATATATGAAATTTATTGTCAAATTGGTTTCCATACAACACCCAGTGCTCATCCCAAAAGGTGCCCTCCTCAATACCCATCACCCACCCTCTCCTCCCTCCCACCCCCCATCAACCCTTAGTTTGTTCTCAGTTCTCAACAGTCTCTTATGCTTTGGCTCTCTCCCACTCTAACCTCTTTTTTTTTTTTCCTTCCCCTCCCCCATGGGTTCCTGTTAAGTTTCTCAGGATCCACATAAGAGTGAAACCATATGGTATCTGTCTTTCTCTGTATGGCTTATTTCACTTAGCATCACACTCTCCAGTTCCATCCATGTTGCTACAAAAGGCCATATTTCATTTTTTCTCATTGCCACGTAGTATTCCATTGTGTATATAAACCACAATTTCTTTATCCATTCATCAGTTGATGGACATTTAGGCTCTTTCCATAATTTGCCTATTGTTGAGAGTGCTGCTATGAACATTGGGGTACAAGTGCCCCTATGCATCAGTACTCCTGTGTCCCTTGGATAAATTCCTAGCAGTGCTATTGCTGGGTCATAGGGTAGGTCTATTTTTAATTTTCTGAGGAACCTCCACACTGCTTTCCAGAGCGGCTGCACCAATTTGCATTCCCACCAACAGTGCAAGAGGGTTCCCGTTTCTCCACATCCTCTCCAGCATCTATAGTCTCCTGATTTGTTCATTTTGGCCATATGGAGTGTAGAGAGAAAGTGAGCAGTAAGGAGGCTGCTCTGGTCTCCTCTTTTCTTTATCACAATGCTCCTGGTGCATAAAAGTTTAGTCCAGAGCAGCCTCCTTACTGCTCACTTTCTCTCTACACTCCATATCTGTCCCCTCCACATGCATACCTGCTTTCTAACAGTCACAGTCCTGGGTCTTTTCCAGCATTAGAACCCATCCATCCCCCACTCTCCCAGCAAGCATGGACTCAATTACACAATTGGCATTTTTACTTATGCTCACTGTGTGTTATCTCTTCAAAGCCATAACTCTTGCCTTTCCAACTAAAGTGAAATTCCTTGAGAGTAGGACCATCATCTATGCAGGCACTAGCCCAGGGGCTCAGACGGGCAAATTGGGAATAACCAAATGAGTCAGGTATGTGGGATGTAATAAGCTTTGCAACATTAATAGTATTAATACTTACATACTGTTTACTAGGGGCCAGACATTGTTGTAAGCACTTTAGATATATTAAGAACAGTCATAAGAAGTATCCACATTTCATTGGTGAGGAGACCAAGGCACGGAAAGGTTAGATTACTTTCCCAAGGTCACAAACTAGTAGGCAGTAGGGTCAAGATTTAAACCAGGCTGCCTCATTGAAATATCTGTGCCCGTAAGCAGCCAAAGAAACAATATTTGGTCTCTCTACCTCCAAGACACAAATATATCTTCTATTCCTTTTCATTACATTTTCAATATCTGATAAAATAAGAAAACAGCTGGCTAGATAATCACAAACACACCAGGGTCTCTTGTTTCCTTGTCAGCAAAATTTTAGCTTTTCATGAGTGAAAGGGGAGTTGAAATGTATTCTGATGTACTCAGGCATCTCTCCACTTGACTAATTCTCTTTTATTTGGTTTGAGTCCAAGAGAATGCCCAGTACACAGGCAGAGGGGTACTCAGACCTTGGAGGAAGCTGATACTCTCTGGTGTAGTACAGCTTCAGGCCTATCAGGACTTGACTGGCATTCAAAATTCCACCACGGTAGCATCACCCTTTAGAGGAAGGCTTTGATGTCTGTTAACACTCAAATTTCCATGGCGAGCAAACCACCTCACCTGTTGCAGAAATCATCTCAGTAAGGAGCTGAGATTTCACTTCAGTTAGTGGGAAAAGGAAGGAGGGCATTAAGTGCCTAATGTGTCTAGACAGGCAGCCTGGTATGGTAAAACAGAAGTACTTCAGAATGCCCGAATTCAATTCTAACCTTATTGCTTACATTTGAGAGGCCCTCAGGTCCTCAGTGTCAGCTCTATAGGGAGGATGTTGGAGTAAGTTAATGGAGGCATCCCACTTGACTGTGTGGTCCCAGAGGCTGAGACCATGAATGTGCTGAGTCTGTTCTGAATACCAACACCCAGATATTAGAGACTGAATGTGCCTCTGAGCAGTAAGTGAATAATTAATCTTAGTTTAGAGCTCTGATGATGATGTCTCCCAGAGTTTTAGACCTTTATACTCAACTTCCTTCCAGACATTTTCACCCACATATCTCATTATCACTTAAAACCTAAAATGTCTCAGACCCAAATCACTACCTTTCTCCCAACAAGATCCATTTCCCGGTGTCCTTATCAATATCCTTGGCCTAAAATGATCATTTTGACACATTGAAATCCTACAGTTTAAAATTTTCAGCATGTCCTTCACTTTTCTCTCTAAGCAGTCCTAAATCCTGCTCTTCCCTTAGATTTTCTTAGCTCTCTCTCCCCTCCTTTTTATCTTCTCTGCCAACACCCTGAGTCACTCTTTTTACCTTTTACTGGCATATCTTACCTCCTGGCTTTCCCTCTTCCAAAGAGTCAGCCACATTTAACTTTCTGACACAATGTTTTAAGAGCATCATTGGCTTCCTCACAAACCTCCAGCAGTTCACCACAGTGCATGTAAATGTGTGATTCTATTCCGTAGTCTCGGGTACAAACACTGCCTGCATCAGCCAGTGTCCAATCAGCAGACAGAAAACATACTAGTCATTGGGGCTGGTAAAATTTAAAGAATTGTTAACTAGGTAAAGATGGTTAACTACTAAAAGGTGTAAATGAGAACTCTTAAGTGTACAAAGGTAGCAACTTCAGGAAGCAGCTACTACCCCTAGGACTAAATGAATAAGGAGGGAACTTGGCAACTTAGATATCATTATATCTATCATTCTTTCCTAGAGAATATATATCTCTTTCCTGGATTGGTCCATTAGACTCATAATAATTCTATATAATTATATGTATAATATATAGTTACTTATATGACAAACATAATTATGTAATATATAAAACTATAAATGTAAATATGTATATTTATTATTTAAAGATAAAGTCCCTCATGTTTTCCTACTGATCCTTCCAATTCAAATTCCATATTAAACTCTTCTTTCATCCAATTAGATCAGTATTTGTGGTTAAAAAACAAACAAACAAACAAAAAAAAACAAAAAAACCCCTCTTGTTTCATCCAAGTCTCCTTTTGTCCACAAGAGTCCTAGATCTCAAAGACAATGGGGACAAATGAATGTTTTTTCCATGTCTCAAAACATTCTCAGAATTACAATACCAAAACTGTTACCACTATAATTACTGAAAAACTATTTTAAATGTTTTACATGTGCTATTCCCATTCTCTCATTTTTTAGAATATTACCATATCTATATTGTCAGAGCAAAGAGCCATTACGTACTACATTCTATTCGTTTTGCTCTTTGCTTGTTCTCCATACAAATAAATACTTAATGCTCACTATCAACTTCTATGGCAATGTCTCTCCAGTTACTTTGATTGTCTGAAGCTCCAGTGTACCCCCCAGGAAAAGCTCATGAAAACAACATTCCCCAAGTTTCTGCATGTTGATGGCAACTTGCTGCCTTCACACTTAAGTCAGTTTAGTTGTATATAAAATCCTTGGGTCACAGTTTATTTCCCTCAACATCTCCAATATGTTACTCTGTTTTCTTCAGGGTAAGGCACTGTTATTGAAAAGCTGATAATCTACTTTTCTTGCCCTCTTAAATCACTAGGTCTGTTGCTCAGATATTTGTTCTGAGTTGGTATTCTCAGATACACACACATGCACACACACACACAGGGTCCTCTCTGTCTTTTGAATAAACCACATGCTTGCTGATACTCTTCATTTCTTTAACTTTTTTCTTTTCCTTTCAGTTTTTTTATTGTGATAAAATACACATAACATAAAATTTACCGTCTTAACCATTTTTAAGCCTAAGTGGCATTAAGTACATTCACGTTGCTGTGTAACCATCACTAACATCCTCCTCCAGAACTCTTTTCATCTTACAAAAATGAAACCCTGTATCCATCAAGCGCTAAATACCCAGTGTACCATGCACTCCCAGCCCCAACCCCAGCCCCTGGCATCATTTCTTTTTGATCTTCAGTTTTTTCCTTCTTTTTATCCTCTCTTTATTGTGACATATTATCTATTGCGTATATTTGTTCTTTTGTTATACTTGTAGTTAGTCGATTTCTGAAATGATGTTTTCTTTTTTGTCTTATTCTTTCTTGAGTTTTACCACCTTATTACTGACTTTTCTTCATTCTGATTCATCTCTCATATCTTATATCTTTTTTTTTTAAGTTTTTTCTAAGTTTATTTATTTTTGAGAGAGAGAACAAGCAGGGGAGGGGTAGAGAGACAGAGAGGGAGACAAAATCCAAAGCAGGTTTTAAGCTATGAGCTGTCAGCACAGAGCCCGACCTGAGGCCCCGAACCCACGAACCGCAAGATCATGATTTGAGTTGAAGTCAGATGCTTAATCGACTGAGCCACCCAGGCGCCTCTTGTATCTTCTTTTACCTCATTTTGAAATATTAAGTTTTTATTTTTGCAAGAACATTTATCCCATATTCCTTCATTACCTATAGAGTCTATTCTTTATTCTCTCTTTTAATCCTGTAATACATTTAAATGTAATTTGAACTCTATCCTTTTCTGTTGCTCATTTTGACATAGAATTAGATTTTCTGAACTTTTATAAAGGAGGCTTGGCTTAGATAATTTTTCCAATTTAACGTGTCTAGGCCACCCTCTCCTGGTTGTTTTGTAAAGTATTCAACAACATGAACACTTAAATTCTAAGATCTTCTGTTTCTATTCTCCCTTAACACTTTGATCTGGACTTTATATTTCTATGGTCTCTATTGTCCATGACCTGTTCAATTTAGATTCTCGTCTCAGCAGTTTTTTCTGTTTGGACTATCGCCCAGCTTTGTCCAGGAGGGACCTTTGTTTGGTAGCTTTGAGAATGAACACCGCTCGGTCTATTCAGGCTCCTTCAGTCTTTATCACAGACCATGCCTCACCACAGACACTTTTGGATCATGAAAATCCCCCTCAGTTCCAGTTGCTATTCCCAGCTTGGCTGCCTGAGTTTTTCAGGTAAATGTGTGTGTTTACTTATTGGAAGTCATCAAGTTTGTCAGACATCTCATTGCTTCTTTCTGCCTTCTCTTGGAAGGTGCTAATACCCAGGAGGTCTTGTAACTGTTGGTGATTTGTCATTACATGCTCATAATTTGGGGTTTGTGGAAATACTGTTGCCTAGTTTTGCAATGATTGTGGCCCATTTTTTTTTTAATTTTTTTTTCAACGTTTATTGATTTTTGGGACAGAGAGAGACAGAGCATGAATGGGGGAGGGGCAGAGAGAGAGGGAGACACAGAATCGGAAACAGGCTCCAGGCTCTGAGCCATCAGCCCAGAGCCTGACGCGGGGCTCGAACTCACAGACCGCGAGATCGTGACCTGGCTGAAGTCGGACGCTTAACCGACTGCGCCACCCAGGCGCCCCTGTGGCCCATTTTTTTAATCCTAGTTCTCCTGTGTGTTTTATAGGGGAATTTGGGGAGATGCCACTGCGTTCCTCACAGAACCCTCAGAGCATACCCTGTAATTTCCTAGTTCAGTATACCTTGTACACAGAAGGGGCTTAATAAATGTGTGAATAAACAAATTTAAAAGTTTGAGGTATTTCCTTCAAACACTTTGTAATGTTAGAGCAAGAAGTGTCAAAATTATAAAGGAAGTGAAGCTTATTTTTAGTATCAACCCACTAACTTTCCTGATCCTGTGCTTTTGACATCTTTCCCTTGTCTTCTTTTTCTTCTTCTTTCTAAGACACGTTCCCCTCCTTCCTTATCTACCTATTTATACACTATACCTATTTATACACTCATGTTGTGAATATTTGCTCAAAATTTTTTCTTCTAAGTTCACAAGTTAGATTTTCCTTTCCCAAACTGTCCTCGTTAGGTTTGATATCAAGATCATGACAACCAAATTCCTACAGTGATTTGTCAAGTGTTCTTCTTTCTCTATATTCTGGAATAGTTTGTGTAAGAAAGCAATTACTTGTTCTTTGAGTATCTGCTAGAATATATTGGAAAAACAATCTGTGCCTATACATTTTGGGTAGGAAGACTTAACTAAAAGTAATTAATTTATTGTATATAAGAATATGTTACAAGATAAACAGGGATATTAAAAATCTTATGTGTGGGGCACCTGAGTGGCTCAGTTGGTTAAGTGTCTGACTTTGGCTAGATCATGATTTCGCAGTTCGTGAGTTTGAGCCCCACATCGGGCTCTGTGCTGACAGGTTGGAGCCTGGAGCCTACTTCAGATTCTGTGTCTCCATCTGTCTCTGCTACTCCCCTGCTTGCTCTCTGTCTCTCTTTCTCTAAAAAATAAATAAACATTAAAAACATTTTTAAAAATATTAAGTGTTTGTGTTTGAGCAAAAAACAATTCAAATGAGGCAGTATCCAGTCTAGCAAAAGAGCCCCAAAGAGCTGTACAATATGAAAGACTTTTTAAAAAGATTTTATTAGTAATCTCTACATCCAACATGAGGCTCAAACTAATGACCCCAAGATCAAGAGCCGCACACTCTTCTGACTAACCCAGCCAGGCATCCCAAAATGAAAGTCTTTTAAATGACAATAAAGTCATACTGGAAAAAAAAAAAACAGGTTGGTTATTGCAAAGTTAATTTCCTTTAGAGGGTGGCAGGGGTTATTAGGAAGATTACTTAACTAGTGTTGATCAGGTGATTTCTGATTGACTGGTTTAAGATTCCATTTCTGGAAAAGCCAAAACTGTAGTTAAGTCTCAGTTTGGTGGCATGGGGCATAGCATAAGCAACTCCATTATTTCTTCCTTGGTCAATTATATTTTTCTAGGAATATGTCCAAGTCTGTTATAAACGATGCTACTTATGATATCCTCCTATTATCATTTTGTTCTGTAGCTCTATAGATATGTCCTTTTTTTCCTAATGTTTGTCTTCTCCTTTTTTATTAAATTCACCTAGATTTCTCAAATGTACTCTTCAAATAATCACCTTTTGTCTTTGCTGGGCCTCTCTATTACATGTTGGTGTTATATTTCACTAAATTCATACTCCTTATTATTCTTTCTACTTTCTCTTGGTTAATTTTGTTGCTTTGGGGTTTTTTCCCTTAACTTTTGAATATAGATGATTAATTTATTTTTATTTTTCTTCTCTAATAGAAGTACTTAAGGCTACAAACTTTCCTCTGAGCACTGCCTTAACTGCATCCAATAAGTTTTAATAAAAGAATTTCCAAGTCATTTGGTTCTAAATATTTCCTGATTTGTTATGATCTATATTGATCATAAGTTATTTAGAACTGTGTTGCTTAAATTTCAAACATACAGACTTTTCTTTTTGTTTTTAACAATAATAGCTAAAGTTTTAGTGATAGAAAAGATATTTTAGATGTCCTCAGGACTTTTTCTCTTTGTTATTAAATTCTAACATAATTGTAATATGGTCAGAAAGTACAGTCTCTATGATAACAATCCTTTGAAATTTGTTGAGACTTGCTTCATGGACCAGTATGGATCAATCTGCGTAAATGTTTCATGAGTCCTTGAAAGGAGTGAAATGTGTATTCCACAGCTGTTAAGTGTAATATTCTTTCTATGTCCATTAGATCAAGCTTGTTAATTGTGTTATTGAAATATTTTATATTCCTATTGACTTTTTTATCTATATAAAATAGCTCTGAAAGGGTACACAGGAGACTAGTAATATTGGTTGCTTTGAGGGGAGAAACCAGATGGCCATGGAGGAATGTAAATAGGACCCTCCAAGCTGTGTCTGCTGCAGTTAATGCCACGTCATCCCAGGACTGGATCCTGCCATTAAAAGGAGGGGAGACCCCCAGACTGCCTCTTATAAAGGCATTATAAATTTATAATCTTATAAAGAAGACTAAAATTGGAACTTGTGGTACATTTTCCCCTTAGAGAACATCAGGAGTAAATCCATCCCTCCTCACATCTGTGTTTATCTCCATCACCAGGAGCAGTTCAAAGTGCCAGGTCATCCTCATTATTTGTCTACCTTTGTCATAAATTCTGTACATCCCTTCATCGATCCAGTCTCACACACTTACCCCGAATACTTACATTGTGACCTCAGGAACTCAGCAATATATTACCAAATTGCATATATCTTTAGTCTCTTCATAGAATGTTCCTGCAACTTCTTACTCTGACTGAAACCTGCCACCCCGTTTTGTATTCCCACCTCACAAGCAGTAGCTGTTTGTTCTCCTACACCTCTAAGTCCATAGGGTCTGGGGTAGAATAAGTGTCCTCATTATTAATTCTAGACCATTACCTCCAAGTGTGGTCTACAGACCAGCAATAACCACATTGCCTGGGAGCTTGTTGGAAATACAGAATCTCAAGCTCCACCTGATACCTACTAAATCAGAATCTGAATTTTTAAAAATATAATTTATTGTTGAGTTAGCTAACATACAGAGTATATAGTGTGTTCTTGGTTTCAGGGATAGGTTCCCTTGATTCATCGCTTACATACAACACCCAGTGCTGCATTTTAATAAGATCTTTTCATGTCTTGCATTTACTTCATAACCACATTTTGAAGCAAACCACTCAGGATAAAATCTGAAGTCTACAAAGCTGTAGACCTCCTATCACCTCTAAAGAACCAATACTTGTCTCTCCCACTTCTTTCCTTAGCTCCACTTAGACTCCTCTCATAGTTCCTCAAACATGCCACCATGTTCCTGATCAGGGCCTTTCTACTTCCTGCCCCCACTACCTGGGACACTCTTCCATAAGATAACCACTCAGCACATTCTGTACCACATTCAGTACTCTACTCCAACCCATTTCTCAGAGAGCTTTCCTGGATCACGCTGCATAAATACAAAATTTGCCTACCTCCCCATAATTATTACCTGCTTTATTTTCATCAGAGAACTTTGATACATTATATTATATTAGATCATACTATATTATATTATATTATATTATATTATATTATATTATATTACATTATACACCTTTTTGTTTTATTTCTTTATTATCAGTCTCCTCCTCCTCCTCCTTCTCTCTCTCTCTCTCTCTCTCTCACACACACACACACACACACACACACACAGAAGCACCATGTCAGCAGGAACTTCTCTGTTTTGTTTACTGTTGAGTCTCCAGCATAGGAAACAGTACCTGCATACTGCAGGTGTTCACTAAAGTGTTTTCTAAGAAGGTAATGAATGAAAAGCAGAAATGCGGAGAACATTTTTCATTGTATAACTTTCAAATTTTGAACCATAGGATAGTATTATCTGCTCAAAAAAATTTTTTACTTAAATGTTTTTAAAGTTGTCCCAATATCTCCTGCTTTCTTGTATTCAATCTCAGGGAAAGACTTGTCCCTTTTCTCACTGAAAGACAATTCATCAGAATAGAATCTTTATCCCAGTCCCTTGTAAATTTATACGATCATGACCCTAGTGATATTCCTTCTTCATTTCCACAAACACCCACCATCAGCCTTTAAATATACTTGGGGCTCTCCTGAAGAGGAAACAAAATAAATTCTCTGAAGCCACTTGGTCCATTTATACTTGTCCAAATTTCATGTAAGTTGACTACACTTAATTCCCACTTTCTTCTCAACTGACTACAATCTGGCTCTTGTTCCCACTAATCCATCAGTGTTTTACTCTCTCTCTCCTAATGGTGACATGCAATTTCTGGTTTAATCTGACTGGACTTTTCTGGTGCTCCTCACAGCTTCTATGACATGATGGTATCCTGTTGTCCTCCTATTCCATTTTTTTTTATCCTTTCTTAAGGACTCTTTTACTTGTTGGGGTTCTCCAGGATTCTCTCTCCAGTCTACTCTTTTACAGACACTCCTTGAGTGGTCACATTCATTTTACAGTTTCTACCTACATGTTCATGACCTCCAAAGCTCTCATTCTTCCCCAGACTTCTCCTACATGTTTGTTTCTTATAAACAGATAAGGATATAGGTTAAAGTCCAGGCTCGTTAGTTAGCATGGTGTATGAGGTCTTCCTTGGAATGCAACATGGACCCCATTTGTCTCATCAGCCACATAGCTTCTTATCCCAGCGATTCTCAATTGCACTGTGCTGTTTCTAGCCCCTTGCTTTTTGCTCATGCAGGCACATGTTCTGGGAACATCGTCACACACCACACTGCATCCTTTTCTTTGACTGACTAAGCATTCCTATCTCTCCAGGCTGTGCTTAGTGTCTTCTCATGTTTGGCATACTCTTTGCACACATCTCTCAAAGCATCAGCTGCATTGTATCAAAATCATATCCTTATGAATCAGTTCTTGTCCTTTTCCAGTGAGGTTTCTGAAGGCAGATGCTGGGTCATATTCATCTTGGTTTCCCCAGAACAGGGCCTGCTATATAAAAAGTGCTCAACAAACAGGTGTTGAACTGAGCTAATAATTGTACTGAATGTATCAGGCTCTGAGAAAAACTGGTGTAAAGAGATATAGTTTTCCCCTTATTCTTTTGCAGGAAAAAAATCATTACAATTAAATCCCTACCAGGTATTTTCACATGTAAGTCCATCTGTTTCATGAGTACTCTTAGAAGTTGTTTGCTGAGGATAAAATCAGCCTATAAAAGGGAGACCATGATCAGGGGTAGACAGAGTATGGCCTTCCTTAGAAATAATGTGGGGCGCCTGGGTGGCGCAGTCGGTTAAGCGTCCGACTTCAGCCAGGTCACGATCTCGGATCTCGCGGTCCGTGAGTTCGAGCCCCGTGTCAGGCTCTGGGCTGATGGCTCGGAGCCTGGAGCCTGTTTCCGATTCTGTGTCTCCCTCTCTCTCTGCCCCTCCCCCGTTCATGCTCTGTCTCTCTCTGTCCCAAAAATAAATAAAAACGTTGAAAAAAAAAAAAAGAAATAATGGACAATCCTGGTTATAGATTTTTTTTCTAACGATGGGCAACACTGTTGTTGCATTATATTACCATAGGAATGTTGTTGTGTGAGAAAATACGTGAATGTTCACTCCTTCCCTCTTAGCATGAAAATAGCTTGTGCTTCAAGGAGATAGTCTGAGTTTATTAGTGAAAATGAAATTCTTCAGAAGACTCCAATAGTACCTTTAAAATGAATAAAAAGTAACTCCAATAACAGATAAAATACATTTTATCCAAATTGTCCTGAAGCTATTTTCTATATACTTTGGAGGATATAAAATAAATAAATACACGGCTTACTGTATTTTCTAAAGAAATATTGAAGACACGTTTCTTTACCCTTGTTTCCTTAAGTCTATTTCATTCTTAAGTTACACAATTTAAAATTACTGTTCTAAGAACTGGTTTCACATTTTCCCAATGAGAAATAAAAATGAGGTCTTAAACCAGACATAAAACCTTCATTATATCTCTTTAAATTTTTATACTGTTCCCACCAGCAACTTGCAGTTAGTGGACTGCATGTTTAACATTAATATCCGTGTTTAAAATGATCTCTCATTACCTAACACAATTTCTCTATTCCTTTTAGCAACTTATTTAAATTATTAAAATATCAGCATTATTAAAAGCATCTCAAATATTTTCTTGTCTTGCTTTTATTCTAGTACAATTTTATAAACTTGAAAGCACCAAATTGCTAATACATCTTCCACCTTTACTTCTTGGAATTAGAATACAGTATATTACTTCCTGGGAAGCAAATACCTCTGAAATACATACCTTGGTAGTAAAATTGGTAACATTACCTAAATTTGAAGGTTATTGGTAGGGAGGAACATGCAATAATGCTTCCTTATTAAAGAAAAAAAAGGCATTATATTCTAACTTCATAGCTTGTCATGACCACATCAAATATGAAAGTAGAAGAAGATACACAATATACAGGTACTGTTTTCAATAACAGAGAATGATACGAGCTGTTCAGAATCTATCCTCATCCTATGAGGGTATGCCCTTTTCCAGCAGGTGTTTCAGAAGAGCAATGACTATGTGTGCAGAGATTCTGAGGCATTATTTATAATGCCTTAAAATGAAATTAGATTCTTTCCACACTAAGAATTTTTTTTTTAATGTTTTATTTATTTTTGAGACAGAGAGAGACAGAGCATGAACGGAGGAGGGGCAGAGAGAGAGGGAGACACAGAATCGGAAGCAGGCTCCAGGCTCTGGGCCATCAGCCCAGAGCCCGACGGGGGGCTCGAAGTCACGGACCGCGAGATCGTGACCTGAGCTGAAGTCGGACGCTTAACCGACTGAGCCACCCAGGCGCCCCTCCACACTAAGAATTTTTAAATAAGGGTCCATCAATGAATTTCAGAGACTATTGTTACCCAAAATTGTTAGCAAAAATATTTTTATGTGCATTCTCCCGAGGAGAGGATCAGTTGCTTACACCAAGAATGTCATTAGGATTAGTAAAAGGCTAAATTCCAGAGAAATAAATAGCACCTAGTTATGGGTATTCCTTCTTCTTTTTTTTTTAAGTTTTATTTATTTATTTTGAGAAAGAGAGCAAGAGAAAGAGCACGAGCAGGGGAGGGGCAGAGAGAGGGAGAGAGAGAATCCCAAGCAGGGTCCTCATATGAGGCTTGAACTCACGAACCATGAGATCATGACCTGAGCTGACACCAAAAGTCAAACTCTTAACCGACTGAGCCACCCAGACACCCCTGGGTATTCCTTCTATTCCTTCTTTCTTTTCTTCCTGTGTCTTCTAAACTCGAAACTCATTGGAAACTGGTGGAACTAGAAGTCACAAAACCCAGGCTCTACTTCCATTTCTATTATTTACTATGAACCATGTGGCTTTGAGCAAATAGCATCTCTCTGAGATTTAGCTTTATTTATTTGTTTATTTGTTTATGAGAGAGAGAGAGAGTGGGAGCTGGGGAGAGAGGCAGAGAGGGAGAGAGAGACGGAGAATCTCAAGTAGGCTCCATGCTCCGTGTGGAGCCCCACACAGGGCTTGATCCCACAATCCTGGGATCATGACCTGAGCTGAAATCAAGAGTCAGCTGCTCAACCGACTAAGCTACCCAGGCACCCAGAGATTTAGTTTTATTATCCTAAAAAGTGGACAGTAATGCCTGAAGATTCCCCCCACATGGGGAGGGCATGATCTGAGTTTCCATAGCCAAGAGCCACCATCTGATTCTCCTTCCCCAAGTAAAAATAGATATATCAATAAATCAGAATAACAATCTGAATATAAAGAAGAAAATCATTTTCAGGATTAAGACATTTTTAAATTTTACTCATCAACTGTGTATTGAAAAAGATGTCAAACTAGGAGAGAAAAGAGTGATTTGTCATTGCAGAGAGACCCAGCCTGGTTGTCAACCATGCTGGCTCAGAGTGACATCAATGGAAGACTGCTCTTAGATAAAGTCCTTCTTGTCAGCATCCTTACTGGTATTCTTTATAAGATACATTTTGTCAAAATTGCATTGAATTTATATTATAAATGATAGTAAGGTTGTTGTCTTAAAACTTGTCACTTCATCTGTATTCTAAAGTTACTCCATTTTATTGCCATTGTTTATTGTGCTGTCTCAACAAGGCACTGTAGTTAATCCCATATGAAGCACATCAGAATGGTAGCCCCCTTTTATTTCATGTTTCACATTTTTATTTAAATTCTAGTTAGTTGGGGACATGGGTGGCTCATTTGGTTAAGCATCTGACTTTGGATCACATCATGATCTCACGGGTTTGTGAGTTTGAGCCCCGCTTCAGGCTCTGTGCTGACAGCTCAGAGCCTGGAGCCTGCTTCAGATTCTGTGTATCCCTCTCTCTCTGCCCCTCCCCCACTTGTGTTCTCTCTCTCTCTCTCTCTCTCTCTCTCTCTCTCTCTCTCTCAACAATACATAAACGTTAAAAAAAGTTTTTTGGATAAATTCTGGTTAGTTAATATATGGTGTAATAATGGTTTCAGGAGTAGAATTTAGTGATTCATCACTTGCATATAACACCCAGTGCTCATCACAAGTGTACTCCTTAATGCCCATCACCAATTTAGCCCATCCCCCATCCACATCCCTTCAGCAACCCTCAGCTTGTTGTCTATAGTTAAGTCTCTTGTGGTTTGCTTCCCTCTGTTTAGCCCTTTTGATGGTTAAGAATCTCAAATAAAATAATATATGCATAAATATCCCTAAAGTGTTTAGTTTAAATGATCTTGCACAAAATTCAATACATGCTACTAAGGTAGTGGTTTTTTGCCTCATTTTCTTATTTGTTTCTTTATCCCATTCCTTATCTTAATAAAAGACAACACTGCAAAATCAATATAATGATAGCTACTGCGTAGTAGAACTTACCATCTGCCATCTGGGGTACTCAACACTACTAAGTGATAAATTCATTTAATGCTCATTGCAACCCTATGAGGTATATACTATTGATACCTCATTTTATTTTATTTTTTAAAAAAAATTTTTTTTAAACGTTTATTTATTTTTGAGACAGAGAGAGACAGAGCATGAACGGGGGAGGGTCAGAGAGAGGGAGACACAGAATCTGAAACAGGCTCCAGGCTCTGAGCCGTCAGCACAGAGCCCCACGCGGGGCTCGAACTCACGGACCGCGAGATCGTGACCTGAGCCGAAGTCGGCCGCTCAACCGACTGAGCCACCCAGGCGCCCCGATACCTCATTTTAAAGATAAGGAAACTGAGGCACAGAGAAATTAGGTCACCTTGACATAAATGTTAAGTGATAAAGCCATATCAGGTTTCTGGGTCTCAGCTATCAAACAAAATGTGATAGTGAAATAAGTATAGAACGCTGACATTCATTTAATTGTCAGCAGGTACTTCTTGAGTGCATAGAAAGTGTTGGGATTCCATCCTCCAGTACTGTAAATACAAAGGCAAATGAGTTGGAATCCCAGCCACCAAGAGGCTTACAGTCTATTTCAATGCTGTCCAATATGATAGCCAAAAGCCACCATGTGGCTATTTAAATTTTAATTATAATAAATAATTTGAATAAAGTATTTATAATTGATATCTACTTTATAATCTAAGTTTAAATAATTTGAATAAATATAGTTAAAATGAAATAAAATTAAAACCAGTTTCTGAGTCACATTTGCCATATTTTGAGTGCTTAATAGCCACATGTGACTAGTGGCTGTTACCACACTGGATAGCATAGATTATAACATTTCCATCACTATAGAAAGTTCTGGGCAGTGCTGATTGTGCTTGAGCGGGAATTGAGGGGAAAATAAAAAGGTTAATTTAAGAGAAATTGAATAACCTTGCATAAGTTTTCTGCATGGTGCCTTGGAGCACAGAAAAGGGGACCTGACTCCCCTTTTACAGGGTCTAGAATTACAGGGTCTAGAATTGCTTTCCTTTATAGGTGGCATGTAAGCCAAAACCCAGAAGGTTAAGTGGGAATTAGGCAGGCAATGAGAGAAAATGGGACATTTGAGTCAGAGAGAAGGTGTTTCTTAGTATCCTCTAGCATGACTTTCACGTCAAGCATTTGGTCCTGAAGTTCCATCCTCAAAGAATGTAAAATATTAATCCTACATACCAGGGAGCCCAGAAGGGAAATGGGCCATGGGATGGGGAGAGGACATGGCCGTCTTCTTCTTGATAGTTTATGTCCTGTACTTCAGTGATGCTGAGCCACATCACACAGTGCAGGGTCTATCCAAACTTTTAATCCGACATCCAAATCATATCAACATGAAATGTTCCAAGCTGTAACTCATTCCTTTTAGAGTAGGTTCCCTTCATTTTGCTGTAGTCCTGTTTCTTAAAATGGTGAGAATGTCAGACAGCAGTGACAAAGGTATATTTGCCCACCAAGCCAGCCTGATAAAGTAGATTTGTATCGCTTACCGGTTTTATAGGAAAGAATATCATAGCATGGTGCTTTTGCAAGAAAGGTTATTGAATATTGAAATGATAATCTTATAACTTTTCTTCTACATCTCAAGGGCATAAGTTTGATGCTTTTATTAATATGGTAAAATCATAGATATTAAAAAGGATTTAATAAGCTATACACACAAAAATTCATTCTCAAAGGAAACCACTTAGAAGAATGTTATTCATTAATTCATTGGCAAAGGATTATATGAATTCACAAAGGAATTAGAACTGAATGACTTCTGAGACAAAATAGAAGGATACATAAACTTTCACTTCTAGGTTATCGGTTTTCATTTTTATGAGTTGAATAAGGATAAAGGGATTTTTGACTAAAAATAAACTTTGGCATTTGAATATGTCTTCACCTAAATTGGCTGCATTTTTTCTTTAATCTTTATTTACGTGGAAAGCCCCATGACTGTTTTTTTTAATTAGTTTCCTATGCCTTTTCCTTCTTACATAAAAACACAACAGGAGAGGAAAGGCAGAGAGAAAGTCTAGAATTGAATTTTCAAACTTCATTATCTCCTGAAATTTTTTTCATAAATAGCCTCAGCATGTGCATCTCTAGTTATTGTTTCAACCTACTATTCTGTAAATTGCAAGTAACCTCAATCACAAAACTCATCATTCGCCTTTCATAACACCTTCCCTTTCCAGTTTTTGTAGTATACAGCCCAGTTCCTGGTTTATTATCACCCAGGATCCACACGAGCTCTGTATTATAGATGCAACAATTAGCATCACTAGTGCTTTAGAGAGAGGAAACCAACTGAGAGTCTCAGGCTAAAATGGGGACCCAAAATCATTCAACTGACCCTCAAACCCAGCCTTCTGCCTCCAGATTCAGTGAGTGTTCTTCTCACTTTAAGACAATAAATCTAGGAAAGTAGAGCAGAGACTGAATGAATTCCTGTTGCTCAAGGTCAGTCTATCTTATGAACACAGGCAGGCAAGCTCCAATCATATGTGGGTTCTTCCCATTGCACTCACATCATCGGTCTAGCTGGTTGTGATAGTGATTGAAAAAACTGAAAACTAGCTCTGAAGAGGAGTATTCAACTCAGGCACAAGGTGGCGGGGGCGGGGGAGGGGGGGCGTGTGTGGGTGGTAGAAAGAAATTCCGATAAAGGCAGGTCTTCTGTAGTGTAAAGCATGAGAGCAGAGTGCAGGGAAGGTGAGCAACATAGTAAGCTTGGAAAGCATCGAGTGCGCACTTTTTTTTTTAATGTTTATTTATTTTTGAGAGGGAGAGGGAGCTAGTACGAGTGGGGGAGGGGCAGAGAGAGGGAGACAGAGGATCTGAAGCAGTCTCTACACTGCGAGCCCAGAGCCAGGCTAACTCATGAACAGTAAGATCGGTGACCTAAGCTGAAATCAATAGTCAGCCGCTTAACTGACCCAGCTACGCATGCGCTGGGAGCACACACTTCTAGTACTATTACGCAGCTCTCATCCTTAGACCACAGAGGAGGCGTTGATTGAGCAAAAATAATGATAGAGCTCGAAAACACTCTAGAAACCATTTCCTTCAACCTCTTTTTAAAGAAAGAAATGGGTTCAAGCAGGTTATACACTCACCCAATGTCCTGCAGCTCAACAAAGCCAGGACTAAGCACCCATATCTCCTCATTCTCAATGCACTGCTTCCAAGCAGAGACTCTAAGTCGGCACTAACCAAGCTGTTTCACAAAACTCTAGTGTTCTGTGGGATGTGAATAAACAGTCCTAATTAATTATTAATTAAGATGTGAGATTCCACATTCACGTAATTTGGGAAATAAAGGGTTAATCACAATATTAAAGTTCTATTTATTGCACAAATTCTCAGAAGCTTTAACACGATAATATGCACTGTGTATTCCTAAGAGCAGAAGACACAGTATACATGATTTACCCAAAATTTTTACCATGAAATGTTTAAACTTTTTTCGAAGAAAATCTATTACCACTTATGTCACACGATATTAAATCTCCACAGAATATGGTTTGGAAAAGCAGCTCTGATATTGTGAGATGTTCTCAATGGCCTTTTGAGAATAAGCGTGAGTGGGGGTTGGTTGGTTTGTCTGAAAAAGGTAAGAAATATAGCTTGAGATTCTGGCAGTACAGCTCTTTTTCTACAAAAGAGCTGAATTTCATAAAATATAATTTTATTGACTTTCTAGGCTCAAAGAAAGTAAGAAAACTCTGCAAGATGGTTCCCTACCTCTAAAAATAACCCATGAACTAAAACCTGAGCACATATACACACACACTTAGATACATGGGAAGAAAGAAGGCAGGTTTTATATGTTTGTATATAAAACAAACTTTAGAAGGAAAGATGCTGGGACCCAGATGGCTTGGTCAGTTTAGCTTCTAACTCTTTTTTTTTAATGTTTGTTTATTTTTGAGAGAGACAGAGACAGAGCACAAGTAGGGAAGGGTAGAGAGAGAGGGAGACACAGAATCCAAAGCAGGGTCCAGGCTCTGAGCTGTCAGCACAGAGTCTGACGCGGGGCTTGAACCCACTAACCGTGAGATCATGACCAGAGCCAAAGTCAGATGCCTAACTGACTGAGCCACCCAGGTACCCCTCTAACTCTTGATTTCAGCCCAGGTTATGATCTCACAGTTCGGGGGATTAAGCCCCTCATCAGGCTCACAATGATAATGGACAGCCTGCTTGGGATTCTCTCCCTCCTCTCTCTCTCTGACTCCCTCCACTCATATGTGCACTTTCTCTCTCTCTCTCTCTCTCTCTCTCTCTCTCTCTCTCTCTCTCTCTCAAAAATAAACATTAAAAAATCTTTTTATTTTTTTAAATGTTTTTTTAATGTTTATTTTTGAGAGAGAGAGAGAGAGAGAGAGAGTGAGAGCAGGGGAGGGACAGAAAGAGGGAGACAGAGAATCCCAAGCAGGCTCCCTGCTGTCAGCACAGAGCCTGACATAGGGCTCAAACCCACAAACCGTGAGATCATGACCTGAGCCAAAGTTGGACACCCAGCCAACTGAGCCACCCCGGTTCCCCTCCAAAAATCTTTAAGAAAAAAAGGAAGGAAAGATGCCTGTATTGGTACTGCAATCAGGAGACTAAGCCTGAGACAGAGGTAATGAGGAAGAGGTGAACCTGAGGCTAAATTAAACCAAATTAAAATACAGACTGAGTGAATGCTAAAATCATCCCAGGTAGCATATTTTGGCATCTAGTAGAAGCAAAAGAAAATTCTCTAAGGAGATAAACATCTTCACTGTAAGTCCTAGTCTCAGCTCAAATCGGGATCACCCAACATAAAAGGAAACAAATGGCAATGAGTGAAAGTCACCAAGGGGAAAAAGAGATTTTGCCCTCCAAGAATTTCAAATACAATGTAAGATAAAATTATAAAATCATTATGTAATAATATATTGTCAAAAATATAAAAGTATGGACATCCAGGAAGATGGTATAGACATACTTTTCCCTATTCCTTCTTCTAATTACAACTATAGCTTTGGTCATTGTATAAAATAAACATAAGACCGTGAAATGTAGAGAGAAGGCAAACTGTCTAGGAACCTCAGGAACCAAGGATTAATGTGGTGGTAAGCCTCCTGAGTTTTCTTTTAGCTTTATATATCCCAGTTTTAGAGTTAACGAATCTAGCACCCAGAGATGCTGATGAGTATGTGGCAGGAGTAGGAGGGGGGTAAGCTCCTACAGAAGCCTGCTCTCTCCAGCAAAAGGCCAGTAAAGAGGAAGTCTAGCCAGACAGAAAACCATTAGATAATTACTGCACTATTCCTGCCAAACACAACAGGGAAACTGGAGCATCACTCCCACCATGCCAGCAACAACCAGGTGGGGAGCCTAGACTTCAACATTTTTACTGCCATTATGAGACATTGAAACACCCCTACCAGGATAGTGGCAGAGAAGGCTAGGTCAGGCTCCAGAACTTTTGTCTCAGCTAGCCAATAACAACTCCCCAACCTGTGGTATCAGTAGAAACAAAAACACTGCTGATAAATCAAAATGGAATTTTAAATTATGTTTTTATAACCCACAAGAAGGAGGAGTAAAGCAGAGAAATTAAAGAAACAGAAAACAAAATATTAAAATGATAAACCCTAACATAACAATAATTACATAAAATATAAATTGTCTAAATACACCAATTAAAAGAGAAATTGGCAGAGTGTATTTAAAAACATGACTCAGTTATGTGCTATCTACGTGCAACTTCAAATATAAATATAGGTGGGTTGAAACTAGAGAAAGGTGGGGGGTGTATGTTATATAAACATTAATCAAGGAAAGCAGAAGTAGTTTTATTAGTATTAGATAAAGTAGACATCAGAGTAAAGAAATTTATTAGAGATCGAGAGGAACATAATATAATGATAAAAGAGTTCAATCCACTAGGAAGACATAAAAAGTCTTAAATGTTCATATACCAGTGGTAAAAATTATTTAACTATAATAATTACTATAAATGTAAGTGGCCTACATAATTTAATGAGTTTATGTCTGGGCTCTCTATTCTGTTCTCTTGATGTGTGTGTGTGTGTGTGCGCGCGCGCGCCAGTACCATAGTGTCTTGATTATTATAACGATGTAGTATATTTTGAAATCTGGGGTTGTGATACCTCCAACTTTGTTTTTCTCAAGATTTCTTTGGCTTTTTGGGGTCTTATTTGGTTCCATACAAATTTTAGGATTATTTTTTCTAGTTCTCTGAAAAATGCCATTAGAATTTTGATAGGGATTGCATTGAATCTGTAGATTGCTTTGGATAGTATGGACATTTTAACAACATTAATTCTTCCAGGCCATGAGCATGGTATATCTTTCTATTTGTTTGTGTTATCTTCAGTTTTTTTCATCAATGTCTTATAGTGTTCAGAGTACAAGTGTTTCACTTTCTTAGCTAAATTTATTTCTGTGTATTTTAATATTTTGATGCAATTGTAAATGGAATTGTTTTCTTAATTTATCTTTCAGTTACTTCATTATTAGTGTTTAGAAATGTGACAAATTTTTGTATATTTGTCTTGTATCCTAAAACTTAATTGAATTCATTTATTAGTTCTAATAGTTTTTTGGTGGAGTCTTTAGGGTTTTCTATTTATAGTATGATGTCATCTGCAAATAGTGACAGTTTTGCTTCTTCCCTACCAATTTGGATGCCTTTTACTTCTTTTTCTTGTCTGATTGCTATAGCTAAAACCTCCAATACTATCCTGAATAAAAGTGGTAATAGTGGACATCCTTGTCTTTTTCCTGATCTTAGCAAAAAAAACTCTTGTGTTTTTTTTTCCCCACTGAGGATGATATTACCTGTGGGTTTGTAATATATGGCCTTTATTATGTTAAGGTATATCCCATCTAAACCCACTTTGTTGAAAGTTTTTGTCATGAATGGATGTTGAATTTGATCAATAGTTTTTCGGCATCTATTGAGATGATTTTATCTTTTGTGTTAATTGTGTTGTATCACATTGATTGATTTGCGGACATTGAACCATCCTTGCATCCCTGGAGTAAATCCCAGTTGATTGTGGTAAATGATCCTCTTAATGTATTGTTGAATGTAGGTTTGATAATATTTTGTTGAGGATTTTTGCATCTATGTTCAGTAGGGATAATGGCCTGTAGTTTCTTTTTTTGTCATGCTTTGATTTAATGCTGACCTCCTATTATGTAGAAGCAACCTCAGTGTCCATTGATAGGTGAATGGATAAAGAAGGTGTGGTATATATACAATGGAAAATTACTCAACCATAAAAAAGAATGAGATCTTGCCATTTGCAACAACATGGATGGACCTAGAAGGTATTATGCTAAGTGAAATAAGTCAGAAAAAGACAAATAACATATGACTCCACTTATATGTGGAATCTACAAAACCAAACAACAAACAAAAAAGTAGAAACAGGCCCATAATTCATACAAAAACTAGTGGTTGACAGAGGGTAGAAGAATGGGGGAATGGGCAAAAGGGAGTGAAAGGAAGTAGGAGGTACAGACTTCCAGTTATAGAATGCATAAGTCATGAGGATGAAAGATACAGCATAGAGAATATAGTCAATGGTATTGTAATAGCATTATATTGTGACAGATGGTGAACACAGTATAATGTATAGAGTTGTCAAATCACCATATTGTATGCCTGAAACTAATGTCACATTGTGTTTCAACTACACTTTAATAAATACATAAATAAAGTAATAAAAAAGTGTATGCACCAAACAAAAAAAATGCGAAAATAGTAAAGCAAAAACTGATAGAACTAAAGGAGAAATAGATAACTCATACTTGTAGTAGAAGACTTCAATTCTCCCTCACAACAATTAATAGAACAATTAGACAGAAATCAGCAAGGATATAGAACTGAACTTATCATCCAACACAATCTAATCAACATATATAGAACACCACACCCAACAAGAGCAGAATACATATTTTCAAGTGCTCATAGAACGTAGGTTAATATAGACCATATATATATAATATGAACCATACCCTAGGGCCATAAAAACCCCCAACAAATTTAAAATTATTGAAATCATATAGAGTGTGTCTTCCAACCACAATGGAATGAATTTAGAAATCAATAACAAACAGATAGTAAGAAAATCTCCAAGCACTTGGAAAGTAACCAACATATTTCTTAATAATCCTTGGTTAATGGGTCCCCTTCATGGCTCAGTCGGTTAAGCATCCAACTCTTGATTTTGGCTCGGGTCATGATCTCACAGTTTGTGAGTTCAAGCTCTGTGTTGAGCTCTGCGCTGGCTGTGCAGAGCCTGGTTGGTATTCCCTGTCTCCCTCTCTCTCTGCCCCTCCCCATCTCATAGTCTCTCTCTCTCTCTCTCTCTCTCTCTCTCTCTCTCTCTCAAATAAATAAGCATTAAAAAAAATAATCATGGGTAAAGGAGGAAGTCTTAAAGGAATATTTTTAAATTATATTGAATGAAAATGAAAATATATATCAAAATATATGTGACATAGGTAAAGGAGTGGTAAAAAGGACAGTTACAGCACTAACCGAAGATACTAAAAGGAACAAATATCTCAAAGCAATCCTTTAAACTCCCACCTCAAGAAACTGGAAAAAAAGGAAAGCAAAACAAACCCAATGCAAATAGAAGAAAAGAAAAACAAGGTAAAACGGAAATCTGTGAAATTGAAAACAGTAAATGTATCAAAGAACTTGGAAAGAAAAATAAAACTGCCAAACGTATAGCAAAACTGACAAAAAAAAAATAGAAGAAACAACTTGTCCTTATACGAAAGTTGCCACAAATGCTCATAGCAGATTTGCTCATGATAGCCAAAACCTAGAGTAAATCCAGATGTCTTTCCACAGGTGAATGGGTAAACAAACTGTGGAACAACCATATCATGGAATACTATTCAGCAATAAAAACAAATAAACTGCTGAAACATGCAACAACCTGGGTGAATTCTCAGAGAATTAAAGAGTGAAAAAGCCAATCCCAAAGGTTGCATAACATATGATTCCATTTATGTAAACTTCTTGAAAGTGACAAAATTACAGAAATCAAGAAGAGAGTAGTGTTTTCCAGGAGCCAAGGAGGAGATGAGGTGGTAAGGAAGTAGGTATGGCTAGTAAAAGGGCAACATGAGTGATCTTTGTGGTGAAGGAAACGTTGTATATTTTGACAGTATCAATGTCAATATCCTATTGTGATATTATACTATAATTCTGCAAGATGTTATTGTTGGAGAAAACTGGGGGTCTCCCTGTATTCTTTCTTACAACTATATGTGAATCTATAATTTTTAATTGTAATTTTTAAAAAATAATTCAGTAGAATAAAATAGAGATGACAAAATCAAGAATGTTTAAAAATTAAATGGAACTTTTAAAAATTATATAAAATTTCTGGGTAAAGACAAAGAATTTAATATAAGCATCTACTTTTGCTCCTTCTTTAATCACAAAATTCCTCCACTGAAAAGTAAGACCCAGAAATTGCTACTAGAGCTTTGTCTGGAGGTGCAAGAAGAGCAGAAGAGCTAAGCTACCCCTTCACCCTAACAAGTAGAATGTACTCTTCTCCTTATAGTTCTAATATAAACACTTGGTGCACACGTAAGAGCAAAGCCCTCAGCAATGATTTCTTGAACTCAATTCTCATTACACTATGCCACTCAGAGTCTGTCCTAGTAGCTTCTTGGAGTTGCTGGCAACATGTGGGATTTTTTTAATGTTTATTTGTTTGTTTGTTTGTTTGATTAGAGAGAGGGATTGATTGAGCGGGAGAAGGGAAGAGAGAGAGAAGGAAAGAGAAAATCCTAAGCAGGCTTTGCATTGTCAGCACAAAGCCCCCTGTGGGGCTCAATCCCATGAACCATGAGATCATGACCTGAGCTAAAATCAAGAGTCCAAGGCTTAACCAACTGAGCTACCCAGGTGCCCCAACATGCGGGATTTCTTAAACCTCTCACAGACTTAAGCCCCAAAGAACAACTTCTGAAAATTCTCCCCATGCTCTGTAGGGTTGCAAGAAATCTGCAGTGGCCCAGACCTGAAATACCACCAGCAGTAGTTAGTTTATTAGAGAGGCAGGCTCACACAGCAGTACTAGCAGAGGCTTGATGTTCAGGTTGGGCCCTCCTCCTTGCCATCTTCTTCTTCATTTGTGCACATTTAAAAAATGTCCTAGGGGCCATTCAGCAAGCAGCAGAATGAGAAGTCCATCCAAAGGCACAAAATATAGTTCTCACCATAAGTAACCTCGCCAGCCTATTCTCTTTTAGATGGTTCGCTTACGTACAGAAGTCACTCCCACATTATCAACTTCTGCACCTCCATGCCTTGTCAGTTCAAACCAAACCTCTAGAATTTTCTACATCAGAAACTAACCAAACCTCTTTTCATTACTATAGGCCCAGAGATGTTATGAACAACATCTGCCAGACGTTGGAACCAACGTCCATTCTTCTCTGGTGCAGTGGACAAGACCTGGGTCTCAAACACAATAAGGTATAGTGGAAACCATGTGAGAGCACAGGAAATATAAGTATTGCCTGGTTGACACTACAGTGTAAAAAGAGAGGGATTTAATTACTTTAGCATCTTAATTATACTCACATTTTTTCCTGACGGTACTTGACCCAAATCAATATCTATTGTAGAAGGTTTGAAATGTAAGATCAAAAGGTAAAATCTTATGATTTAGAATGTTTTGCTTTCGGAATATAATTGTCTATCTATAAAGGAAGCTTCCTTTAGTTCCTGAGGAAAAGAAGCCCCACAGAAGGAGGCAGCATCTTCTGCTTTTTTTTAAATAACATATTAGTAAGCAAAGTAGGAAATAATGAGTTTTACTGTGTAAATAATAACTCACAATTGGACTTATAACCCTTTGAAAATGCTCTTGTTAGAAGTCAGAAATTTATCTTCATGCATTTTCTCCCATGGAAAGTTTAATATTTATTCATGGAGTCACCAAAGAGCATTAACAAGTGCAGGACTCTTTAGCTGTGTGACTGTATAATAGCTGTGTGATCACTTATTAGCTCCATGGCCTAGCAAATCACTTTTCCTCTCTCTGTCAGAATTTCCAATTGAGTAATATCTGCCCCTACCTACTTCTTGAGGGTTATGATCAGACAAGTCTCTATTTCACATTGATAACACTGAATTTCATATTTCAACCCATTCTATTCTGCTCCATAATAGGAGTTAATTGATTTATGACCCAATTCAAAAAACCAGGAGAAAAAAAATGCGTATTCCTTAAGCTCGGTTTTTGATAAATTATGT
>NW_024412394.1:32863538-32883803 GCF_014898765.1 Herpailurus yagouaroundi | reverse complement strand
ATCATGGTAGTTAAGTTTTCAATTCAAAATCATTTCTTTAATTTTAAACAGATTGCAAGGAAATATGGTGTGTGGGTAGAATTTGCAGAGATAAATGACTAACAGGGGAGAAATTCATTTAACAGTAGATTCTTAGGAACTTGGATTTGGAAAAAGATCTTAACAAATATTTGGTCCAATTGAAGAATTTGTCTCCAGCAGCTAGGATAGATAGCTTTCTAGGGGGTTAATGAGTACTTCTTTATTGGCATAGTTCAAGACCATGTTAGGCAATTATTTTATTTCTGGGAAGCTTACCTAGAAATATTTTCCTTGGGATGAACAAGTTTCCCTCATTCTAAATGCCAAACTCTAATCCTAATTCTGCCTTGCCTTGTAAGATAGAAACGTTTTCTCCCTTTCCTACATAACAGCCCTTCCAATATTTGCAGACACTCAGTCTTTCTTTCCTGGTCCTCCTAACAGCTTATATAATCTCTGTACAAAAGTCCTGGCATATGCAGACTGCTCATAACAAAATCGACCTAACCACCATATGCTACTTTGAAAATACCCTACAGAGGATCAGGGTAAGATCTCAGGGAAAGCATATTATTAAGCATCAGAAAATTTGGAGTTGGATCATGGCTCCAACTGTTTCTAAATGTGGGGACTTGGGGAAGTCCTCTCCCTTCTAACTTCTTGTACTGCTTTTGTAAGGTTTTGTTATCAAAATTAAGCTGATTTTATTAAATGAGTTGGGTAGTGCTCCCTTTTTTTCTAGAATCTGGAAGGGTTTGTATATGAGTTTTGCCTTAAGTGATGAAGAAAATAAAGTTCCATAAAGTGACAAAAACATTTTCACAAATTCCTATAGATAAGAGACAATTTCCTTTCAAACCTTCCTTCACATCAATATTAACTAATAATTATTAGTTAAACCTCTAGACTAATTGGATTTTTGTATGTCCTTGTTAGGCACAGGGAAAATACAAAGTAATTATATAGGCATTTTAATGGAAAGAACTAAGCTGTAAGGAAAGTATTTTAAACCATCATCCAATTTATACATACATATATATGCAAAAAGTTGCACAATACATATTACCACTATGTGCAATGCACTATGATATTTTGTATTCTAGACTAGTCTGTCTCTTTATAAAAACATTCTGGTTGTGACTGGCTGAGTTGATTTCATGACCCATTAATGTGTTACCACATATAGTTTAAAAAATTCTACTTTAGGGGTCTTGGGATTTGTTTCAGACCATGCTATTAATTCTCTGTATGACCCAAGTTACTTAATGTCTCTGTGTCTCAGTTTTCTGTAAAATGTTATTGAGCTTATAGACGTGATGTAAGTATAAAATCAGATATGAGTTTTAAGATGATTTTAAACAAGGCAAAAAGACTAAGGAAAGACGATTTTATTCAGGGATTAATATCAGAGCTGTAACTGATCAAGAAACTGCACTTTGTGTCATAATACAAAAATGTGGAGTAGGAAAACTATTTTAAATAATGAGTTTAAAAGGTTAAACAATACGTGCAGCTACCAAATGACCCAGAAGTTGCGCTCTTGGGCATTTATCCCAGGGAAATAAAACTTATGCTCACACAAGGACCTGGACATGAATGCTCATAGCAACTCTATTTGTAATAGCCAAAAACTGGAATCAGCCCAGATGTCCTTCAGTAGGTGAATGGTTAAACAAACTGATGCAATCATACCACGGAATACTACTTAGCAATAAAAAGGAACTATTGACGTATACAACTGGTATAAACCTCCAGAGACTTACGCTAAGTGAAAAAAGCCAATCCTGAAAAGTTGCATGATATATGCTTCCATTTATGTGACATTTGTTTTATTTTTAAAAATTATTTAATGTTTATTTATTTTTGAGAGACAGAGAGAGACAGAGTGTGAGTGGGGGAGGGGCAGAGAGAGAGAGGGAGACATGGAATCCAAAGCAGGCTCCAGTCTCTGAGCTGTCAGCACAGAGTCCGACACAGGGCTCAAACTCATGAACCTTGAGATCATGACCTGAACCCAAGTCGGATGCTCAACCGACTGAATCACCCAGGCGCCCCTATGTGACATTTTTGAAATGACAAAATTTAGGAATGGCAGACAGATGAATGGCTGCCAGGGTAGAGCTGGAGGAATGGAGCGAGGGAGCTCCAAAAGGGCAATGAGGCAGTCCTTGTGTTGATGGAACTGTTCTGTATTTTCCCTGTGGCTGTGGGCACACAAACCTACACATTAGATAAACTTACATAGACACATACACAAAAATGAGTACACATTAAACTAGGGAAATCTGCAAAAGATTAGTGGTTTGAATCAATGCCAATATCCTGGTTGTGATACTGGAGTATAGCTCTGTAGCATCTGCCCAAGGAGAGAAGCTGCATAAAGGGTATATGGGATCTCTCTCTGTATTATTGCTTACATCCAGATGTGAATCAACAATTTTCTCAATAAAAAATCAATTAAAACTATGCACAAGTTGTATGATCTCCATATAATTCTCCATAAATCTCCTCCTCTCTGTGCGCACGCACACACACACACACACACACACACACACACACCCCTCTTCAAATCAGGGCTAAACTCTCCCCTAAGACTATCATGTATGCAGTCCTAAAGACCCCAAGGTTAAGAATCCTTGTCCCTACTATCCCCCTTACACCACCACCCCTGTCTGTTGCATATATGGTGGCTTGCTCCCTGCCCCCCCATCCCTTGACTAAAAACACTCCATGTTTCTTGCCCACCAAATTCATTAGTTACTCATTAATCCATATGCAATCCATTTGAAAAAAATGAAGCAGAGAGCAGTATTTGTGGTTCAGTATGTTATAGGCAATCTGGATATAATGCAGCCAAGTGTAGCGAACAGAGGTTGCTTTCTAGCTGTGTGCTGAGGAACGACTTTCTAGCAAAGGAAGAGAACCACAGAGAGGTTGAGAGAGCAAAGGAGAGAGCCACAGCCTGTGGCTGGGACACAGGCTGAATGTTGTCAGAAGTTGCAGAATTTTGAGCTATGGGATGATGAGTAGGGATTTCATTTCAGCATATTTTAGGAATATAACCAGGATGGCATGGCGAATGGGCAGAGATAGTAGACTCTAGAACAGGACCCCAGAAACCCCCCAAGTGTGGTCCACACATCAGTGCCAGTCTTCCAGCTCCTTGTTTCTATTCTGTAAGGAAATTAGTATAGGACTAGAGAGTTCAGATTTAGAAACTTGCCCTTCACCACAGATTGTTTGAGAAGGTCTGCTCTATAAGGCTACCATGACTATCCAGCAGTGAGGTGACGTGTGTCCGGGAAGTGGTCAATCTAAAAGAAAAAAAAATCAAATCTGATGAAAGTTTGAGCATCTGTTTTGAAGTAGTGCTAAAAATTTGAGGTACGATATAACATCATAAGCTATTATCAGAATACTGGACGAAAAAGAGGGTTAACTTTATCACTGAGAAAACATTTCCCCCATAACTATTACAGAAACTTCTGAGGAGAAAACCACTAAGAAAACCACTAAACAATTTGTCTCTCCATTCCATACAGAGCTTCTATTATTTTTCAAGAGAACATTAACTGAACAAGGAGTTTTTCAAATAAACACTCAGTGAAGGAGGCAACAGGCATAACTGATTTTCTTCAGCCTTTTATATTTCAAAAAAGCCATTAAAAGATTTGGATGCTTGAGGTATTACATAAATTATCTTATTATTATAGCAATGAAAGGATTTCACACCCATCCATTTACTTCTGATTTAATTTCCCTCCATGAAAATTCTTTGTTTTTGGAAAATATTTGTCATGCTGCAGATATAATTTACATTAACCAAGGAGTATATTTAAAAGGTAAGATTTTCAGTGCTTTATTAGAAGGAAAAAAAAAACTTGGCCCTACATAACCACTTAACAATCCACTTCTTTGCACAGTATACTTGCCAGGCACCTAAAATTAATTGTCCTTAGAAACTTATCAGAGAAAGGTAATTTCACTGCATAGCTTACAATTTGTATCTCTTCTACCAAATGGGCTATTTAATAAGTGACAGGGAGTGGATGAACACTTGTTGGTTCCTCACTGCTTGCACACTCTGCAGCTTGAAGGAAAGGCTATCAGCACAGTGTTCTGGAATAGTTCTTACAAAATGAAATATACATTAAAAAATCCCATACATAAATAAATGATACTTTGAGGTGTACTCAAAGGAATAGAGGATACTGCCTCTATTCGAGATAGCTCTCTGTGTCTGCCCCTTTGTCACCAATTCCCTTCCCCTCCCATTCAGGTCATGCTAAGTTCCTTAGGGAAGGGCATGAATGGCCTTTCCAGCGTAAATGCAGCTTTCATTCCCAAAGGTCTGAGAGGAGGGGATTGAACGGGCATAAACATGAAAAAGTATGGATTTCTCTAAGACTAGGAGAAGATTCCTCAAGGTTGGAAGGACAAAAAAGGAGCATGATTCCCAAGAACAAAAAGAGATGGCCAGAATGCAGAGATATCAGCTGTGCTGTATGTCTAGGAAGACAGGACCATAGACAGGCCAGGGAAGGGTTTCCATGACGAAAGAATAACACCAAATAGCAGAAAGTGGGATCTGAAGAGGACAAGGACACCAGGACTTCAGTGGAAATATGGGCACCGGCAACCATTCCCTGTCTACCATCTCAACATCTTAAAACTATGTAGGATCTTGGAATTATGGAGCAACACCAGGAACATTGTACAGGGGAGATGTAACTCCATGAAAAGCTAACATAAGGACTTTTCTGCCCACTCCCAGCAGACCAAAACCTCAAAATCCAAACATAAAGTTACATTTCTTGCCCACCTGAGTTTACAAATTGAGATTCAGCCCACCACAAATAAACACAGACACACACAGTGTAAGTGTATACTGTGTAATATTGATGCCACATGACAGACCATTAGTTTTCACATTTCATCAGGTGATGGGTGCAATGTGCTATGTAATTAGAGTAATTGCCATAGACATCCAAATTCAAAGTGTCTATAAAATAACTTTTATTAACGATAAAGCAGTGCATGTGTACATACAAGTACATGTATACGTTTACAAGAGAACAGGTACCTATGGGAGCTGAAGCAGGAGAGATGTCAGGAGAAGAAATATCAACCTCTGAGTTCTTTAATTCAGAATTCAAGGGCACACCGAAAAAGAACTAGTTCTATTTCTTCATTATGATGGTGTAGAAAATCACAAAAAAATCCTTGGAACCAGAATACCAGATTTGCCTGAGTCTGTCATATTTACTGATGGCAGGCTTTCTCTGCTATTACATTTTAGTCCTGAATAAATGACTTTCCAAATTGATCTAGAATGGGGCAAGAAAATTATTTTTCATGCCTCACACCTATCCAAGCATACCTGCAAAATATTACCTTCTTCCCAAAATTATGCTATCCCCAACACCATGATACACTTGGAAACCCTACATACACAAATCAAAATATAAATAAAAATGGGAAAAAGAATGAAAAGCAATTGGACACCTACCTGCTTTGCTCCAGAGTTCTGAATTCATTATCTGAGGAGTGGTCTTGATCCAAGAGACAAAACTATAGCATAAACAAAAATTTTAAATAAAAGCCCCAATTTTAAATGAAGCTAGCAAGTCAAAACAGACCTAAAGAGAATAGCAAGCTCAGTCGATTCCTATTAGCAAATATGCAAAAAATAAATTAAATCCATATGTGTCCACAAGGTGAGAAACAGGAGCAAGTTGAAAAGCACCTCAAGTTTACATATAAAGCAATTAAGATTAAGACACATAGCTAAACCTACAGCCTATTAGACTGTTGCTAAGAACTTGAAAGCAAAATCAGAAACAAAAATCCAACTTAAGTTTAAAAGTGGCATAATCAGGGTAAGACAAGTGGTCTTTGTGATACAACTGTTCACCTACACCTCTGGCCCCCAAATCATGTTCCTTCCATGTTCTGGACTTTGCTGGTTGAACCTCAGAACCGCAGTCCAGATATTCTTATTACCTGTCTTCTCTTTGCCCTCCCACTTTCATTTGTGATTTGATTTTTCCTAATAGAAACATCTCTCCAAAATCTGGACTTCTGTGAGTCTCACACAAGTCTTACACATGAATGGAGCAGGTGTCTACCAAGAGCTGGGATTAAGGAATGCCAGGAGAGATCTCCACAGTCCACAGCCATTGTCACCACACACACACACACACACACACACACACACACACACACACACACCAATCCTACAAAATCTATACTTCTTCCCCACAGAAGTACTTTTCTTGAGCAAAAAGATTACATTCAGAAAACCCTGATTGAAGTAAATGCCTCTGGGAAGATTAACATAGCACATAACCTTCATTTGAACCTTATTGGAATATAACTATGCGGGACAAGGAACAGGTGGTACTCTGATTGGGGAAAAGCACATTGGACTTTCAACAGTGAGGTACCTGAGCACTGAAGGATAAAGGAGAGTTGAAGGAGAGGTGAGAGGCACCAAGGGCTTTACTACTCAAGAAATTTCCTTTTGAGGAAAGGTTTGTAATATTAATGACACAGGCTTTGGAATCAAAAGATCTAGGTTTCAATCCTAGCCCTGTTACTCACTGTGTTTGAGTCTCCTCACCTGTTAAATGGGAAGAAAAATATAAGTAACGCATATGGGTTTAAGAACTCAAGGGGTTATGGCCAACATCCATTGAGCACTTACTATGCACCGATTACTCCATCCAGATTACATCCATGCTTCTCAAACTTTAATGTGCACACAGCCACCTCAGCATCTTATTAAAATGCAGATGAGTCAGTCAATCCAGGGCCTGAGTTTCTGCAATTCTAATAAATTCCCAGGTGACTCTGCTGCTGCTACTGGCTTACAGATCATGCTTGGAGTAGCAAGGGCTTGTATCATTGAATTCTCACACTAACCCTAGGAGGATAGACTGTTATCGCCCATGCAAAGCCCATCCTAGATGGGCTAAAAGAAACAAAAGTATTAATGCTGCCGTAACAATGAAGTGTTTTAAAAAGTAAAGACTTAGGCTGCCTTGAGGGTAGCTTCTTATTTCTCAAAGTACAGAGACAGAGCCAGCAGCAGTAGCCTCTCCTGGAGCTTGTTAGAAATGCACAATCACAGGCTCCTTACTGAACCCACTGACTCCAGATCTGACCTGAAACAAGATCCCAGGTGATTCACATCAAGAGTAAATAGTTTGAGAAGCCTGAATGATAGGATTAGTCTTCCTTTTAAAAAAAAAAAAAAGTGCATTTATTTATTTTGAGAGACAGAGAGAGAGAAAGCAGGGGAGGGCAGAGAGAGAGGAGAGAGAGAATCCCAAGCAGACTCTGTGCTGCCAGTGCAGAGCCCAGTGCAGGGCTCAATCTCAAGAACCATGAGATCATGACCTGAGCTGAAACCAAGAGTCGGACACAACGGACTGAGCCAACCAGGCACCCCCTTCATTTTTTAATAGGTATGCCTGTTGCTACCAGGAAAATTTCTTTATGTAAAGTTAAATTTTATACAAAATAATTATAATTTTAAATAATCAAGGGAAATGATTAAATAAGTTCGCACCCTCACCACCCCACCCCACCACAAACACACATTCCTGGTGGCAAGTAGAAAACGTGTTTCTTGTCACATCCTCTTAGTTAGAATAGCTGAGGAGCACTCCTTCCTAAGGTCAACAATCTTGACCAAAAACAAACAAACAAAAAATTATACTGCCCAAAATAAAATTTTTTTTAACTTTCAAGATAATTTAATTTCCTGCAAGTTATCAAGTATGTGGAAAGTTAGTAAATACATTTTCTTATTCAATTAGTAGTAGTCTTGAAATTCATTGTTGGGAATTACATGTTCCACCCTACACATCTGCAAGGCTGTTTTCTCTCTATGAGAGCCTTTCCCACCAAGGACACGTGGGAAAAATTGATAAGCTCAGACCCTGTGTTCAGGGGTGTTTATTTTATCTAAGGTGATATAATTAGAGAGAAATTACTAACAGAGATAGAATAACAGGGATATAATCAAACAACAGTTAAAGAAAAGAACCTTTACCACATATTTACTTGTGGAGTCTGGATACTACCCTAGAAAGAGCCATTTCCTAGCAAAATGATAGCTGACTCGCTGTCACGCAGGGTCTGTGGATTGGTTGAGCCTAACTGAGGTGCCTCAGCAGGCCTCCCTCCACCCAAAGGGCTCTCTAGTGAAGGAGAAAGGGACTGTGAGTGAGAAACAAAGGATATGGAACACATGCTGTGGTCTCTCCCATGCAGAGAAGAACCGATAGCTATTAATTCCATTGTTATGTTCAACAGATGGGATGCAATAAATACATTTCAGCTTTATAAAGACGGGAAGGGGCTAAGACTCAGAGTGTCAATTCGATGTGAGAAAACTGTCCTCCCAAATCCACTGCCAACTTCCCACGGTCACCTGCCTTTCCTCACCCTGGGAATTGCTGATTTCAAGAGCAAAGAGAAGCAAACTAGACCTACCAACATGCCAGGCTTTAGACACACATACACATTTTTGGCTTTTGGACCAAGTGTGTGAGGCAGGAAATGAGCAAAAGATGCCATCTTTGTCTATTTCGACTCTCTCTGTTTTCCCCCTCTGAAAAACACTGGAAGTCTGTGTATGAGAATGTATGTGTGTGTTTAATTTATATTTATGTCCTCATATTTGTAATTAATACTATTAGGGTGGCCGCTGGAAGTTTACTGTGAAAGTGCAATTTCTACATGTAAAAGAATAGGCAAACCTTTGTAGTGCCACATTTCAGTGCTGAGCACTTTTAAAATTACCTGTTGTATTGGGGCACCTGGGTGGCTCAGTCGGTTAAGCGTCCGACTTCAGCTCAGGTCACGATCTCGCGGTCCGTGAGTTCAAGCCCCGCCTTGGGCTCTGGGCTGATGGCTCAGAGCCTGGAGCCTGCTTCCGATTCTGTGTCTCCCTCTCTCTCTGCCCCTCCCCCGTTCATGCTCTGTCTCTCTTTGTCTCAAAAATAAATAAAACGTTAAAAGAAAAAAAAATTTTTTTTTAATTACCTGTCGTATATAGTATTAAAATTGCCAATCTGCATTTATTTTGAATATGGAATATATATTAAACTTTCATTTTAATAATAGAAGTGAAACCATGACAGTTCAAATCATCACAGTTCTCAACTTTAATTCAAGGCAACGAATTTCGAGCACTAACTATGCACAAAGCATAAGTAGTAGTAGGTGCTATAAGGTAACCCAAAAAGTAACCATGCCTGTGTCCATCTGGGGTCCTGCTCTCGTGATATTCAAGCCTACCACAAAGTGAAACTACTTCTTTTTAAGAGGAAAATAAGGTTCTGGCCTATCTCCAATGAGGGAATGCCTGAATTAGGGAAAAATGTTCATACACACGCAGAGAATTTTCAGTGAAGACAGTAGGCGACAGGTGCCAAATGAATTCCGCCAATTAAAAGAATGCTGTAAATCCAAAGATGAGATGACTAGGACCCGTGTAGCCATGGGAGGCTCTGTGAAAGACAGCAGAACTTGGTTTCAGCCTTACAGGATGAGTTGGATTTCAAGGGTAGAAAGAAGGAAAGAGCACATTCTCCATCGAGAGAGCAAAGCTGCAGTAAAGTAATATCAAGGCGAGTTTGGAGGGCAGTTGGGCAGCCAGAGATGTGATGGTGAAGAGCGCAGGCTGAGGAGCCAGGCTGGGTTTGAATCCTGGCTCCACCACTCCCTAGCTGATGATCTGGGGCAGGTGTTTACAGTACCTCATAGACATGTGTGCACATTCAACGAGCTAGTATTTGTAAAGTGCTCAGATTAGATAGGGTTGGAGTAGACCATTCCTGCAAGTGAGCTCTGGGAAATAGGTTTGAAAAGATAGACTGGGGTTGGCTTGTGGAGGTCCTTGGATGACTCACTTTGATCTTGTTCTTCAAAAAGACAGGAAGCCATTGAGTGCTTTGAATGGCAGAAAAGTCCGAACACCACAGAATAACCTTCCTGATGTGTCAATGCAAGGGTTTCTTTCTGTACCCTCTTCTCTAAATCCGTTTCTGTGTATCTTGAAAAATGCTCATTTTCCTCACTTACCATATCTTTTCAGTCCAGCTTTCATTCCTTTTTGCATCTTTATAATTGTTTTGTTCAAATTTGTGACAGATTTGCATTCATATTGTATTAATGACCCTATACTTACTAAGCTAAACTATAAGGAAGTCTGAAAATAAAGATGGACCATAACAAAGGACATTTTCCCCCATCCTAATTGCTATTAAAAAGAATGTCTGTTTAAAGCAAGCAAGCCTTAATGTATTATACAACCATTATCAGCAAAATATTAGGTTCATTGAGTTCATAATTTATAAATGTAAGAATAAAGTGCCCCAGGGGTGTGTTCCAAGTGAGGCTAGATTTGGGAATACAGAATTAATCACCCTACCCAATGTTAAAACATCAGATTTATTATATTTAATTAAGTGACTCAATGATCTCTCCAACTCTGATAAGTTGTCTTTATACCATGTATAGAAATACAGATATGAGCAGTCAGGGAAAGTGTTCAGTCTTCAGATAGGATTGTTTTCCTTATGAATAATTTTTGTGCTGTTTGATCTGGATTTTTTTCTCAACTACATACTGGTGGCCCATGTTGGACACTCTGGAATCTGGCCCCATAGCCTCCTCAGCCTCCTCTGAGTGCAGCCACAATCATGAGGACATTTCCTCAGGGACTCTGCCCACTTCCACCTAACCAGTACCTCTTCTCCAGCATGCACCCCGTGTCTGGTTCTAACGGGGCCCACTCAGCCCCACACATGCTCATGAGGAACCCACAGGGGATTTAATGCGCCATGGGCAAGCCTCAACCAGTGGGGGGCTGGGATGAACAAATGCTTCTCCCATCCTTTCCGCAGGTGGAAATACTGATAAGTGTCCTGCATGCTGCCAAAAGGACTGGGTGGCATCAAGCCTTAGCCACCCACAGCAGTGCTGACTCAGGGCTTTCCCATTTCACTTCCAAGCTCACTTCCCACATTAACTACCTAAACAAGGCTTTTTCTCAGACTCTGCTCTAGGGGCTCCCTGACTACAACAGTCTGAAAACACAAATCCAAATACAGGGAAACATAGTTTATTTTGTAAATTAAAGTGATGTCAAATAGCTATAAAAATCCATAACTAAGGTCCATATTATAGAAGAGACATTTATTTTAATTTCAAAAATGAGTAGTGTTATATAAATATTTCTAGCAGCAGCTTGACTTTACTTCATTCTTTTATATTTTAAAGGATAATTTGGGAAGCTTTGAATGTACAACTGCCACCAACATTTCCCCAGTTCCTGCCTGGAAATCCCAAATTAAATCCAAGAATATGCTAATTGGGTGATAAGGCAGAAAGTTGAGTTTATGTCAGATATAATGGCTTTGTTTTATATTGGGACATGTCAAAGATGACTTTTTAATGAGGATTCTATGATTATTAAGCAGTACCTTATTATCCTGGCAAACTGATTTTTATACAGGAATGTCTTCTTTTATTGATGTATAATTGACCTATGATATTATGTTATATTCAGGTGTATAAGATAGTGATTTAATATTTTTATACATTACAAAATGATCACCAAAATAGGTCTAGCCACCATCTGTCGTCATACAACATTATTACAATATTATTTACTTGATTCCCTATGCTGTATTTTATATACCTGTGATTTATTTATTTTTTTTATCTGGAAGTTTGTACATCTTATTCCCCTTCAGCTATTTTGGCCACCTTCCCACACCCTCCCTCCCCACCCCCCCGCTTTGACAATCACTGGTGTGTTCTCTGAATCTATGAGTCTGTCTCTGTTTTGTTTTGTTTGTTTGTTTTGCTTTTTAGATTCCACATAAATGTGAAATCATATGATATTTGTCTTCAGGAATACCTTTTAGTAAGAATGTGTTCAATGCAGCTTTGTGATAAACTTCACTAACATAGGTAGAAATAATACAGAAAGCACAGGAATGAGGTCTAAGACACGAGGACAAAGATCTTTGTGTTAGAAAAATACCATTAAATAGAACTATGTGTGTGTGTGTGTGTGTGTGTGTGTGTGTGTGTGTGTGTATACACATATATATATGTAGTATATAATCACTGGTCACTATGTTTGCTGCAAACAGTAATAACATGTCTATTACTGGCACTACACTGTGGTGAAAGAATAAAATTCTATGCTTAAAGAACAGTTGTAAGTATTCCCTATTTTCAACCTTAGTAAAGTGACAGGGAAGGTTAGGGAGTAGCCTCTTCTGAAAAGTGGCTAGTGTGTTTCTAGTCTGTATAGTTGTGAAGTGTTAGGGTCTGTATAGTTGTGAAGTGTTAGGCAGAATTATGGCCTTGTTGTTGTCTTTATTTGGAGATTGAGCATAGGTTAAGATGCAAATTGGTGTCAAGTTGATGGTACTTGTAAGGATAATTGTATTCATCATCTGACTGGTCATGGAGTACCTAGATATTTGGTTAGACATTATTCCTGGATGTTTCTGTGAGGGTGTTTCTGAAGGCAATTAATATTTTAAGCAGTGAACTGAGTAAAGCAGATTGCCTTCCTCAGTGTGAGTGGGCCTCATCCAATGCTGTGAAGGCCGAATAGAATGAAAGACTGAGTAAGGAAGGAAGAATTCTCTCTCTGCCTTACTACCTTCAAGCTGGGACATCAGTCTTTTTCTGTCTTCAGACTCTCACTGGAACTTACACATTGGCTCTCCTGGTGATCCGGCCTTCATATTCAGGCTGGAACTATACCATCAGCTGTCCTTGTTCTCCATCTTGCCATCTGCAGATCTTGGACTTCTCAGCCTCCATAATCACATGAACTAATTCCTTCTAATAAGTATAATTGCTAGATATATAATTATTATAGAGACATAGATATTTAAGGACTAAAACATTCAGTAGATGAATTGAAAGACAAAGAAGATCCCTATGGAGAACCAAACTAGTGAACTACAAAATGAAGTGTAAGAAATATCTCAAAGGCCAATGAAAACATATAAAGGCATGGAAATAATAAGGGAAAAGGTAAACTACTTGAAAAATAAATACAGGGGACCTAAACCTCAATGTCTAGTCACCAGACTGGAAGACAGGAGCAGAATAGAAGGTAGTGAAATAACATAATTACCAGTCCTACTTTACTGGTAAAGTACCAAAAAATCTTGGTAGAGAAAGAGGGAAAACATATGAATGGCCTTTGAATGCACTAAGAGGAAATTGAGTTAAATAGCCAAAGAGAAGATGGAGTTGAGAGAACTCTGTAAGGTGATTAAAATGTTGAGGGAAAGAATTGGAGAAAGGTGTATCAAAGGCAGTTAGAAATCTCAAAAGGTCTTGGATGTGTATACCTATCTGTACATGTGCACTTCTGGGCACCTTTTTATTCACAAATGATACAAATTATGTGCTCGCTAATGATGTTGGCCATAGCAATGGTGGGTGATGTAAAAAGAAAACTGGAATCAAGCACACATGCATTCTGGTCCCTGTTCTGTTACCACCAAATCCTTGGACAAGTCATTTAATTCAATTAAATGTATTTTATTCATGACACACAACCCACAGTCTCTCTAGACTTCTGTGAAGTAGAGATGTAAGACCAGACCACTGATCCCCAAACCAGAATCACCAAGGGAAATTGCCACTCCAAAGCCTTGGGACTCTACTTTACTAGATCTAGAGTAAGTCCTGGTATGAGTTTTTAACAAGCTCCTCTGGTGACTCTAAAACAGAGCCAGTTTGGGGAACCACTAGTCTGTATGATATTTATGATTTCCTCCAGCTCTAAAATCCCAGAGTGGTCCCTGAGTCACCAAGAACAAGGGACTGAGATTCCCATCCATCAAACTAGGTGTTTGATTCACATGAGTCACAGAAATAACAGGGCTTTTTGGTTTTCAAATAACCTCACATACCAGGCACTGTTAATTTTCTTTTATTATTTAGTTGTAGGGAAGAAAGAGCAGTTGGGATAAACCATCTGCCTTTGTGTCAACAATGCACCTCCAAACCAAATGATTAAAAGAATTGAAGGGGGCTGAGCATAGATTAGTAGATAAGCATATTATAAGATCTAGAAATAAATTATACTTTCCCAAGAGACTAAATAAAAATCATAAGTATAGAGACAGCAAATGTTTTCATTTAATAATAACTTCCTTTCCTAAAAATCCACTGTGGGCTGTGTAGTGGGCTGGCACAAGCAATGACACACACGAGTGAGAATCTGATTATACTATATCTGAGGGGGAAATATCTCATTTAGGACTGTTCTCATTCTTCAGTGTGTTAGTTATATTTACTAAGGGTACAATATTGCCAAGATCATACCTCTTTTAGGGGCTTCTTAAAACCACAAACTTGTGCTATTCTGACTTATCTAGATTCAGAAATTCATTTTGCAACTAAAAAATCATTTAAAATACTTTGAAACCTCTATTTGATTTTTTAAATTTTTTATATAATGTTTCCTTATTACATAATATAAGTTAGGACATAATAATTCATTATCAAACCTCCCCAGGACATCCTGAATGTTTAGGAACTCACACTATGGTAATTTGATTTTCATTTTATAAGACGATCTTACTACCTAGTTACCCCCACTTTCTAAGAAGCCTTCTTTCTACTCTTAAATTACAAGCCCAGTATGAATTTTAACCTTTTTGGTCTGTGATAAAGGTATTTTAAAGGTTTCATTTAACAAAAAATATTATTTCACTGCTTTGATTTATCTAATTTTGCAAGGTATACAGGGTAATAGAGTATCTGTGAAAACCAAATTAACAATACTTACTGCCAAATATATCTGACAGCTGACTTCTCCCACACTCATTTGGTTCCCCAGTACACTGGAGCTTCACAACACCCAACACTCTTCCTAATCCAAGGGTCTAGAATGGCAAATTATGAGAGGATGTCATCAAATGCAAGTTCTTCCTTTTTTGGAAGCCAATCTGTATTTCTACCCTGAAACATCAGGTATCAGCTTCTGCATGAACTCCTGGGACAAGGAGAGAGCCAGAACCAATGTTGGCAACTCCAACTCTACTTGAAAACATCACTGTCACACAGAGCTGTTCACTCCCAACTTCGGGTTCTGGAGTTTCTAGATCTCTGTCACCCAAGATTTCTAGAGCTGTCATACTTCCTGTTAGTTTTTTCTATAGAAGAGAAATATTATTTTTGTAAGGTAGTATTGATTTCTGTTTTAGAATTTAAAATTTAATGCTCACTGTAGAAAAAAAAAGTTTCAATTTACACTGTGTAAGTATGCACCAGGCATCACATATTCTTTTTATGAGCTTTTAAGTCAATGGATTACTGCTTTCCAGCACAGACAATATCATATTTGTCTTGAGTCCTCAGCAGCTAACAAATTGCTAGCACATGATGAGCATTCAATAAATGTTTGCCTAAATTAATGAAATTTAAGACACCTCAGTAAAACTTTTAGAAACCTTGTCCTCCTTAATTAATTGCATAATAAATACTTCTCCAGTCCAAGATCCACCAATGAAAGAAAGTCCAGCTGTTTTCATGAAGCAGAGGGGTCTTGTGGGTGTAACATGGAAGTTCTGTGCTGCTATTCTTTCCCAAGTAATTCTTCTTTTGTATAAAATCCATTCTTTTTCAGAATAATATTATTTTTGCTACTCTTCAGATCATTTGCAAAGCCAAGGGTCTCTGTTTAAAATACTACAGTAGAAGCATGTTTTCCTTTTAAAGTCCATTTTAAAAATTCTTTTATTAGTCAACATATTAATCATTAATAACAACAAAAAATCTTGCAATTAGACATCTTGCCTCTTGAACTCTTATCAGATAAAAGCACTTCCAAACTATATGAAATTATCATCAGCCAATCCTTATGAGATCTGTGTAATTCTCTAGTTTTCCTTCCTTTTATAAAGAGAAGTTAGACAATTGCCTTAAAAAGAATTCTTTGACCTAAGAAATACCCCCTTTAACCCACAGTTGTCACACCTGAAACTCCCTGCTATTTCCCGACCTACAGGGAGCCCTGGAGCAAACTTACCTCTGAGACTAAGGCTGCTGTGCACCCAAAGATTTGAGAGTGGCTTAGCCAGCCCCACAGAAATCCAAACAGTAATCCCTCATTTCTTCATCCAGGCCACAGAGACCATCCTCTATCCTGTTCAACTTTAACAATGAAATTAGGGTAACTTTGGGGTTTATGCAAACTTCAGATCTCTTCAAACCAGACCAAGTAAACTCTCAAAGTGATGAACCACAAGAGAAAGTACCTAAGAAGGACAGCCTGTTGTAACTCCAGCTGATGATCTAGTCCCGTCTGTTGAAAGGACTGACAACTACAAAGGCCTTCAGAATAAAAGTCCTCAACCCTAGCCCCACTTAAGTGATTTGATTAGTGTTGTCGGAAACATGGAAAAAAGTAGCAACCAGGGGTAACTTCATTCCCTTAATAAAATCATTTCGTTCAAGAAATATATATTGTGCTCCACCCATGTAACAGGCATAAATAATTTTTTAAAATTTAACTTTGAGCAAATTAACTTCCTTGCATCTTTCCTTATAGTGTGATATTTTTGAGAATCAGAGGAGAGTGAAGTTGATTGTCTCGAGGAAGTAGAAGTATCAGCTTTCAAAATATTTTTTTGTTGTTTCCAGTCATTTTTGTTTCATTTTCCTCATATATGATCATCTTGGTTAAATCCTTGGACCAAAACCCCTCCCATGGTATATTTTTATCAGTTGAAATGGATGTTGTTTTCATCTGTCCAGCATGTTATAAACAGTATGTTTCTTTCATAAAGATCCCATATTTCTCTTTAAATGTATCCAGATTTTGAAACTCCTTTGAAAACATTTTAGTTTATTATTTTTTTAAATATGATTTATTGTCAAATTGGTTTCCATACAACACCGAGTGCTCATCCCAACAAGTGCCCTCCTCCATGCCCATCAGCCCTCAGTTGTTCTCAGTCCTTAAGAAAACATTTTAAAATAAAACTGTACAGGTTCTTATTGATAGTGATAAGGGACCCCAATGCCACAATAAATCCAAGGTTCAAACATAAATACTAGGGATAGGTACTAAATTAAGCTATGTTTCATCAAACAGACTTCTGTCAACTAAATGTCACAATTTGTTGATAGGGAGAAACTGTAAATGTCTCTTAAAGAAAATTATTGTGCAGAGGTAGAATTGTCAAACACAATTACAAATAGTCCCTGTAATGTTTTAGGTGTTAAAAGAATAAAAAGTTCCATACACAGATCAAAATAGAATGTATAATAGATTTCCCCTGGAGTTTCTGTTTCTATATTTGTTCACCAAAAATTTAGTAATTTAAAATGGTATTTGCATGAACTCATTGCATAGTTATCTTTATAGAAAATCAAATAATAGATTTTAGAAGACAGAGGAAAGAAAATAAAGACACAACATAGAATAAAATTAATACATAAGAAGAAATAAACAGTAGACAATCATTTCCCTTGCCAAATTGGTTCCCAGAAGGGATCTCAAATCAACTACAAAGTTTGTGTGATAGTCAATAACTTTTTATCTTGAAACTTACTGCACTTCTATTTGTGCCAGTCCTGAAGATTATCAGAAGTTTTCTTTTCCATTATAAGAATTATTGCATGGTATAGTACACCCAGTCCATAATTATATAATATATTCATTCAAAAAATATATTCGTTCAAAAAATATCTACTAAGAGCATGGCACCAGATTAGATGCTAGAGACATAACTGAAGGCAAAACAGACCACTGTCTCTGCCGTAGTGGATCTCTTAGTCTAGATGTACAGTTAGACGTTAATTTCATAAGCATATCATTGCAACTATCCTTAAGTGCCAAGAGGCAAAGGTCCAGGGTGTTATGAAAATGGGTACCCAGATGGACATGATCTGAAGTGAGAGGATGAACAAAGGCTGTGTGTCTTCTGAGTTTCCAGGGAAATAGTACTGAGGAATGCAAATAAAGTCCTAGTGGCTTTAATGGTGGCTTTTAATGGTCTGATAGCCTGGTGGATTGGATTTAATTGATTTAATGTTATATTATACTGCCCACCCCAGGGAAAGAAAAGTATTTTAAAAATCTTGGTGCTCTCTTGACCTCTATGCAAAATTGGGCCTTTAAGTAAAGCATCATGGGATAGATCTCTTCCTTGAGACTTCTCCAAAACCATAACAAGTTTAAATGTTGTTAAATTCTTATCACATCATAAAACAGGGCTAAAGAGAACAAAGAAAGTGGATGTTGTAAAATCACCTCTTGTTTTGTATGATAAACTATTATGATAAATAATTGTGGTTTTGACAAAGCACATTAAGAAGAGAGACATAATTCAAAAATAGCATAGATTTACATATTGCAGAAAGAGCATTATTAATGTCAGACATCATTGACAAAAGGATGGCATCATTTTTGTTGTAGATCTGTATGCCAAAGTAAAAGTGTTCAGATATCCAAAAGCTTTCTAATTCCGCTCAACACTATTTAGAAGTTTAAAGATAAACTTAACTTGTAAAAATACATAAGGTAAAATCACCCTGAAATTTTCTACATTTGTGACCTGAATGTGTGGATTTGAAAGTTTAAATATTTTACAAATCTAAGATAAGATGTACTCAACTTCCTTCCCTTGTCTTATACCTTGGGTTTATTACTAAGCAACATGGGGTGTCAGTGTGTAGCTTCAGGTGTATTCAGAGAAGTATTACTTTGCTTCTATGGTCTAAATGACTTCTCCTTGAGGGAATGTCAACACCTTCCTGGTTCCCTGCTCCTCTAGTCCACTTCCTCTCTCCTATTTTGTTTCAGAGTCTGCCAACGCCCACATCTTCTCACCTTCTAGAAATAAGCTCTGAGAGTACTGACTGACCTTCTGGCTAAGACAGATATTATCTGTCTCCATCTCTGAATACCAAGGAAAGGGAGTATAGCTTATTTCTCCTTTACAACGTCAGAAGTCAAGAAATATAGAAAAATTAGGAAACCTCTGGCAATATGGCAGACTATGTGAATGCATACTCTAAAATTCTGGATAAAAATCAGTATCAGTGAATGAAATCAAAGAGCTAAATAAATGAAAATATATCCCATGTTTAAGAATACAAAGTCTCAATATTGTCAAGATGTCTGTTCTTCCTAATTTGATCTATATTATCAATGCAATCCCAGTTGAAATCCCAGCAATTTGTGTTCTGGATATTCACAAACAGATTCTAAAGTTTATATGGAGATGCAAAAGACACAAGATAGCCAATATAATATTGAAGAACAAAGTTGGAAGACTTTCACTTCCTGACTTTAAGACTTACCATAAAGCTACAGTAATCAAGGTGGTATGGTATTGGTGAAAGACTAAACAAATAGAGCAATGGAACAGAATAGAGAGCCAAGACATAGACCCCATAAAGAGAATCAGCTGATCTTTGACATAGGAGCAAAGGCAATACAATGGAGCTGAGAGAATCTCTTCAACAAATGGTGCTGGAAAAATTGGATATCCAAATTCCAAAAAACAAACAAACAAACAAACAAACAAACCAATTCTAGACACGGACTTTACACCCTTCACAAAAATAATCCAAATAGACCATAGACCTAAATGTACAATACAAAACTATAAAATTCTTAGAAGACAACAGAGGAGAAAGTCTGGATGACCTTGGGTATGGTGATACTGTTTTATGTACAACATCAAAGCCATGAAAGAAACAGTTGATAAACTGGATTTCATTAACATTAGAAAATTCTGCTCTTCAAAAGATACTGTCAAGAGGATAAAAAGATAAGCTGCAGAATGGGAGAAAATATTTGCAAAAGACACATCTGATAAAGGACTGTTCTCCAAAATTTAGAAAAAAACACAACAATAAGAAAACAAACAACTCTTATGTGGATCCTGAGAAACTTAACAGAAACCCATGGGGGAGGGGAAGGGAAAAAAGAAGGAAAAAAGAGGTTAGAGTGGGAGAGAGAGGGCCAAAGCATAAGAGACTCTTAAAAACTGAGAACAAACTGAGGGTTGATGGGGGGTGGGAGGGAGGGGTGGGTAGGTGATGGGCATTGAAGAGGGCATCTTTTGGGATGAGCACTGGGTGTTGTATGGAAACTAATTTGACAATAAATTTCATATAATAAAAAGAAAGAAAGAAAGAAAGAAAGAAAGAAAGAAAGAAAGAAAGAAA
>NW_024412394.1:32753095-32863528 GCF_014898765.1 Herpailurus yagouaroundi | reverse complement strand
AAAGAAAGAAAGAAAGAAAGAAAGAAAGAAAGAAAGAAAGAAAGAAAACAAACAACTTTATTGAAAAATGGGCCAAAGACCTTAACAGAAACCTCACTAAAGGAGATACACAGATGGCAAATAAGCATATAAAAAGATGCTCCACATCATAAGTTTTGAGAGAAATAAAAGTTTAAATAACAATGAGATACCACTACTCACCTGTTAGACTGGCCAAAATCTGGAACATTGACAACACCGAGTGCTGGAGAGAATGTAGAGCAACAGACACTCTCATACATTGCTGGTGGTAATGTACAGCAACTTTGAAAAAATGATACAGCCCTTTGGAAAAGTTTGATGGTTTCTGACAAAAATAAGCACACCCTTAGCATATAATCTAGCAATCACGTTCTTTGGTATTTACCCAAAGGAGTCAAAAACTAATGTCCACACAAAAACATGCGCAAGTATGTTTGTAGCAGCTTTATTCATAATTGTCAAAACTTGGAAACAACCAAAACATGTCCTTTAGTAGGTGAATGAATAAACTGTTACACTCAAACAATGGGATATTATTCAGTGCTAAAAAGCAATAAGCTATCAAGCTATGAAAAAGAGGAAACTTAAATGCATATTTCTAGGTAAAAGAAACCAAACCATACTGTATCATTCCAACTATATGACATTCTGGAAAAGGCAAAACTATGAAGACAACAGATCAGTGGTTGTCAGTAGTGGGGAGATGGGATGGAGGGAGAGATGAATAGGCAGAGCACAGATAATTTTTAGTGTAACTACTCTGTATGATATAATAATGATGGATATATGTCATTATACATTTGCCCAAGCCCTTAGAGTATACAACACCAAGAGTGAGCCCTAAGGTAAACTAAGGACTTTGAGTGGTTACAATGTGTCAGTGTAGTTTTATCCTTACAAGGAAATGTTTGGTTCTGGTGAGTGATAATGACAATGGGGGAGGCTGTGCATGTCTGGGGGCAGAGGAGTATGTGAGAAATCCCTGTACCTCATTTTCAGTTTTGTTGTAAACTTAACACTGCTCTTAAAAAAGTCTCTTAAAAATAATAATATCCCGAAGCATTGCTTAAGTAGAAAGACAAAAAGGGGATCCCTAAGTGATCAGAAATTATAAAAGAATTAGAAGCCAAAATGCAAACCATGAGCTGATAATACGCAGGGACTGGGGGAATCAAAAGGAAATGGGTCATGGTTTTCCTTGATGTTTATCTTAAATTTCACCTGTTTTTTATATGAATCAGTGTTTTCTATTCTTATCACAAAGCTATTTTTATTTTATGTACCCAAATGATTTTTGAAATATTTGTATTACTTTGCATGAGAAATGTATTAATTTTGTTCTTAACATTTTGTAAAAGTTAATCAGAAGAAACATGATTCTCAAAAGAGTGAGAGATCTTGTATATTTTCTTTTTATAACCAATATCATTAACTGGCATGTGTAGGAGAGCACACTTTAATAATCATTACAACCATACAAATATAAATTAAAATCCACAGGTTCCAATTTCCACTGACTTGACTATAATCCTGGGAAATTCACTTAATATCTGTCTGTCTCAATTTAGCCATTTGTAAAAACCAATTTAATAATATTCTTAATTTACTTCTAATGGCAGTAAGAGACTTAATTAATATTAGTAAACTAATTTTCTTTGGTTAAAAAGACTACATAATTATGCATTACTTTAGTGTTCTTACTTTTGAAAATAATTAATTTTGAAAATAATTTTAAGATGTCTAAATGATTGAATCTGTGAAATTTTAATTTGTTTAATGTTTATTTATTTCTGAGAGAGAGACAGAGTCAGAGTGTGGGAGGGGCAAAGAGACAGGGAGACACAGAATCTGAAGCAGGCTTCAGACTCTGAGCTGTCAGGATAGAGCCCCACGCCAGACTCGAACTTGGGAACGGAGAGATCGTGACCTAGGCCGAAGTCAGAAGCTTAACCGACTGAGCCACCCAGGTGCCCCTAAATCTGTGAAACTTTTAATGACCTTTATTTTAATTCAATTAGTCACCACATACTTTAATTTTTTTTCTCCTTTTTTTTATTAAACTATAATTGACATATAATATTATATTTCAGGTATATAACATAGTGATTTAATACTTTTATACATTACAAAATTATCACCCCAATAGATCTAGTTACCATATGTCTTTAAACAAAGTTGTTACAATATTATTAATCATAGTGCCTATGCTGTACATTATATCCCTATGAGTTATTTATCTTATACCTGAAAGTTTGTGTATTTTAATTTTGATGGTATATACATGGCTTTTCAGAGTGATAAAATTTCTTCTATTCAATTAAAACACAAACTACACCAAAATTCCCTCTCCTAAAGTAAAAACTCTTGGTACTTCATTTCTTACATGTATCCATTGTTTTCACTTTTCATTTTATTCAAAGCCAATATGATTAAACGAAGAGGATTCATTGTGAGTTAAAAATATATACCTGAAACTGATATAACACTATGTGTTAACTACACTGCCATTAAAATAAAAAAAAAAACTTAAATGTAAAAAAAAATCATTTTGAATGAGCTTTAAATGCTGACTTCATCTTATTTCTTCATATATGTTGTGAATATGTGTGGTCTTGTGTTTGTGTATGTAATGGGTGAAAGGATAGAATATGATCTCAACATAAGTTTCTTAGAAGTAAGCTTTATTACAAATGTGTAATTGGTATAAATAGGTCAGGTAAAGCAAAATAGCATTTGGGTATTTAAGAACAAGAATATATATTGTCTTGTCACATCTCTTCCAAGACGTTAATAAAAACATGTAAACAAGGTGATTTTTGTCTCTGTCTTATCACAGTGCCACTTTTTTCTAATATCTTAGCCTTAGTTTTGCCTAATGCATTTTCCTCACTTCCTTTTATGTCCCCAAATAATCAGACCTTCTTCTGAGAAAAAGTAATGTGGAGAAAACTGCCTTAAAATTAGCTTTTCACAAAAGATGACATAAAATATCAGTGCAAAGAAAGAGATAATAGATCTAGGGAAAGCATGTCAGGTTAGGTATTCTGGAGCATTTCCCTGGCTTTCTGGAAGAAAGGTAGAAATTGTCAGTCTGCCAATAATAATTTTTATGAGATTTTGGTGTTCCAAGAGCAGTGCTGAGGGACATTTGCAAAACCTGCCTCACTAACTGAAGAGTTGCTTTTTCCAAGGGCTTTACCCATTCCATTGGGTGAGGCCAGCCTATGTATCCAGCTTGTTCCATTTAGGAGCATCTGTGCTCATTACTGGCCCAGTCCCTCTGTTCATTTCCTTAGCCATTAACCTAGCTACATGTCCTTTCTCATTAAATCTCTCATCAAAACATTTTTTGGTGCTTTGAGGAAAATACAAAGTTTGGTCAGCTCTCATTTATCCACATAGAGACTCTGTGTTGTACATTTTCCTTTTATTCCTCCTCTACTAAAGCAAAGGATGAATGAGAAAGAGTGTATGAGATAATGCTGGAAAGATGTATGAAAGTCAAATTAGGGAAAATCCCAAATGTTGTACCAAGGAATTTTGTACTTTACGAAGGATGTCAGTGGTGAGCTATGGAAGGTGTTTGAGAGTAGAGAGTAATATTCTAATTGTAATTAGAGGAAATGTTTAGAAGATCATAACAATTTAATCTTATCCTATTGAGATAAGTAGATTAAAAGGATAGGGGTTGAAAAAAGAATAATTAGGAGATTATTTTAATCAGTGAAGCAATGATGAGGTTCTAACCTAAAATAATGCTATTGGAGATGGAGAGGAGAAGGACAGCTTAGAAGGAGATTTTAGGAATAGAAGTTGGAAGAGTAGATATGACCCAAGGCAGTGACAAGAGTAACAAGGAAGACTGGGGAGACAGAAAGAGAAGCATGATCTTGGGCATGCTGAAGCTGTAGAAGCCACTGGGTCCATCAGGTGAGACTAGAAGAGGAAGGAATGAAGGCTAGAATGAAAGAATCCACAGAAAGTATCCATAAGGTTGAGAGAGAGTAAAAGAGCATGGTGAGAACACAGAGAACAGAAGGTGGAGGGAACAGAAAATTGACTATCAGAGGAATTAAGGTGAGTGTGGAGGAGGCAAAGTCAAAGAAAGAGAGGAGTTCAAGAAGAGTTCATCAGTCTCAGAGGTACTAGGAGATCAAAAAGGATAAGGGTGAAAGGGAGACCATGGAATTTGCCCCAGAGAGGGAGTCGACACCCCTGACCAGCTGAGCAGATTACTCCATGTTCAGTTGTCCATGTTACTGCTCCTTTCTCTGGCACAAAGAATTGAAAGTTGACTCTACAGACGCTTTCAACATGGCAGCCTATCATTACAGTCTCTTTTCTTTGTCTATAGCCTATTGTCTTGTTTCTCTCTCAAACCTGGATTATAAAGCCAATGTTTGAGAAGCACATCCGCTATTAAGCTCTAAGAAAGGCTTGGTACCTGATATCTAAATGACATGAAGGGGCATTGCCAAATTAAGTCTTTTTCCAAGGTGCAATCCTTGGTTTTTATATTTCTAGTCCTTTAGAGAAATGAGTAAAATATTTCTTTTCAGAATAGAACTTTAGTTTTCTGGGAAACACTTTTTGTAATAAATCTGCAAGCACATTTCTAGGAGTAAATGCCAAATGATCTGTTCAGAAGTGGCCATTTACTTCAAATAATTGTGAGTAAGCTCTTTTCATCCATCTTACTCTACAGTATCACTGCCCATCAGGCCATTGCTGTCTGTTTCAATATCTAAATGGTAACATGCACCTAAAAAAACCATGGAAGTCTAGCCAGGAGCCCTTGCCATGTGGAATGTAAAAGTCACCTGTCTTCTAACAAAGATAATGACCACCATTTGTCCAGCTTATATTATAGCCAGCTCCATAGCTCTGCTTTGTGGCTGGCATCATATTTTACTCTATCTGGGTAGATTGCCAGATGCCAGTGTGTTGCGTTTTACCATCAGAAGTTGATTTACTAAGAGACTAATGAGAGTTAAGCTTGCATGGGCCCTTTGCATGCCACACATTATTATAAAATTTGCAAAAGCGAGATATTTTAATGATAATCAGCTATGGGCACTATCTCTTTCCACCTTGACTTTCACCCATCCCCAAACTAAGTCACATTTTTCCTCCTGTCTGTTGGTGTTGGGGCCATCTGTGTCTTTGGAATAAGCCAAAAGGAACTTGAATTTGGGACTCAATTCGCTTGAGATATCACTTTAATGTTATTGCTAGCAGTTCTAATGAAGGAATGACTTCAACACCCACTCTTTTGCCAACTCCCCCAGGGGTTATACTGTAAAGTGAACATGTTCTAGAGAGCCTGGCACCGGAAGCATGCAGGTGGCACAAAGTCTATCTGTGCAAAATAAATCTCACTGCTCCTGCGAGAAAGAAACTTAACAATAGTTTTCCCAAAATTGACAACAATCCTAAAAACATGAACAATAATGAGTTATGATGCTGAAAGAAATTTTTCTAAGCTTACAATTAAAAAAAGACAAATTCCTGGGTTCAAGCCCTACATGGGGCTCCGTGCTGACAGTGTGGGGCCTGCTTAGAATTCTCTCTCTCTCTCCCTCTCTCTCTGCCAATCCCACACTCGCTCTTTCAAAATAAATCAACTTAAAAAAAGACAAATTTCAATCAAATATTCTAAAAGAAAGACAGAATTCTTTTAAGTCTACCCCCTTGAAAAAGATACCACAAAATAGTGATCACATGAAGTGTCAATCAAAGTATAAACAGCCAAAAAAATGTAGGAAAAACCTATCACAGAAGGGGTCCATAATTAATAAAATACTGCATTATTTGTTTTCTTCCCTGTATTTTGCAGTTCTCATAGGGCCTGCTTTATGGACATATGATGTGTGCAGTCACATAGGACTGCACACTCAGTTGAGCCCAGCGGTTGGTTTAATGCTTTGCCGTCTCCATCTTGCAATTCTTAATTTTTGACCAAGCATCCATGGAATTTCATTTTGCACTGTACCTCACAGATTTTGTACCTGGTCCTGATAATAGCCTCTCCAGTGATGGTGTGGATAGAAAAAATCTAGCTCAGTAATTGAAACAAGAAATAACACATCCTAGATGTGGAACTATTTCTCAAGTTTTAAAAATTTATAATTCCTTGTGATTTCTTATTCTGAACAATTGTACACTTTTGTACCTATTATTGATTTCATAAATGGGTCTTCTTTTTCATAAAACATGCTCTTCCCCCACCCTCCGCAATTATGTAAGCTTCAGGCCCCACAAGACCTCTACCATGTATGTGTCCTTCAGGCTCTACTTATCCAGAACTGAATAACAGCTGGTAAATTATTCAGACTCAATTCCTTGCCTTCTGTCCAACTTGTGATCATTTCTCAGCTTTTATGTTTGGCAGAGGCTGGGAAGAAGTAAAGGAAGGAAAAACACAACTTGGCCGATTCTCATCATTTGTTAAGAACTCCAGAAAGCCAATAGGAAATGGAGAAATTGAAAAGATTTTGGTATTGTTTGCCATTTTCTTTTTGAGGTTAACCCTATACCTTCATTTCCGAGCTCCCCCACTGAAGGGAGATGTGTCTAATAATATCTTTATCGTGTCTTGCCTACAGAGCACCTTTCAAGTTATGGGAGGACATTTCTCAGTTGTGAAATTCCCTTGCTCTTTTTCTTTGTTCCACTGTGAACTTGTTATGGACAGAAAGCTGGAGACAGTAGCCAGCTCATTAATTCAGTTTTAGAAAGGGGTTGGTGCGGGTGAGCAGAGCCAAAGCTTGAATCTGTGTGACCTTTCTCATGCACGTTGTTCTCTCCATCTATGGGAGTGACAGCCCCTATACTCACTCTCACTTTGGTGCAGCACTTCCTACCAGTCTATTTTAAGGCTGCATCCACATATATTTTTCACTTTTATTAATAGGCAAAATTTTTTCTTAAGCTGGCAAAATTTGAAAGGTACTCATTTCTTTCGATAATGTGATGAATTGTTTCTTAATATGGACAGTGAACCTTCACCCATATTTGCCATAGTTAGTATACTCAAAATCAAAGAATCTAAGAAACAGTGATTAAACCCCAACTAATTTTCTTCAAAAAAAATCGATTACCCATAAATTCTAAGGAATTTGGGGGGGGAAGCTAGCTAAGTAATACATGGAGTTTCTTCAACATATTAATTTTCATTTTTTAGATGAGGTTTGAAATTAGATTCAGATTGCAAATTACAGCTTTGTATGGGCTCCCCACTGCTAGCTAGTGAAATCCTCTGGCTTCTGGGGATGAAGCAATTTGGCTTCCTGTAATAGGGCTGTGAGAATCTTATTTCCCACTGGTAGAATAATATGTCTGCAGCCTGAAATGTAGGAATCCAACATTTGCTCTTTGACTGGGTCACCAGTAGGGATACATAAATGCAAAGAAAACAGGCATAGTAAAACAGCGATCTCCCTGTGCATTTCAGATTTATTCTAAAACCCACCCTCCAACTCATTTTATTCAGTTCCTCAGATGTGGCTCACAAAATTGTATTTTCCTTGCTATGAAAAGAATTAACCTTCTGGTGGTTTCTGAGCGTGTGACACATACACGTTTGGCACTTCTCATGCCCCAGCCACACCGTGGTAGATAATCCAATGGGCTTTTTCAGGGCATGAAGTGAAGGTTCTTTCAGTTGAGGTGTCCGAAATCTATTGCAGACTGCTTGATGACAAAACCTGTGGTGATTAACTGCTATACATGCACCTTATTGAGCCTTTAGGAAGAGCTTAGAAGCTGGTTAACAGGACAACATCTTCCATCTTTACAAGTTAAATATATACTGATTGACTGCCTGACTTCACACTCCATCACGAATTTCTCTCTCTCTAGGGGATATTTCCCCTAGAGACTGTTGATTCAGTCATAGAATCTAGTTTTCAAATATACCTGCTTCCTCAGAGTTTCTTGGAACTTCCTGCACAGTTTCAATTAATTTTACTGCTTCTTTGGTTACTTGGGGCCAGAAGGAGGGGGGGCACTGAGGGATGCAAAAAAAAAGAGCAGATTCCATAAGTTTATCAAAATTGTTTTGCCTCATGTGGTTTTCTGTTGCCCTTTCTGCTGTGTCTTTGAGTGTTTGGAAGCAATTTATGTTGCACTAAGACTGTTTTTCTTTCAGAAGTTCCTGCATTTGAAATTCAAATCTCAACTGCCAGCAGGCTGTTTGCTCCAACTGTGCCTTTTCATAAGGCCCTTAGCAGGGTCCCTTATGGCATATTCCTCAAACCGGAAGCTTTCTTACTCCAAAGGCCCAGAAGGCTCCTATTCTAGCTGGTGGGAAGATAGAGGTTTAAAATACTGGGCTAATCCGTCTTGCTTTCGTTTATCAGCTACTACTGAGAGTTCTTTGCCTCAAACTCAGGTCATAGCCTCTTTAGCTTCATACACCTATATGGCTTTGTACCCTGGTTTTGTCTTGTTCATCCCTGTGTCTGTGTTGGCAGTGTCTAGCTAGAATGAGGACTCAGGCCTGGTAACCACCAGGAAACAGTTCTCGGCCTCCTTCTCTCTCTCAGAATCATTCTTCCATTGACAGAAGGCTCGCAATGTTTTCTAACAATAAAAAATATGATGTTTCTAACTTTTAAGTAATCACAACTTTAATTAAACTTACCAACCTACATTATTATATTTTTAATAGTCTCTAGAGCTATTCAACTTTGTATAAAACTGGAATTTTCTCTGTTATATTTGCTCATCCCAAAGAACCATATTTAATACATTCATCAGGCAAGGAGGCCTGGAGAAGAGGCATTAGGGTTGCCATATGGCACTGGACACGAAGTATGGAGATTTTTGTGTCACATGGTAATGCTACCAGAAAGCACCCACCACAGAAGAGGCAGTAAATAACCAAGAGGACAAAATGACCCAACCAGTTGCCATTAGACAGTTTTCATCATTGGCCACCCTGGCTATGATGGGTACATGAATGGAGTGCAAGAAGCACATAGACCCAGAAGCACAGATTTCCACTTACCAAAGCCAAACTAGTTCTTGCTGCTTCTGAATGCCCACCAGCCCAACAGAAGCCAGTTTGAATCCCCAATATGGTTTATCTCTCAAAGACCCCAATAGGCCACTTGTGACAAGTTTGGACCCCTTCCATCCTGGAAATGCCAGTGGTTCACCTTCACAGTGATAAATACCTATTCCATGTAGGATTTTGCCTTTTCTGTCCTCGGAACCACAGCAAGCACCACGATTTGGAGGCTTACACGATACCTGGTCCACAGGCTTGGAATCCACACAACATAGTATCCAACTTGAGGCAAGCTTAAAGAAATGGTGAGAGGAGCTGTTACCCCTCCTAGGAAATACTAAGACTGTGGATTCCGATGAGAGAAGGAGCTACGGAAGCACATAAAGGGACACAGTCAGGCATAATTATACCAAAGCAGGAAAGTCTGGCAGAAAAAAAAAAAAATGTCCTAACTGTTTTTCTCCACTTTCCCTTCAATTTCATACTTCTCTTCACCCACCGTATCTCCATTGACTGAATCCAGCCTGGTGATACCATCTCAAAGGGTAAACCTCCTGGGATATGGAGCAAGGCATGGCAGAACAGAAAACGGATCTGGACAGAGGGGTAAATGGAGACTACCACACTCCCTTACCTTCTTCACAGGGGAACAGAAGCATATGCCCAGGACCAGTGGTTATATCACATGCCAGACCTTCCAGAAGCAAAGATAGTGCAAGAATGACTTTCTAAGAGCAAGCCCGAAGTACCAGCTCAGAGACAATGCTGACATATGGGGTGCCATCTTCCATAATGCAGCATATACATTAAATCAGAGACCTCAATACGGTACTCCTGTGTCCACAGGAAGAATACATGGGTTTGAGAAACAAAAGCTAATTCTTCCTTGTTCCATTGTACAGAGTGCACATGTGCAACAACCCGTCTGAGAAGGGTGTGATTACCAAGGACCCTTAAGAATGAAGATTTGGGGTGCTTGGGTGGCTCAGTCAGTTCAGCATCTGACTCTAGATTTTGGCTCAGGTCATGATCCCAGGGTTTTGGGATCAAGCTCCATATTAGGCTCTGAGTTGAGTGTGGAGCCTGCTTAAGATTCTCTCTCTCTCTCTCTCTCTCTCTCTCTCTCTGCCCCTCCCCCCATTCATTCTCTCTCTCTCTCTCTCTCTCTCTCTCTCTCTCTCTCTCTCTTTCTCTCTCTCTCTCTCTCAGGAGGAAAGGAAAGGGAAGGGAAGGGAAGGGAAGGGAAGGGAAGGGAAGGGAAGAGAAGAGAAGAGAAGAGAAGAGAAGAGAAGAGAAGAGAAGAAAAATGAAGGTTTGAATCTCACCTTCCAAAGGTAAGCCACCAAGACCTGTTGAGGTGGCAGCTGCAGATGATGGAAATTTAGAATGGTTAGAGGAGGAGGGGAGGATGACTACCAGATGTGGCCTTGAAGCCAACTACAGTATCAGGGCCTTAACGTATCCTTAAGACACCTAACCCACCCCTCTTAAGTTTCTCCTCAGGAAGAGGCCCACTGGAATCATGGAGGTTCTATTTCCAAATCTGGGTAGAAATATAAATCTTGATTTCATATTTCTGGCCTCCAGAACTACAAAAAGTAAATTCCTGTTGTTTTAGTCCACCAATTTTGTGGTAATTTGTTACAGCAGCCCAAGGAAATCAATACAAGTTGGGAGAGCCCTCAGATTACAATGCAAGTTTGACTGTATGAAAGGAAAGGGTGAAGGAAGATTTGGGTAGGAAGAGTCACAACGGCAGTGCAGTTCCAGGTAAGTTTTTGCTAAGCTGGTAGAGAATCCTTACAACCAAGAACCACCTTCATAGGTGGTTCTACCAGTGAACCAACACACACAATGCTAAGCATAACAAGCTAGCCATAGAAGAAAATGTGCAGCTGTATTTTGTTCATATACTGTTCAAATACAAGCAAACAAGCCTCTGTTGCTCAGGAATGTCCAGAGAAAGTGGCACAACTACAAAAACAGCAAGGTACTAGTTATTATAAAAGTTATGATGGGAGTGAAGGCTTCAACTAGGACAGGTACAGGGAGACTGGCAAAGTTCTGTTTCTTTAACCAACATTGGTCAGAAGTTAACCAACTCTGTGGTTAAACCAAAAATTTAGCCTACATATGACCAAAAAAAACTTGACCAAAGAATCAACCTCACTAGTAAGCAAATAAATGCAAATTAAACTGAGAAGTGCCATTTTTCACTTAACAATTTGAAAACGATGCGAAAGAATAATTACCTCACGTAAGACTAATTAGGTGAGGAAATGGGTAAGCTTATGCATGCCATTTGGGAGTGAGTATACACTGGCACAGTTTTTCTACACAAACTTTTGGCACTATACATCAAAACTTAGGACATGTATCCTTATGACCAAAAGACCACAACTCTAAATTTAAAAAAAACTATTTTAAGATAATTTTATTATTTTATTTTTTGAATTATTTCAATTATTTATATATTCTTTATAATTATTTAAGATAATTTTACAAATATGCAAATAAATATATAAATTCATAAATACATTTATAATATTAAATATATTATTATACATCCATATAAAGGAATAATATTTAAACATTATAACTATGATGTACAAATAAACTTACCCATTCACAAGGAAAGATGACCACAGTAAATTAAGAATAGAAACTAGGTGTGAAAGAAATATATGAAGTAAAACTGTATTTTTGTAAAAATATATGTGTGTATACACACGTATACTCACACATAACACTGAAAAAACCTTAAAAGAACAGAAAATAAGCATAATTATCTCATGGTGACACTATGGTCATTTTTAATACTTTCCCATATATTATAACTTTCTTAAAATTAACAAATACTATATTTATAGTCATGAAAAAAGTAACTAAAATTTTAGAAATAGTTGTAAATTCAGACCTGGCTGCACATGAGCCAAAATAATTTCTCAACTGAATTTTTGGATTTCATTTATTGTAGGAACACTAACAGTGCTACTGTGTAAATATTTTTAGATGAATACTATTTCTCTTTTCTTGGAAGTTCTCAGTATACCTACCTACCACTTCTAAACATTGGAGAGGAGCTCATATAATTTTCCTTTTCCATGTCATAACAAAGATAATTTAAAAAGTTCTAGAAACTAAAAATTCTTGAAGGAAAAGCCATATTAATATTCATTCATTTATTCAACAACTAAACATTTATATAGTCCAGTGGGAAGAGAGATAAGCAAATATGACATGATAATAAAGAATGATGTGATGCTGCATACAGTATAGTTATTCAGAAGGTATCTGACCTAGGCTTGTGGCTTGCCCATCCCCTCCCTCCTCAGGGACTCCTAGCCAAAACTCAAAGTTTAGGCTTCCTCAAAATGAAGGAAGAGACTATCTTCAAGCAACTTCTGATGTAGACCTGCAAACAACCATGATATATAAGAAAGGGAGTAAGAGAGAAATGAAGAGACCATCAAACCCAAGTAAACTACAGTCTTCCTGAGTCTTCATCAGAAGTGAATATACATTGCAATATGAATAACTTATCCTGCCACATGGTTTAAAGGCACATCCAAGGATGCAGTGCAGAGAGCAAAGAATTTCAACACATCTGGGCACTTGATATACAGAAGATATTGAATGCCTTGTTGTATAGATAGATATGTTTTCAATGTATTGACCAAGAAGCAAGTTCAGGGAAAGTAACAACTCTTGATTTGTAACAGCCACCTATCTTTCTTCTTGTAGCATACACACAACACTATATTCTGTAAAATGGATGTATTTTAGCATATGCTTATTCATGAGTATTTCTCTAATTACTGCAAAATCCCAAATGTAAATCTTACTGCAGCCTGCCTAGGTAATTATATTAAAAACTTCCATGCTCTTTGCAGACTTTCTCACATTGACATTAGTGGTTCATTAATATTAAAGAGACCTGCAGTACTGTGAGTATTAGCTAATCATACTAAAGACTATCTTTGGAATCTGTCAAGCATAGACCTGGCTTCTATTTTTATAGCTTGACATGTACAATAGGCTGATCTATTTTTAAAACTATCTATCAATCTCCCTTTGACTAAAAGAAAATTGTCTGCTTTAAGATGCACGCTTTAACCAAAGTAAATATCACCTATGAATAATACAATTTAAATTGCTACTTTTGAGAAATAAAAATAGAAAAAACATATTCAGTTCAGGCTATTGAGCCAACTTTTGTAAAGCTAAAGGAATAAGTCTTCTAGAAGTGTTTGTGTAACATAACCAGGAAGAGGAACGTCTACCATCCATCATGCAAACCATGTAACTCTTCTGCTTTCACTTACCACTGGGTACAGGTACATCTGAACATGCACCTGAATGTTCTTCTGGGCATGGAGTTATATCCTATGCTCCCCTTTTTGGTCATGTCCAGAGGACTTTAATAACTGAATAGAAAAATGTCAAAGTCAGGGTACAGAGACTATCATTATATTCTTGATTTCACCCACTGGTCAATGTCTAGATACAGAAAGGATCTTAAAAATTTCTCATTTGGGGGACCTGGCTGGCTCAGTGAGTAGAGCAAGTGACTCTTGATCTCGGGGTCATGAGTTCAAGACCCATGTTGGGTGTGGAGTTGACTTAAAAACAAGACAAAATAAAACTTCTCAGTTAACATTCGGTATTTGCTACATAAGTGATCATTGCCAGTTATCTCCAATAATGAGTTGACCATTGTCAAGTCCGTATTCTATAAAAGACACCCTGCTGGGCCATGTGGGAAAATCAAAAACACCAAGAGAGAACCTGCCCACAAACCCCTACAACCTGGTTAGGGAGACAAGAGAGATGCTGAATGTGAGCTGATAACCAACCAGTAAAAGGAAGCATATGCGGGTGACATAGACACTGGGACAGGCTTTGTAAGGAAAATCTTATAAAAGCTGTTTATTTGATACTAGGCAAAAAGTCCAAATTTTGGTGTCATCTTACACTGTTTCATTCTCCCTGAGTCTAGGTTTCCTCACCTTGAAGAAGGCAATTCCTACATTTTTTATAGCCAGAAAGTCAAAAAGCCAGAACTCAAATCTGAGGATTTAGAGTGAGCTCTAAATTCAGGCTTTTTTCATTGTTTAGAAAAATAAGAATTTCAAGAGAAGAATGCTGCCTGCAGACGTGAGGGTGTTTTTTGTCCTTTTTTTTTTTTTTTAATAACAGGAGGTATTATAAAGGATTCGTCCTTCACAAAAAGTCAAGGTTAAGTAGTGACTGATAACTAATGAAGTTCAACAAAAGAGCAAACCCTGTAAAAAGTAAAGCAGTTTTATGGTGTTTCTTTTGAAACTTTCCCTCAGTGTGTTTCTTTGTTTATCTGTAGTTTATGTTTATAGTTTATGTTTAAGACTCTTACCATTATTTTAAGGCTTTTATTTAATAGAAAAAGCTTCATGAGTTTGGGAACATTTGTCTCTCTAATTTCATTTAATTCTAATTAAATTAAATTCTAAATTAAATTAATTCTAATTAATTCTTCTAATGTCATAAAATGACATTTGGAGAAAGCCTAATTAGATAGTGCCTTAGCCCTTGTCTTCTAGAAAACAGAGCAGAAGGTAAGGATTAGGTTTTTAGCAATTTGGGAAGTGCAAGCCCAGGGCAGTGAGTGCAAAGGGTGAAGGATAAAGGAGAAGGAAGGATAATATGATACAAAGTGTTGCACTTTGTACTGCACTGGCTGTTGCTTCACAACTAGTTACGGAGAAATATAGAGGTTACTCCGCAGGCTCAAGTTCACTCAGCATGCAGAACTTCCCCAGAAAGTTGTGAGGAGGAACTGACCCTAAGAATCATCCAAATTCCAGAAAAAGGAAGGGGAGATAATTAGTCAACCCACAATCTCCCTTTTTTTGTGTGTGAGCAAGGTTTATCCCACTGGAGGCTAGCTGCCCTGAACTTTGGAGTTGCATCAATCAACTCTTCAGTGATTGCTCAGATCCTATGCATCCCTCAGTGACTGCCAGGACCACTGCCTGTAATGTGACATTTCATCTAAGTCCAAAAGTGTATGGCCACCGAGTGCAGGAAAGAAGGAAGAGGTATTATTACAGAAGACATGCAAGATTTCTGTCTGGTAGAGATGGTTTATACAACACAATTTTCATTTCTCTTAGCATCTTTCATAATATTTAACATAATACCTTTTAAACAGTAAGTACTCTGTAGCTACAGGTTCAGAGAATTAAAAAGATGTTTATCTGCAAGATGGTAGTGTAGGAAGATCCTGAACTCACCTCCTCCCACAGACATACCAAATCTATAGCTACTATGGATCATTTTCCTCTGAAAAATACATGAAAACTAGATGAACTGCTTCTCCACAACAAGTGATAAAAGACCACATCACATTTTTTAGTCTCACCAAACTGCACCCCCACATACAACACACAACAGGGAGAGGCTCACCAGCCTATACCAATAGTATAGTGCTACTATCAGAGAAGCAAGGGGTTGTTGCCCCACATAAGGAACCCTGACCCCTGGGATCTTCACCAGACAGATGAGCCCCCAAAATGACTTAGAATGGCTTAGAAAACCAACAACACTAACATCCAAGGGACCCAAAGGGCTATAGGAAACTGAGATTCCCCCTTTAAAGATTGCATACAATCTCACTCACACTGAGACCTAAAGAAAAGAGAAAAGAAAAGAAAAGAAAATGAAAGGAAAGAAAAAAAAAACATCATTTGAACAGCACCTAAACTATATGTAAAAGAAATTCATTTGCTAATATAAAAGCATCCGCTGGAGAGGCAAGGGACAACTGAAACTCTCCCCAGAGACAGGCACTGGGGAACACCATTTTTGTACTCTGCACCTACCCTGCTATTACAGGTGAACAAACTCAGTGGCAGCACCTTTTTGCCACATTGCTAAGACAGGCCAGGGCCAGCAGTGGTGGTCCACTGCCTTGTTGAAGCAGGAGAGCACAGGTAGTTACAGCACTCCCCTGCTCCTTAGCTGAGGCAGGTGAGCACAAATGGTTGCAGCATTCTCCCACTACCTAGTAAAGTCAGTGAGTATAGGCAGTTGATGAGTACCAGTGGTAGTTACATTTTCCTATTCCCAGCTTAAAGCTGGCATGTGCACACAGACAAGGCACTCTCCCACTGCATTCCTACTGCAGCTGTGGCTTTACACAGTCAAAACATTTTCCCTTTACCTTTGTGAAGCCATGAGCATGCCCCACCTCTTACACTATCCAGCTGTGTGGGTAAACCAACAGGTGGGGACAATCCACACAGGGGATGCCCTTTGATTGCCTGGCCCTGGTGGCCAAGGAGGCTGGCATTCTGGGCTCCCTGGGAACTTAACAATCAAAATGACAGTTCTTCACAGGCCACCCCTCACCCAGAACACTGCACAAAGAGCACACTGAAACACAACTCCAATTTTCCTGTGAAAAGAAGCCTATTAACTTAGTCTGGAGCATCAGGCTTAGGCACAGGCTTCAGATTTCCCATTCATCTAAAGGCTAAGGAAGTGCTCCAGCGAATATAAGGAGGGAGACACCATTCTGTGGACTCCTTTGGCCTATAGTTCAATGAGACTTCCCAGAAAGGAACCTCCAAACTCATCTGGAGCCCCAATTTTTGTAACTGTCACCCATGGGCACCTCCAGATCTGGTCTGGAGGATAACAGAGATTACAGTTGCAGGCTCACAGAACTGTATATATTTGCATATTTTAAAAGCTGCTGTCTGAGGGTCTGGCTTCTAATCAGCCTGAAACTACATGCTAAATGAGATTCCTCCCCTTGGATCACTGACAGGTCTTGGCACACCCTCAACAACGAAGACATATCAAGAATAAATCAGGAAGTTTAGATAATCACGAAGGTTCCAAGACAACCAAGAGCTACAACAAAGTTGAATAAGAAGGTTCATCACCTACATAAGACTCCAAGACTAACCTTCAAGACTAAGAAAGGTAGCTGTTTCACCTGATATATAAAAACAAACACAGAGAGTCAAGCAAAATGAGGAAACAGAGAAACATGTCCAAACAAAAGACCAAGACAAAACCTCAGAAAAAGACCTTAATGATAACAGAGAAAAGTAATCTATCTGATAAAGAATTCAGAGCAGAAGGTAAGGATTAAATTTCTAACAATTTGGTAAGTGCAAGCCCAGGGCAGTGAGCACAAAGGGTAAAGGATAAAGAAAAAGAAAATAAGGAATTAAGATGCTCACTGGACTCAGGAAAAGAATGGATGAACACAGTGCAGACTTCAATAAAGTGACAGAAAATGTAAGAAAGTACCAAACAAAAGTTACAGAACTGATGAATATTACAACAACTGAAAAATACAGTAGAGGGTTCAATAGCAAACAGTATGAAGTAGAATAACAGATCAGCAAGCTGGAAGACAAAGCAATAGCATCCACCCAGACAGAGCAGCAAAAAGAAAAGCATTTTTTAAAGAATTTTTTAAAATGATTATTTAAGGGACCTATAGGACAACATCAAGCAGAGTAACATTCATACTGTAGGAGTTCCAAAACAAGAAGAGAAAGAAAGGAGCAGAATCTTATTTGAAAAAATAATAGCTGAAAACTTCCCTAAGCTGGAGAAGAAAATAGACATCTAGGTTCAGGAATAAGATGAACCCAAAGAGATCCACATCAAGACACATTACAATTAAAATGTCAAAAGTTAAAGAGAAAATCAAGAGAAAAAACAAATTGTGAGTTACAAAGGAAACTCCATAAGGCTATCAGAGTTCTTCAGCAGAAACTTAGGAAGCCAGTTACATATTCAAAGTGGAAAAAGGAAAATACTTCCAACCAATACTCTAGCTGGCAAAATTATCATTCAGAATTGCAGGAGAGGGGCACCTGGGTGGCTTAGTCGGTTAAGCATCCAACTCTTGATTTCAGCTCAGGTTGTGATCTCATGGTTATAAGTTCAAGTCCCCCATTGGGTTCTGCACTGGTAGTGTGGAGCCTGATTGGCATTCTTTCTCCCTCTCCCGCTGTCCCTTCTCCACTCATGCTTTCTGTCTCTCTCAAAATAAATAAATGAACATTAAAAAAAAAAGAATTGAAGGAGAGATAAAGAGTTTTTCAGACAACCAAAAGTTAAAGAAGTTCATCATTACTAAACAGGCTTAACAAGAAATGTTAAAGGAACTCTTTGAAGGTGAAAATAAATGGCAGTAATTAATGATAAGGGAACATATGAAAGTAAAAATCTCATTGGAAAAGGTAAATATATAGTAAAAGGTGTGGATTAACCCCTTATAAAGCTACTATAAAGGTTAAAAGACACAAGTAGCAAAATGAACTAAAACTAGAATAATTAAGAGATACATAAAATAAAAAGATGTAAAATGTGACATCAACAACACAAAACTTGTAGGTAAAAATGTAGTTTTAGAATGTGTTCAAACTTAAACTTAAAACTATTAATTTAAAGTAGGCTGCTATATACATAGGACAGTATATGTGAACCTCAGGGTAATCACAAGCAAAAACTTACAGTAAGTACACAAAAGAAAAAGAGAAAGGAATCTAGACATACACCACACAAAGTTATCAAACCATAGGGGAAGAAAGCTAAAGAAGAAGAAAGGAACAGAGAGGAACTACAAAAACAGCCAGAAAACAATTAATAAAGTGGTGATAAGTATATACCTATCAACAATTATTTTAAATGTAAATGAAATAAATTCTACAATCAAAAGACATAGAATGGCTGAGTGGATTAAAAAAAACCCAAGACACATCTTTATACTGCCTACAAGAGACTTGCTTTAGAAATAAGAACACACAGGGGCACCTGGATGGCTCAGTCTATTGAGAATCTGACTCTTGATTTGGGCTCAGGTCATGATCTTACAGTTTGTGGGACCAAGCCCCGCATTGGGCTCTGCACTTCAGTGCTTGGGATTCTCTCTCTCTCTCTCTCTCTCTCTCTCTCTCTCTCTCTCTCTGCTCCTCCCCCAGCTCTGAAAAGAAATAAACTTAAAAAAAAAAGGGAGAGAAAAAAAAATTTTTAAAAAAGGGGCGCCTGGGTGGCGCAGTCGGTTAAGCGTCCGACTTCAGCCAGGTCACGATCTCGCGGTTCGCGAGTTCGAGCCCCGCGTCGGGCTCTGGGCTGATGGCTCAGAGCCTGGAGCCTGTTTCCGATTGTGTGTCTCCCTCTCTCTCTCTGCCCCTTGCCCGTTCATGCTCTGTCTCTCTCTGTCCCAAAAATAAATAAACGTTGAAAAAAAAAAAAAAGGGAGGACACATACAGACTGAAAATAAAGAAATAGAAGAAGAAATTTCATGAAAATGGAAATGAAAAGAGAGCTGGCGTAGCTATACTCAGACAAGATAAACCTTTAAAAAAGATGTAATAAAAGATAAAAAGGTCATTACATAATGATAAAGAGGTCAATCCAGCAAGAAGATATAACATTTATAAATATGCACCCAACATAGAAGCATCAATATACATAAAGCAACTATTAATAAATATAAAGGGAGATATTGGTAGCAATACAAAAATAGTAGGGAATTTAACACCTTACTTACATTGATGATAGCTCATCCAGACAGAAAGCAAACAAGGAAACATAGCTTTTAATGACATATAAGGCCAGGTGAACTAACAGACATATACAGAACATTCCATCCAAAAGCAGAATGCATATTGTTCCCTAGTACACATGGAATATTTTCCAAGATAGATCACATGTGAGGCCATAAAATAAAATTCAATACATGTACAAAAATTAAAATTATATTGAGCATTTCATCTTATCACAATGGTATGTAACAAGAAATGAATCACAAAAAAAAAAAAACAGGAAAAATTACAAATATGTGGGCATTAAACAACATGTTACTGAACAACTACTGGGTCATAGAAGAAATGGAAGGAGAAGTCAAAAAGTACCTAGAGATAAATTAAAACAGAAATATAACATAGCAAAATCTATGAGATGCACCAAAAGTAGTTCTAAGAGGGAACTTCATAACAGTACAGGCCTGCTTCAACAAGCAAGAGAAACACCAAATAAACAATTCAACTTTACACCTAAAGAAACTAGAAAAAGAATAACAAATGGAGACCAAAGTTAGTAGAAGGAAGGAAATAATAAAGATAAGAGCAGAAATAAAGACTAAGCATATAATAGAAAAAAAAAAAAAACCCAAATGAAGCTATGAGCTGTTCTTTGAAAAGATAAATAAAACTAAAAACTTGGAGCCACATTCACTAAGAACATAACAAAAAAGGCCCAAATAAATAAAATCAGAAATGAAAGAGAAGTAACATCTGATACCACAGAAATACAAAAGATCATAAGAGACTACTATGAACAATTATACACCAACTAATTAACTTAGAAGAAATGGATAAATTTCTAGAGGCTAACAATTTTCCAATACTTAATCATGAAGAAATAGAAAATCTGAATAGACTGATTACTAGTAAGAAGACAGAATCAGTTATCAAACAAAAAAAACAAAAGTTCAAGATCACCAAGTTTCACTGGTGAATTCTACAAATATTCAAAGATTTAATACTTATCCTTCTCAAACTCTTTCAAAAACTTGAAGAGGAGGTTAATGCTTCTAAACTCTTTTTACTAGGCCAGTGTTACCTTTACAGCAAAGCAAAATAAGAGCACCACAAAAAAAAAGGAAAGAAAGAAAAAAAAACCCAATATCAAATTGGTAATTACCAATTACCAATTACCAATATTATCAAGAAAAGGCCAATATATCTATTGAACATAGATGCAAAAATCCTCAACATAATATTAGCAAACCATATTCAGCAATAGATTAGAAGAAATATACATCATGTTCAAGTGGAATTTATTTCAGGAATGCAAAAATAGTCAATATGATTATAAATCACTCAATATAATATACCACATTACCAAAATAAAAGACAAAAATCATATCTTCACCATAGATATGAGAAAAGTATTTGACAAAACATAACATCTATTTGTGATTAAAACTATCAACAAAGTGGGGCGCCTGGGTGGCGCAGTCGGTTAAGCGCCCGACTTCAGCCAGGTCACAATCTCGCGGTCCGTGAGTTCGAGCCCCGCGTCGGGCTCTGGGCTGATGGCTCAGAGCCTGGAGCCTGTTTCCGATTCTGTGTCTCCCTCTCTCTCTCTGCCCCTCCCCTGTTCATGCTCTGTCTCTCTCTGTCCCAAAAATAAATAAACTTTGAAAAAAAAATTAAAAAAAAAAAAACTATCAACAAAGTGAATACATGGCATTTAGGCAAGTAAAAGAAATAAAATGCATCCAAATTGGTAAGAAAGAAGTAAAACTTTCACTATTTGCAGATGACATGATACTATACATAGAAAACCCTAAAGACTGCACCAAAGAAAACTATTAGAACTAATAAATGAATTCAATAAAGTCACAGGATACAAAATTAACATACAGAAATCCATTGCATTTCTATAGACTAACAATGAGGTATCAGAAAGAGAAATTTTTTAATTCCATTTATAATTATATCAAAAAGAATAAAATTCCTAGGAATAAATTTAAACAAGAAGGTGAAAGACCTGTACTCTGTAAACTATAAGACATTGAGGAAAGGAATTGAAAATGACATAAATAAATTGAAAGATATTCTATGCTCATGGATCAGAAGAATTGTTTAAATATCCATACTACCCAAAACAATCTACAGATTCAATGCACTCCTTATCAAAATTCCAATGGCATTTTTCACAGAACTAGAACAAATAGTTGTAAAATTTATATGGAACCACATAAGACCCTGAAGAGTCAAAACAATATTGAGAAAAAAACAAAGCTGGAGATATGACACTCCCTGATTTCAAACTATACCACAAATTGATAATAATCAAAACAGTATGGTATTGGAATAAAAATAGACACATAGATCAATGGAAGAAAATATCTCAGAAATAAACCCACACACACACATTAATTAATCTCTGTCAGAGGAGGCAAGAATATATGATGGAGAAAGGACAAGTCTCCTCAATAAATGATATTGGGAAAACTAGATAGCTACATGCAAAAGAATGAAACTGGACCACTACCTTACACCATACACAAAAATTAACTCAGAATATAAGACATGAAGCCACGAAAATTCTAGAAGAAATTTAGAGGCAACCTCTACAAGCTGAAAAGTCAAGGGTTCAGATCTTACCCACAGCCTACAAAAAGGAACACATCCCTGCTGATATCTTGATTTTAGCCTAGTAAGACCCATAGCAGATTTCTGACTACAGAACTGTAAGTTAATGAATTTGTGTTAAGCTTCTAAGTTTGTGCTAATTTATTTTTCTTAAGTTTATCTGTTATTTTGAGAGAGAGAGAGAGAGAGAGAGAGAGAGAGCGAGCAAGGAGGGAGGAGCAGAAAGGGAGAATCCCAAGCAGGCTCCATGCTGACAGTGTGGAGCCTGATGCAGGGCTCAAACCCATAAACCAAAGTCAGATGCTCAACCAAGTGAGTCACCCAGGCGACTCTGTGCTAATTTATTGTGAGAGCAACAAAACACTAATACAGTGTCTGGCGGGGAAAATCATGCAGTTTATATGAGACTGTCTTCCCATAACAAACTTTAATTCATTCTTGCTATACAATCACTTCTTTCAAGAAATATGACTTCAATGGATATGTTTATATGATTTTGGTCTTATAACCTTTCTAATTTTTAAGAAATATTACATAGTTTACAGTTTAATGATGCAAATTAAAAACCATGTTCATTGAAAGAGGGAGAAGTAGTAGGTGAATTTTTGAAATAGTAAAGGAGCCCTTTACAAGAGCCAAAAGAAAAAGATTTGCAAACAGTATCATTATTCATCAGATATGTTAAATATAGAGGAAAGGATACTTACTGAGGGGGCAAAGAAAGGAGATAACTTGGTATAATACAGATTTGACCCAATGTAAGGAAAATTTTTCTAAAATCAAGCTGTGCATGTAGGAAACCAACTTGGGAGATCGTGATTGTTCAAACATAGTTGGAATAAACATTTGGTAGATATATCAAGGAAATGCAAGTTTCCAATAAGTTATGAGCTGGATAACCTTTATCATTCCTCCAATCTTGAAATCCTGTGATTAGCCTAGGAAATAATTTTATGGACTTTATTTATATAAATGATGTAAAATTTATATAAATGATGTATATTTCTGTAAAAAATATAGAAAAATAGAACCTAGATATCAGGAATATATCTGTAGGCAAATGGGAAAGGAAGAATAAAAAGAAAAGTCAGACTGAGTTAAGAGGAAAAAAGTAAACTCCCAAATGAAATTCCTATTATACTAACCATTGCTAGAAAAATATGTTAAGATTGATTCCTATGAGATATCTCTCTCAAAGAAAAACAAAAATGTGTTATATCCTTGGTATTACAGAGAGATAGTTAAAATAAGGAAATGGTAACAGGGAAGATTCAAAATATCAAAGAGCTGTGTATACAAGAAAGATATAAACATGACAAAGAGGAGATAGGTGACATTAATAATGATGGATGACATAATATTTTATAAAAGAAATGATATTAGAGCTCTGGCTGACAAAAGGAAATGGTTTTGGCAAAATTTGCAACATGGACAAAAATAGTAGAAAGGTAATTCTTAGATATGAATGCATGGTGATAAATTCCTTTTCGGATAGATCTTTCTGAAAATTATAAAAGATGGAAATGATAATACCATTGGTCACAAGAGGTTTTAATTGACCAGAAATTGTTTAGAGACTATGCTATAGAAAAAAATAAGGAAAATCTGTTTCCTAAATGTGCTGAAATGTGTTTACAGCCTCAATAAATTATTGAACAGTCAACGTCCTGAAAGCACATTTACACTTTCGTCCTTGGAAATGAATCAAATGTGTAACAAGGAAGGCTGGAGCAGAGAGGTTGTAAAATGATTCCAGGCTGTCTACATTTACAGTCTAATGGGCTTAGTGGGATTAAGAAGTTGCTTAAAGGTTGGCGTCACTAACCTTTTTATGTCTCATCTTTCTCTTTGTACAATAAAGGGTCTAAGTGGGCTCTGTGTTTCTTATAGCTCCAGAGTTGAAGGTGATGCTTGTCAGTAATGGTTATGTAATATTCTGTTGATCCCAATCTAATTTTTTAACTTAAGCCTCAATGTGATAACTCATCATGCTTGTATCTTTAAGCTTCCATTTATAATGATTTGAAACTTTCCTCTTTTCAACATATTCAAGTTTACTTATTCCTTGGCCTATACCTGCAAATCTCATATTTCACAGATTGTTGTTAGGGTCCTATCTAGTAATAATACACTAAACTAGCCTAAACTTATTTTGCATCTCAGCTATTCATCCCATAACTCTCAATTCTTTACATTGGATTCTGGACCACAAGTAAATCTTGGAATGTGTATGAGTTTTCTATTGGTGCATAACAAGAGTGAGAGATAGGGGTGGGGTGGGAGGAGGGGTTCATTAAAAGTTGCTGTAGGAACTTTTACTGAGTGCTGTGCACTCCAGATTTCCCAGCCTGACCCTGTCTTCATTCCCACTCCAGCACTAAAATGCGGTGAGAGCATTTTACCCCTTAGGCAAAATAGAGGGCTCCTTCCCAAAGAAGTTGAATTAACCTCCTGGATAATCTTAAGGCTTCAGGTGTGAGTGCTTTGGGGTCAAAGGAATGCTGTCCTCTTTGTGGCATTTGGACAGCCTGAAGTTTTCAACCAGTCTATCGGTGGGTGCAGTCTACTCCCTCAAAATCTGAGGACACAGTGTGCCCAGAGTGATGCCCTACTTGCCAGAGATCTTCCCCACTGTCAGGAAGCACGTGTGACACACCAGAAGTGAGAATCACCTGACATCAGCATTAACATAAAAGAAAGACCACGGTAAACCATCAGAAAGAAAGGACTCTGACAGGAACGTTATTCAGAAGACAGAAGAGCATTTAAAAAATAAACCTACAAAACACTGGAGTAAGGTGATAGGAAGCAGAGAGGAATCAGAAAATATTGCCTAAAGTCAAAAACGGAAAATCAAGAGAGATATATACTTAATGTGCTGTTATAGGGAATGACTAAAACAGAAAATCGTTTAAAACATGGTTACTTCTATAAATTGGAATGTGGAGCAGGACAAATGAGCAAGAAACTTTCCTTTAATCATAATTACTGCTATGCAATTTGACTTACTACTATGTCATTTAAATTAAAAAAAATTGTTTTTCAATTAGAAAAAGTACTTCGTACAGAAGGATATTCATGAGGTAGATAGAAGCTCCCAGTTTCTTAGAAAAATGGTCCTCTCTGGACAAGGTGGGCATGAGCCACCACCTTCCTCTGACCAGGAGAGGCCCCCAGGGGAGGTATCTGGAGAGAATCCAGCCCACCTCTGAGGCCCACTTCAACCAAAGAACACCATGCACTTCAAAGGCCCTGAGTTGAAGACAGAGGTTCCACAGAAGAAAACTGAGATGACCAGCTCCTGAGATGTACATAGGAGATAGTTGAGACTGGAGGTTTTAGAGGGCTGCTGGGGCTAGGGCCAGATGGTGGAAAACAACTATCAAGACCTTACAATGAGCCAAGCCTGGTGGTAAAACATTAGAAATAAAGTGAGAAACAAGACAGAAGCAATCCTTATCCTTGATGGGCTAACCCTGAGCCAGGTGGTGTTCTAAGTTTCTACAAACACTAGCCCTATGAGGTAAATCTCTCATTATCCCCCCATTACAGGTAGGGAGACTGCAGAGGCAAACCAGTGTTAAGTCTCTTGTCCAAAATAACATGCTAGTGAGGGGCAGAGATTTGAACACAGTCAGGGAAAGACAGACGCTAAACAATCACTTAGGGGTCTGGTAGGTATGATGAGGTACAGGATATGGACACAGTTGGCAAGGGGACACCCAGTGTGAACAGCCAAGAGAGGCTAATTTGCTCACTTCATTTTTCCTTTTTAGTCATCCTTTTCAGTTTCCCCCTCTCTCTCTCCCTCTGCTTTGACAGATTTGATCAGCTATAACCAAAGGGCCTGCAGGGGCCAGGAAAATTCAGTATCCCTTAATACATCTCACTTTGGAACTCAAATCTTTTCTCTCTGGTCCATACTTGATGGATCTCTTCCTTCTTAAACTACCATCTTCTTTACTGGCTTTAGTTACTTGATGTCTATTTATTTAAATGATCCTTACAAAATTAGTAAAGCTTAATGATACCTCTTCATGTTACATATTAGCTGCTGATTGCCAGAAGAATGTGACTTGTTGGCACACACTGAAGTCAACCAAATTGACAAATAAGCACACCACGCAAGTTGGGCAGGGGAAGAGCACCACCACCCCCCCGAGAACGGGGGTTTCCTTGACCTTCAAATGTTTCATCTTCCCCCAAACTAATCTTTTGCATTGTTAAGAGGCTATGACTAAAGGTGTATAGATCTGAAATTGCCTTTGGTCAGTTCAGCAGATTTTACAACAAATGTAATTTATTTTCCTTCTTCTCTTCATAATCAGGAAATAGCACATGAAATAAGAGACATCAAGTAAACAGTTTCTGAAAGTACTGGTTTGACATAAAGCAGCACGTCACATGCAATGCAAATGAATAATTAAAATGATCTAAGTGTAGACCCTGCTGTTAAAATCTATGACTCTAAGAAAAATAAGATGTTAGTAATATCTTTTGAAAAAAAAACTGCCTACAGTAAAAATTACATTTTCAAAAAAACTGATGGAAGGAGTAAAAAAAATAACAAGTATCTCTTACTTAAAAATACTGATTTAATATTCAGAAATCATATAGATGTAGATATAGATCTCCACCATAAACATCTCCAGCAAAAAGAATATCAATTTCCATTAAGCTTTGTAGAAATGAATCTATTCTATTTCTAACTGTTATGCAGAGAGGGAAAAGTGCATTTTAGAGTGGAAGTAGATGTGGCCTGGATGGGAACGTCAAACCCTCTTTCTAGGTCTACTCCACTGTGACCCAGAAAGTATGAGGTTGAGTTAGGGAAACATGGCTTCTGGTGTGTCTCAGTCATTAATTACTGAGCAACATTAAACAAACTGTGTAATAGCTATGGGACTTAGTCTCTTCATCTGGAAAATAAGACTTTTTAATTACATGATCCAATGTAGTCCACTCCAGCTATGCATCTGATAATTCTATCAGATCAGGGCTCTACTGTTATGAATTCATTTGACCTCATCACCTCCTTAGAGGACATATCTCCAAATATAGCGACAGTTGGAGTTAGGGCGTTAACATATGAGTTTGGAGGGAACACAAATACTCGGTCCATAACGATAGATTAGATGGATGGATGGATGGATGGATGGATGGATAGATAGATCCATCTCTCTCCCTGCTGTACCTGGCTGACCCCTAACATAATCTTCCTCCTAAACATAGCACAGACTTCACTCATTAGCCCTCCTTGTCCACCATTTCAGCTAAACCCCTCCCCTGTACCTCTATATGCTTCCAGCATGGATCACTCACACTGTATTGTATATATAGTTGGTTGTTGAGTCTGTCTTTGCCTTCCAGTCAATGAGTTCTTTGGGAGAAGAGATGCTTACTTGTTCATTATTTAACTATATCTCTGTTACAAGCTAGGTAGCAACTGAATATTCAATGATCATGTGAATGAGAAGACATGGGTCTTAGAATCAGACAAACGTGACATCCCTTTGCCATTATTTCTTAGCTGGGGGATCTCGAGCTAATTTTTTTTTAATGTTTATTTATTTTGAGAGAGAGAGCAAGGAGGGGAGGGACACAGAGAGAGAATTCCAAGCAGGCTCCACACTGTCAGCATAGAGCCTGACACGGAGTTGGAACTTATAAACTGTGAGATCATGACTTGAGCCAAAGTCAGATGCTTAACCAACTGAGCCACACAGGCAACCCATAAGCTAATTTTATGTTTTAAACAAACTGAATCTCAGATAATTGTCTATAAAGTGAAGATAATGCTATATAATGTTCAAGGGAACATTATATAGTGAAGAATATATGAAAGTGCCAGGAGAGCGTGGGGACAGGAGGGGCTGCCTGGGTCACTCATTTGGTTAAGTGTCTGACTCTTGATTTCAGCTCATGTCATGATCTCATGGTCATGGGGTCGAGCCCTGCTTCAGGCTCTGTGCTGACAGTGTGGAACCTGCTTGGGATTCTCTCTCTTCCTCTCTCTCAACCCTTCCCCACTCATTTCTCTCTCTCTCTCTTTCAGAATAAATAAATAAAAAAATTTTTAAGTGCCCAGCACAGTGCCCGATATATTATAGGAGTTCAATATATGCTACTTGTCCCTTCCCCATAATTTTGAGATTAAATGAATCACCAAATAGGTATTGACTACCAAAACTGTACCAAGATTAGTTCTTTATTCAAATTCAGTAAAAATAAATAGGATGTATTTTCTCTAGCTATGGCTAATCTGGAAGGAGACATAATTTCATATTTGATACTTTCAAGAACAGTACTAGTCTATTGCCTGAAGAGATAACAGCTTTACACGCAGCAAAGATGAACTTCCTGGTAGTTAAAAGCATTCTAAAGTGTCACTATTTGTTGCCACTAGTTAACCCAGCCAACTGAGGCACACCCCGAAGGAGTCTTTTAATGAAGTGACTAAAGATTCCCAAGCAGCATTTTAAATGCTTGTAAAAATGAACATCCCAAAGGGATGGATTTTTAAACACTTAAGGATGTATGAATGGTGCATAGCACACAATGAAGTAGGGATTTGGCAACCTTCCAACACAAGCAACTCCCTGCTGCTGAGCATCTCTCTGCAGCACAAGCAGAAAGCAGGACACAGGCCTTCCTTGACAGAGGGTCTGAGTGACATGCACCATACCCCTTACACCACTGCCCCCACTAGTGGTAATTAGAGTTTCCTGTTACAAATATCAGACTCTCACTCTAGTACAGCATGATGACCATAGTTAATAATACTGGACTGTATATTTGAAAGTTTCCAAGAGAATAGATCTTAAAAGTTCTCCTAAAAAAAGCTGCTCAACATCACTCATCATCAGGGATATGTAAATCAAAACCACAGTGAGATACCACCTCACACATGTCAGAATGGCCAAAATCAAAGACTCAAAAAATAAAAAGTGTTGGCAAGGATGTGGGGGAAAAAAGGAACCCCCTTGCACTGTTGGTGGGAACGTAAACTAGTGCAGCCACTGTGGAAAACAGTATGGATCTTTTCAAAAAATTAAAAACAGAACTACTCTATGACCCAGGAATCACACTACAGGGTATTTCCCCAAAGAACATTAAAACAGTAATTTGAAGGGATTCATGCACCCCTATGTTTATTGCAGCATTGTTTACAAGAGCCAAACTATTGAAGCCACTCAAATGCCCATCAATAAACAAATGGATAAAGAAGAGGTACTATACACACACACACACACACACACACACACACACACACACACACACTGGAATATTATTAACCATAAAAAGGACAAAATCTTGCCCCTAGCAACAACATGGATGGATCTAGAGAGTATTCTGGTAAATGAAATAAACCAGTAAGAGAAAGACAAACGCCAAACGCCATATGATCTCACTCATATGGGGAATTTAAGAAAACAAATAAGCAAAAGAAAAAAAGAGAGATGAATCATAAAACAGACTCTTCACTATAGAGAGCAGATAGTTACCAGAGGGGAGGTATGTGGGAGTATGAGTGAAATGGGGGAAGGAAATGAAGACTACTCTAATCTTGATGAGCACTGAGTAGTACACGGAACTGTTACAATCAGTGTATTGTACACAAAACTAATATAACACTGTAGGCTAAGTACACTGGGATTGAAAATAAAATATACTAAAAAATGGTAAGTGAAAAAAAGTTCTCATCACAGTCACAAAAATTTTCGTAACTGTAGTGATAGATGTTAACTAGACTTACTGTGGTGATTATTTTGCAATGTATATACATAGCAAATCAGTAGGCTGTACATCTGAAACATATAATGTTATGTGTTACATGAAATTATATATTAATAAAAATAATGAAAGAAAGAAACTTAGATGGCAAGTAGAAATTTGGGAAGACTCTACCTGAAGCCCAGGGAACCAGGAACAAACAGGAACCAAGCAGGGGAAGACATGGTCAAGGCTCTACCATCCAAACCGCCTATGTAGCAGCTGCCCCTGGTCCCTGGACACTGGCCCACCTGGATTCTAGACTATACCTCAACCCCTTTCAAAACTATTGTCTAACTGGTCTTTGGGCCTCTCTCTCAAGAATTGGCTGTGCTCTTAGGAAGCAATTCATGATGATTTTCAGCAAAATCTATTCACTGCCTGGGGTTCTGGCTTCTACAAGATGAAAAGAGGAAATATTTTCCCTTTTGTGGAAGAAGTATTTTCCCCAGGCCACCCACCTATTTGGGGAATCCCTTTGAATTTAAGGGGTATTTGGCTGCTGTGTAGCCAAATGTCAACTGTCCAGTACAATACCTTTTGTTATCCTTGCCTTCCTTACTTTACAGTTAAGGAAACTTGCCGAGAGAACACAGCAAGCAAGTGGTGGAGGTCGGGCTAACATCTCATTTCACGCTTTCCACTGCACACACTGACTAATCAGTGATTAGGGTGGGTTTTGGTTTTTTTGTTTGTTTGTTTTTGTTTTTTTATTTTTAAAATTGATTAAATTTATTAGCTTCCTGCCAAATCACTTTCATTGTTCTATGAGTACATCACCTAGGATTTATAATTGTTATAGTTCTAGCCACCTAACTGCTTTTCCTTTCCCTTTTAAAGGTATTTCCAGATACTATAAAATCTGGAGTCTGCATCCTCTTTTCCATCCAAGAATAAATCACAGGGACAATACCCTAAAGTTACATGAAAATACACAAGCCGGGGTTCAGCCAAAGAGCCCAACTCACTCAGAAGCAATTGCATTTCCACATCAGGATGCTTTATTATATAGCTAAGTGAAGCCAACTATCTCACCCTTTCAAGTACAAAGATCATTTAAATGGATGGCTGTGTGTGAGACTCTAATCACTGAAATCTGGGATCAATTATGGAAGTTAGTCAATCCTAAAATTTTATTTACTACCTGATGCAGATGTTTACCTTCCCTTCCAAATTTCATAGTCAGCTGGAAAATTTATTTAACTATCTCCCAAGATAACCATTTCCAGCTGTAATTTTTCATGCCAGGAGTTTGCCGCAGTTCACTATGTGCTATAGATCTTGTTACTGCTAGGGGGAACTAAAGTTCTGAGATAACCCTGCTGTGAAAAATAACATAGGTTGGCTCACTCAAACCCATTTCAACCTCATTTCCTTTTCTTTCTCTACCATAGCTGCTAAAAACTAAAACTTCACCTACTCTAATAAAGGTAACCCCATGAAAAAGTTCAAGCGAAAGAGGTACAAGTAGACTTCCGTGCATGTCTAAGAGAGTCTGATTTCCTGATACAAGCACCACCCTTTTCTCTCACCCCTTTCTTCTGGCCTGGGGTCTAAATATGTTGCTAGAAGCTGCAGCAACTATCTAGGGACCATAAGGGAGGAAATCAAGGAATTGCAAAGAAGTGGACTCTGATATAACTTGAGCCTCTGAACCACCACCTACTGTGGACTTGTTGCATGAAGCAAACAAAATATAATAACAAGTAAGCCAATATGTGTTTAAGGTTCTATTTGACTATTTTTCTGTTATTCACAACCAAGAGCAACCCCTCCCTTTTAAGTCTAAAAAATAAGTTACTAATCTTCACTGCAGGGCACACTGAAGTGAGATTAAATGTCCTAGGATGGCATAAACAATGTGGTGGTTTCCACCTAAACCAATAATATGGATTTAAAATGCATTCATTCCCCAAAGCAAAAAGTCATCTAAATCTAGAGTACTGGTGTTAAATACTATGTTTAATTAAGGTCCTAATGGCAAATAGTTAGATTTATTTTGAAAACTGGTCTAAATCCACCCAAATCTGCTAATTGAACAAAATAATTTATTGTAGATTAATTGTTTATTACTTACACTTATCTGGAAAGGCCTTTGGCATATATAATTAAATATTCTATATTGCTTTCTTTGATCCCCATCCTAAACAAACTGCTTCAAAGTTTTCTTGATACTCATGGAATAAAATCCAACCCCTTGTCATGACCTAAACGGCTTCATATGACCTAACCCCTCTTTCCAACTTTATTGAATACTTTCTCCCATCCACACTATGTTCCAGCCAGTCCACCCCTTTCCATCCCCAAGTCTTCAAGCCCCTACCCTCCTTAGGATTTTGTCTCAGCATTCTCTTCACACGCTCTCCCTATGATAGGTTCTTTCTCATCCTTCAGACATTAGCATGAACATCCCCTCCTCCAAGCAGCCCTCCCTGACCACACAACTATGGCAGCTTTGACACACTGTTCATTACGTTTATAGCACCTTCTGAATCCATCATCTTAGTCATTTCCTAATGTATTTATTTCTTTGTTTATTCGTTTTCTCTCCCCATACTATTTATACATCAGTCCAGGAGGACAGGGACCTTGCCAATATCCCTAAAAATGTAACCTATAGAATAGAAAATGATTGTTTAATGCGTTATTTCATTCTTCAACCAGGTGTTTCTCAGCATATTTATAACATCTCAAACAACCTGTTATTTTTCATCATGTGTTAAATAATTAGCAATAATAATAGCTAATGGCAATGTGTATCTTACTATGTATGAGGCAGTGCTAGTAATTTTTATGTGTTATTTTCTTTAATCTCCACAATTGTGTGAGGTAGATGCTATCATTATAATCCTGTTTCACAGATGAGAAAATGAGAAAGTTGCTGAGTCCACACAGCTGTGAAGTGGGAGAGTTGGGGTTAACACCAAGACCACTTGGCTGTAGCGTTCTTCCTCATAAACACATCCCTGCTACTGATTTAGTCTCCCAGTAAGGACTTGTTTGCAGTGGTACAGTACTTAGCTAATTATAAAATTGTTTTATATGTGTTATATTAGATGAATAAGATTAAAAATTTGCCAGGGATGGTATTAATAGTCTTGTTCTACAGATAAGAAAACTAAGATGCAGAGATATTAAATGATTTCTTCAAGATCATAACAGCAATTGACAGAAGTGAGAGATGGCCCCGGAGCTCTGATTCCTTATCCAGGTTTCTTACCTTGGTACCATGCTGCCCATGAGCCTAACACAAATTCCACATGACCTGTTATTCCTCCATAGGAATCTCTTTAAAGAAGCCATTTTCAGTGGATATCTGATTGCTTACTTACATTAAGGTAATCAATAATATGTCTTTTCTTGTGTGTGAACCTTAAAAAGAATCTTTTAAAGGCAACCATGTCACTACAGGCTTATGTGATGATATCACCCCGGATATAATCATTTTCTTGTTGATATATGAAAGGAATTGGAAGCTGTAAGTCATCTTATACAAATGCGAGTATATTAGAAGCCACTGATTTTACATCAGTAATTATTTTGATGTGTAACTGTCCTCTATCCCCATTTACAAGTTCTTAAGGACCATGAATTGTGTATGATACTTGTCTTTGCTAAGAGGTCAAGACATATTCGTTGGTACTTATTTAGAGAGGCAGAGAAGACAAGTTTTCTATATGAACAAATTTTTTCTTCTTTTATGAATCAGAGTCAAAATCCTACTGGTTTTGAGTGATTTCTATTTTTCATAAATTGATTAATTCTGTCAAATAACAAATGGTTACCAGGCTCCCAATACAGTCCGGGCCCATGCCAGGCACCAAGGAATACAAAGGACTGGAAAACACTGGCCTTACCTCTGCCACCCTCAGAAAGCTAACTCAAGTTGTGGAGACAAAATCAATGCATTTAAAAATATAAGCAACAAAAACAATATAATTTATGATAAATGCTGTGGTATAAACAACATAAGAATTTAGAAATATCTGTTTACTATAGGGAAAGGGTCCAAGATTGCAACGTAGGAAGATCCTGAACTTACCTCTTCCATGAACACAGCAAATCCACACCCATATAGAAAGCAATTCCTACTGAAGAAGAACTGAGAGCTAACTGAACAGCTTCTGCACAACAAAGCCTAGAGGGACCACGCAGAGAATGGCAGGAAGATAGAGACATAGTAATGATGAGAACCCCCACCCCCTATACTGTGAATTGTGGGGAGAGATGGTACTGAGGGACCAGGAACTGATTTGTCTGCCCTGGGATACAGAAAAAAAGCCACAGTGTAAAAGGACAACTAGAATATAAAGGAACTAGCCCTCCACCAAATGGCTGGCTTCCTATTGGAACTCCGGATCAGAGGGGCTGGCCAGCACCACTGTTTATATTCCCCATCCACCTTCACAGCACAGATGGGAGCAGGGTCTGGGCCCCCTAGCTGGCCTACCACCTGGGTGAGCTCTAGCTCCTATCCTACATGAGGTCTTATGCCCTGGGTCACAGCCCTTGGTTTAAAAGAGCAAATAGAATATAAAAAACCAGCCCTACAACTCTGCCAAATGGTAGAGCCGCTGCTGGAATTCTCTCCTGGGTCAAAGAGTCATGTGTTCCTTCTCCACCTTGATAGTGCAGACAGGAGGAGCGTCAGGATGCCCTAACAGGCTAGCTGCCCTAGTAACCCCCTGGCCAGAGTCCACACCAGCCCCAGCCTTCCCACTGAGGCAGCCCTAGTACAACACACAGCAAGACTGCCCTGGACAGCTGCAGGTTCAGTCATCTCACCAAGGCCACATAGACACATTCCACAAAGCATTCCAGGACACACTAGGATCTCACCCACATCAGCTCCAGATGACTCACCAGGGTACCCCCTGCATGGAGCACCCACAGATCTCCTGGCCTTTTCCCACTTCAGCTCCAACTGTCCCACCAAGGAACCCCTTGCACAAAATACCCTAGGATCCCCTAGTTGCACTCATTTCAGCTTCAGCTGTCCTACCGTGGCACTCTATGCATGGAGAGCCCTGGGATACCCCACAGCCTGTGCCCAGTTTTGCTCCAGCCATCCCACAAGGGTGGCCACAGTTCAAAGTGCCCCCAAATCCAACCCATGCCTGCTATAGCCCCAGAAAGACAGCCAAAGTTGCCAGGCTCACGTGGTCTACACAGGGGATATCCCTACACAAGGCCACTCCTTCAAATTTAGGGGAAGTAGCTATTTTGCCAAATTTATAGTCACAAACACAGAAACTCAAACAAAGAGGAATATGCTCAAAACAAAAGAACACCACAAAACCTTCAGAAAAAGAACTAAACAAAACAGAAACTGATAAAAGACACAAACGCATAGAGGCTAAACAACATGGTACTAAATAAACCAATGGGCCAATGAATAAATCAAAGAGAAAATCATAAAATACATGGAAACTAACAAAAATTAAAACATAATGGTCCAAAATCTATGGGACTCGGTGAAAGCAATTCTAAGAGACATTTTTATAGTAATATAGGTCTACTTCAAGAAACAAGAAAAATCTCAAATTAGCAATCTAATCATACACCTAAAGAAACTAGAAGAAGAACAAGCAAAGCCCGAAGTTAGTAAAAGGAAAGAATTGATAAATACCAGGGCAGAAATACATTAAAAATAGACTTAAAAAAAAAAAAGCAATAGGAAAGAGCAAACCAACAGCTGGTTCTTTGAAAAGATAATAAAATTGATGAGCCTTTAGCCAAACTCATCAAGAAAAAAAGAGGACTCAGAAAAATAAAATCAGAAATAAAAGAAGTAACAACACCACACAAATACAAAGGATTATAAGAGACTACTACAAAAAATTACATGCCTACAAATTGGACAACCTAAAAGAAATGGATAAATTCCTAGAAACATATAACCTTCCAAAATTGAATGAAAAAGAAATAGAAAGTCTGAACAGACTGATTACTAGTAGCAAAATTGAATCAGTAATCAAAAACTCTCAACAAATAAACGTCCAGGACCAGATGGTTTCACAGGTGCATGCTACAGAACATTTACAGAATTAATACCTATTCTCCTCAAACTATTCCAAAAAATAGTAGAGGAAGGAAGCCTTCCAAATTCATTCTATAAGGCCAGCATTACCCTGATTACCAAAACCAGATAAAGACAAAATAATAATAATAATAATAATAATAATAATAATAATAATGGCGAATATCTAATGAACATAGATTCAAAAATCCTCAACATAATATTGGTAAATGGCATTCAACAACACATTATAAAAATCACTCATTACCATTAAGAGGGATGTATTCCAGGGATGCAAGGGTGGTTCAATATCAGCAAATCAATAAACTTGATAGATCATATTAACAAAATGAGGGTTCAAAACCATATTATCATCCCATTACATGCACAAAAATCATTTGACAAAATTTAAAATATTTCCATTATAAAAGCCTTAACAAACTGAGTTTAAAGGGAACATACCTCAACATAAGAAAGTCCGTTTATGACAAACACACAGCTCACATCATACCCAATGGTGAAAAACTCAGAGCTCTTCCTCTAAGATCAGGAAGAAGATAAGGATGTCCACTCTCACCACTTTTACTCAACATAGTTCTGGAAGTCCTAGCTGCAACAGTCTGACAAGAAAAGGAAATAAAATGCATCCAAATTGATAATGAAAAAATAAAACTGTCACTATTTACGTATGACATGATACTATATATAGAAAATCCTAAAGACTCCACCAAAAACTATTGGAACTAATAAATGAATTCAGTAAAGTTGCAGGATAAAAAATTAATATACAGAAATCTGTTGCATTTCTATAGGCTAATAACAAAGTAGGAGAAAGAGAAACTAAGACAACAATCCCATTTACAATTACGACAAAAATAATAAAATACTAAGAATAAATTAAACCAAGGAGATGAAAGATCTGTAGTCTAAAAAACTATAAGACAATAATGAAAGAAATTTAAGATGACACAAGCAAATGGAAAGATATACCACGCTCATGGATTAGAAGAATAAATATTGTCAAAATTGGATATTACCCAAAGCATACTACCTAAAGCTGTGTATGGATTCAATGCAAACCCTATCAAAATACCAACAATATTTTTCACAGAACTATAACAAATAATCCTAAAATTTGTATGGAACCACAAAAGATCCCAAGTAGTCAAAGCACTCTTGAGAAAGAAAAACAAAACTGGAGGTATCACAATCTCAGATTTTAAGATATACTACGAAGCTATAGTAATCAAAGCAGTATGGTATTGGCACAAAAATAGAACATAGATCCATGGAACAGGAGAGCCTAGATATAAACCCACACTTATATGGTCAATTAATCTACAACAAAGGAGGGAAAAACAATAGGGAAAACAGTCTCTTCAATAAATGGTATTGGGACACCCAGACAGCTATATGCAAAAGAATTAAACTGGACCACTGTCTTACGTCATACACAAAAATAAACTCAAAATGGATTTAAAACCTAAATATGAGACCTGAAGCCATAAAACACCTTAAACAAAACAGAGCTAATAATCTCTTGGACATCAGCCTTAGCAACATATTAATGGATATGTCTCTCAGGCAAGGGAGACAAAAAGCAAAAGTAAGCTTACACCAAAAAAAAAGAAAGCTTTTGCACAGTGAAAGAAACCATCAGCAAAACAAAAAGGCAACCTCACTATACTGCAACATATTTGCAAATCATACACCTGATAAGATGTTAATGGCCAAAATATATGAAGAACTTATATAACTTAATACCTGAAGAACAAACAATCTAATTAAAAAATGGGCAGGGGCGCCTGGGTGGTGCAGTCGGTTAAGCGTCCGACTTCAGCCAGGTCACGATCTCGCGGTCCGTGAGTTCGAGCCCCGCGTCAGGCTCTGGGCCGATGGCTCAGAGCCTGGAGCCTGTTTCCGATTCTGTGTCTCCCTCTCTCTCTGCCCCTCCCCCGTTCATGCTCTGTCTCTGTCCCAAAAATAAATAAACGTTGGAAAAAAAATTTTTTTTAAATGGGCAGAGGACCTGAAAAGATATTTTCCAAAAAATACATACAGATGGTCAACAGGTACATGAAAAGATGCTGAACATCACTAATTATCAGGGAAATTAAAGTCAATGACTTTAACCATAATGAGATATTACCTTATACCTGTTAGAGTGGCTAATATCAAAAATAGAAGAAATAACAAATATTGGCAAGGATGTGGAGAAAGAGGAACACTGGTATATTGTTGGTGGGGATGTAAATTGGTAGAGCCACTATGGAAAACAGTATAGAGGTTTCTCAAAAAACTAAAAATAGAAATAGCATATACTCCAGTGCTTCCTCTACTGGGTATTTATTCAAAGAAAATGAAAATGCTATTTCAAAATAATATTTGCCCCCCTATATCTACTTCAGCATTACTAACAATAGCTAAGATATGGAAGCAACTTAAGTGGCCACTGATAGATGGATGGATAAAGAAGAGGCATATATATATATATATATATATATGAATATTACTCAGCCATAAAATAGAATGGGATCTTGTCATTTGTGGCAACACGGATTCACTCAGAGGATATTATGTAAGTGAAATAAGTCAGAGAAAGACAAATATCTATGATTTCACTTATATGTGGAATCTAAAAAAAAAATAACTGAAACAAACACGCATCAATAAAAACAGAATCATAAATACAGAGAGCAACCTGGGGTTGCCAGAGGGGAAGGGGTTATAGGAGGATGGACTAAATAGATGAAGGGGATAAAAAGATACAAAATTCCAGTTATAAAATAAATAAGCTATGAGGGTGAAAAGTACAGCATGGGGAATATAGTCGATTATATTATAGTAACTTTGTATGGTGGCAAATGGTAACTATAGTGAGCATAGCTTAATGTATAGAATTGTCAGATGACTATGTTGTACACCTGAAACTAATATAACATTATGCATCAACTATACCTCAATTAAAAAAAGAATTTAGGAAAAGAAGAGAGAAATATAGGAAGAATTTATCAATACACAGGCTACCTTCTGCACGTAGATCTACAAGTTATGTATAAATTGTTATTTTCAGGCTTTAAAATATGCTTTTCATTGAGTTGGTGACTCGAATAGGGTAGACAATAAGAATAATGTATGCCTAGGAGATGGATATGTATTTTAATAGAGTATGTGGGCAGGAGGATAAAGAAAGTGTCTGGTCCTTTGACTAGATACTAAAGAGCAGCATTCTGAGAGGTACAATATAATGTGAGCAATCCCATGCCTACAAAAACTCTCACAAACTCCCATCCTTGCAGTCTGAATATGTCCCAAGTATCTTCTTATTTGTTTTGTTGTTTTTGTGAATCTCATAGGCAAACACATAGTATTTGAGCTCAAACATAAAGTTTCATGTGGATTTAAAGCCAAAATCTATAGAATTGGAGACTGATGGAACAAGGGAAATGAGAAAGAAAGAAGAGTTTAAGATGACTCCCTGATTTGGACAGTTAAGAAGATAGTGGGACCATTTCCTGAAATGGAGTCTGTAATTAGAAGAGTTGACAGAAATAATGAGTTCTGTTTTGGACACATTGAGTTTGAAACTCCATAGGACACCTACTGGAAATATACAAGAAGCAGGAGAAAGTACTGCTCTGGAGTTTAGGAGAAAGGATGTTGAAGGCATGAGCATATTGATGGCAGTTGAAGTCATGAACATGGCTCACCCACAGAAAACACATGTGATTGAGGTTTTAAGGAAAAAAAATATTTAAGGGAAGGCATTGAAAGAGAAAGCTGAGACATGGTAACCAGAGAAGTAGTAGGCAACCAGAAATGAGCCAGTCAAAGAATAAAAAGCAAAAAAAGAGAAAGAGTTTTAGAAAGGCGAGTTCTGTGGGATCAGGTGTGGGGGGCTAACTTTGAGTTAGGACCCAAAGGCCAAGCACTCTAAATACCAGACTGACCCAGTTATGGACAGGCCCTTACAGGAAAAGCACCTTAGCCTAGCATCATTCCAATTCTTAGATTAAGGTTGTTCTAGGAGGAAGCAAATGCAAATTTTCTCTGGAGAATGACACTTATAACATCCTAAGTGTCAAATTTTTAATGATTTTGCTAATACAGGACCTAGCAATCAAAGTAACTATGTATGCAGTACATATATTCATCTATCTATATCTATCTATCTATCTATCTATCTCTCTATCTATAGATATCTATCTATAGATAGAGATATCTATCTATCTAGATCTCTATCTATCTATATAGATATCTATCTATATAGAGATAGATAGATAGATAGATAGATAGATGAATATTCTCTCTATATATAGATATATATATGAATATTCTTAGCCACACTCCTTGTTAAAGACCCAAATTGAAAACTATAAACAATTGAATGCTAAATAAATTATGACATAATCACACAATAGAATACTAAACAACAGTGGAAATGGATAAGTGGCAGCTACTATAGGCAACAAAACTGATGAAGCTCACAAACATAAATGAAAAGAAAAGCAAAACCCACAAAAAATATATACTTCATCATTTCATTCAGATACAGTACAAAAATCAGGAAAAACTCATCTGTGCCATGAGACAACAGAATAGTAGTTATTCTTGGGTGGATGGAGAAAGAGAGAAGGAAGAAATCACTTCTAGAAAAGTTCAAAGAGGGTTTCTGGATGTTGGTAATGATATGATTCTTAATCTACATTTAAGTTACATAGATGTATTTAGTTTGTAGAAATTTAACATGCTGCACATATATGTGTACACTTTTCTGCTTGAGTATTATACTTCAATAATTTTTTTTAAATAATATGGTACACAAGGAAATAACACAACATGATTGGAATCTGCAAGAAAAAAAAAGCGGGGGGAATATTTGCACCCACAGAGGCTCCAATCAAATATTTTTGTTATCAGATATAGACTTTAAAATAACTAAGGTTGTTTTCTTTCTTTCTTTATTTTTGAGAGAGAGAGAGTACAAGGTGGGGAGGGGCAGAAAGTGAAAGGGAGACACAGAATCCATATCAGGCTCCAGACTCTGAGCTGTCAGCACAGGCCAGATGCCAGTCTCAAACTCACAAACCATGAGATCATGACCTGAACAGAAGTCGGCCACTTAACTGACTGAGCCACCCAGGTGCCCCTAAAATAGCTAAGGTTTAAGGGGTGCCTGGGTGGCACAGTCATTTAATTGTCCAGCTCTTGATTTTTGGCTCAGGTCATGATCTCACAGTTTGTGAGTTTGAGCCCAGCATCAGGCTCTGTGCTGACAATGCAGAACCTGCTTGAGATTCTCTCTCTCTCCCTCTCTCTGCCCCTCTCCTCACATATTCTCTCTCTCTCCCTCTCTCTCTCTCTCTCTCTCTCTCAACAATTAAATGTTTAAAAATAACTAAGGTTTTATATTGAAAGAGATGAAAGATAAAGCTGGGAATTTTTGTGGAGTTCTGGAAACTATACAAAAAGAAAAAGAAATGAGCATTCTAGCCTTCAAAATACAAAACCAAAATGAAGAATTCAGTGAATGGGTTTGGTAGAAGATTGAGCACAGTTGAAGAAGGAATTAATGAACTGGAAAATAAGTAAGAAGAAATTATTCAAAATAAACTATAAAAACTCAAGAAGGATGAAAAATTACAGGAGAGGGAAGAGACATAAAAGACACAGTGGGGATTTGTAAATGGGTCCTATTAGGAGAGAAGACAGTGAGTTAAAAACAGTATTTGAAGAGGTGGTAAAGAGAACTTTCTAAAACTGACTAAAAACACCAAGCCAAAAACTCAAGAAGAACTATAAATCTGAAACAGGAAAAATAGAAAAAGGTTTTTGTTTCAACACATCATAATAAAACTGCTAAAGACAAAGAAAAAATCCTAAAAGCAGCCAAAGACAAAAGACTGATTATCTTTTAAAAAGCCACAATTAGCCTGACAGTTCAGCTCTTAATATAAGAACTGGCAATAGATGCCAAAAGAACATAAAATGATGTATTTAAGTGCTAAGAGAAAATAGCTGTGAGCCTATAATTCTATATACTGTAAAAATATCTTTCACAAATGAATGTAAAATTAAAATGTTTTCAGACAAATGAAACCAGAAAATTTGTCATCAGCAAATAAAATACTAAGAGTTGTTCTTCAGGCACAATGAAAATGCTCCCAATGAAAGATCAGAGATATAAGAAGCGATGAGAAACAACAAATGGCTTCAACAGCATTCTTTTGAGACAGGACTCATCTCTTCTTCTTCGGGTACCAGTCATGTCTCTGTCCTCATCAGTTGTATAGGGTAAACAATGACCAAGCTCACCTTTCTCAACCACTGCTTTGTGCCACTGAGGACTGCCAGGACAGTCTCAATCATACAGTCAAATGTGTGTCCAAGAAAAATTTTGAGTCTCTAGAATGGTTCAAGGCAGTTCCGTGTCAAAAACTCCAAATAAGAGCAATGTCTATATGGAACAAGTCAATATCTCTGAAATTTGAATCCCATTTTATTGAACAAGTCCTGAACAACAAAGTTGTCTGCCTCCAAGCATGTTAATCTCATTCCAGCTAACTACATCACTGGGGAGGAGAAGCCTGAATCTACTGCTGATGCCCAAGAGACCATCAGACCAGATGCCAAGCATCTCATCAAAGAGGTTGGTTTTCTCGAGCATGTCCAACTAGATCTGTGCCTAATACAGTTGATTTTCTTCCTCCACAGCCCACTTCTAGCTGTTATGATTTAAATTCCTCATGTTCCTGCCAGTATTGCTTTTCCTCCTGGTTCAGCTTTTCAGCTTCTACCCAAACTTTTCAAAATTGCCTGTCTCTTGTCTTAGTTTATTTTGACTTCCTCCAATTCCCAAATCAACCTCACTCTTTCAACTGCATCCATAGATTCTGCTTCTCCTACTCACTCCTTAGCTCCTTGAGTTCCAAAGCATATTTGTAGCTCTGATACTCATCTTCAATGACAAGCAGTTGGATGTTTAATCACTCTAAAAAGTTATCAGAGCGTACTTCACATAGTGGATCATTCACACATCTTTGTCTTCACAAGAAGTCAGGATGTCCCAGTAACCTTAAGAGTGGAGTTGAAGATATGAATGGTGCATATTCCTCTGATTAGTGAGGCTGTTGAGAATTTCTCAAGCACTATCCCCCATCCCCATCCCAGAGGGGTCATCTGAGGTCCCACACCCTGTAAGTATCTGGCTTCTCCCGTGCTGCACTGAATAGCAAAGCTGGGAGCTCCTGACATACTGCAAAATCAGGCTCTTGAAGCAAGCATCCAGTTTCAGTGGCTGACTATAGCACCAGCCAATGCCATGCTCAGAGGACATGGCAGTCCATGTGGCTAACTACGATCTCACCTTGATCCCAAGTCTCCACTGTCTCCTCAATTCCTGACGCTTTTTCTCTGTTCCTAAAATAGGGATCTTCTTCTGAAGCACTGAACCACAGTCACACAAATATTATCTTGACACTTTCCCTTAAAACCATCAATGCCTTCCTGGTTCTCTACACTTTTATATCCTCCTCTGCTCCTTCTAATCTGGGGATATTTCTAAAAGGAAAATCTGATCATTTCACTGGCCTTAAAACTTTCTATGAACTTTCCTTCATGAATCAGAGTGATCTTATTTTAAAATAAGCATCTGTAATAGCACTCCCAGTATCTGCCTCCCCAGTGTCCTCAATTTCAAGTGCAATTCTTGTCATAATTTGTCATACAGGCCCCTACTTGCCTTTCCAGCCCCATCTCTCTCCACTCACAGTCTCCTTTATGTCTCATCCATACTGAATTGTCTTTTAGTTCTTCAAAGACTCCATAGTGTTTCATCAACCTAGAATATTCTTTCTACTCCTTAGCATAGCTTACTCCCACTTATCCTTCATTTAGATGTCACCTCCTCCAGGAAGTTTTCCTTTCCCTCTAAATCTACTTTAGTTACCAACAAGTTCTCTTACCACACACTGTATCTCCCTAACACTGAATTTTTAAATGAATGAGAGACGAAAAATATTGAATGAGAAGTAAGGAAGTAAAAGACTAAGTTTGGATTTTCTTTTCTAAAAGAAAATCCTTTTTATAAAAGGATTGGGAAGGCATTAAAAGTGAATGCAAGGAATACAAGATCACAGGCATGGCAGACTGAAGTTACCAGGGAAAAAGGCTGTTATTGATGGCATCAGGTCCTTGAGGAAAGGGAAGGAAGCAGATCCAGAGCTCAGAGAGCAGGGTTAGTTTTGGATATTATAATAGCCAACACTTATTAACTACTTACCACTGGATGCTATTTTAAGTCCTTTACAGATAAAGAAATGCAAGTACAAGATCTCAGAGCTGAAAATTGTACAGCTTGTAGAGAAAAACATTAGGGCCTAAATCTTGGCAGGCTGGCTCCAGAGAAAATGTTCTTAATCACTCTATCAAATTAGATTTGAGAAAGGACACCTCCTCTTAAAAGCCAAGAGAGGATATTTAGAAGTTTATTTAGTTCTCTAGAAAGATAGTCTGGGGTTTGGGATAGCTCCTGCTTTTTCAGGGAGAAATTAATGCTATCTGCTACACACAGAGTGAGGGTGGGGAGTAACTTGGTGCAATAGAGAATGCTGGAGTCCCTGCTGTATTATTTGGGGATACCTTATTTACAGGTGCATCTCTTAGACCGGTGGTACTCAAAGTGTGGTCCCGGGCCAGGGCTGGTTTGCAAACTATTTGTTGCTTTCCCCCACTTGTTAAGTGCAGAAGTTGAGGGCAAACATTCAGACACTTTTATAGCAAGTTGAAGTTGCTGCATAGCCAAGTGCATGATTGGTGGTCTTGTCTCCTTAAAGAGGATATAAACAAGTTCAAATGTCAAAGAGCTTACATATGTGACAAGAACATTGGCAATTTAAAAATTAACAACAATAATAATAACCAGAGAGTTTGAGAAGCACTGCTTAAGGAGGGAAGAAAAGTAAAGCGCTAGAGGACCACGCAGCCGAGTAATTCCTATGATGATCCCACATGACTTCTAATATCTGAACTACACTCCATGAAAAAAGGAAATGCAACATCTCTGGAAACGGCTTTGCATGCTCTGGGGAATAGCATAAATGAGCATGTGCGATTCGTGCAAAAACCCTGCCGAGAAGTGTTCCTGTGTATGCTGTGAGCTGCATTACTGGAACAGAGAGTCGTAAGGAAAGGGCTTGGCCTCAAAATGAGAAGACCTTGGTACTAGTTTCAGCACTACTTCTGACAACCTCCGTAATCTTGATAAAATCACTTAATCCCTTTAATCCCTGGGAGTGTCAGTGTGCTCATCTGGAAAAAAAAAATGTGTAATAAAGTGTGTGTGAGGAGGAGAAAGAGGGGAGAGGAGTGTTGCCCTAGATAATACCTAAACCTTCTTCAAGCTTTTGTATTCTATTATTATCCACTGTCAATGATTCTGAAAATTTCACCCTTAAACATAAAGCACACTTAACCTGTATCTTCTCAATCAACTATCATAGAAACACAAATTTTAAATAGCTATTGTATCAGGTGGGACCCCACCTAACTAGGATACACGTGTTCCTTACAAATGAGTTGAGGAAATAGCCAAGAATTTTCCTAGTATTTCTTGAAGTCATAGGAAAGAGTGTGGCATGTAAAATTATTATCTTCCATATGAGATAGTATGCTCCTGGTGTATTTAGTTCATGAGGAATCTTGCTTATATTTAAGCATATGTATTTTAAACTTCAGTGAAAATCGTCATCAAAAAAATAATAATGGCCCCCAAATGTCCTAAGTTCCATGTCTAACTGTTACTATATTAAGCCCTACTTAAAGCCCAGCCAGCTCTTTAAGAACTGGAAGCTAAACATAATACACCTAATAAATACATGATATATTCACTTAAATATATAGCATCTTTTGCTTAATGATGGTGTTCAGATATTTTTATACTCTGCATCATCTGCTGCTCCATAATTTGACAGTTTATTCTTTGTGTATACTTATATAGGAACTGAAGGGCTCTGAGAACATGTATTACCCTCATTAAAAAGCATGATATAATGAAGGACCAAACTTGGGTCAGAGCCCAAGTGTTTCTATTTTGGTGAAAACATTTCATTATCTTCTGGTGGGACCTAATAAAGCGATATGATTTAAATGTTTCTGAGCAGTTCTTATAGACTATCCTATGTACCTCCAGTTTTGCTTGATTTTTTGAAAGAATGTCTCTGAATGAATAGTGTTGAAGAGCCACCCAAGATTGGGTCTACAGAACAAAATAATAAGCCCGTAAGTGAAAATGCTTCCCTTTGTAATCCTGTGTCTTGGCAGGTGTTACTAAACTCTTTGGTTTGCATTTAAATAAGATGCTAATGTAATTCCTTTTCATAATTTTTATGAGAAATAATAACCCTAGAATTTCAAGATCATTTTCTAGTCTGTGGTTTAATATTTGCAGACTTGTAGAAATGCTATTTTGCTGCCAGCATCTGGTCAGTGACATACTGTTCATTTCCAGATACACTATCAAGCACAGCTTTAAATGACAAAAGGTAGATTATGTCCATTCTTTTTTAATAAAAGCAAATTGCACAGTTCCTGCTCAGTAATCGTCTTAGAAAAACTGAAATACAATGAGAATAAATTAATCATTCTTACCATTTACTTTTCTACCAATTATTGTTAATTATACTTAAATGAAATGTCTCTGCTGAGAATTTCTTACCTAAAAACATCTATGAGATTTTTTTTCTGGTTTTATTCAGATAATCAGAGGACTAGATTTTTAAAAAACACTGTAATTATTACAGTGACTCAATATATTTTATCTGAGATTGTGATTTTACCAAGGCAAGAAGAAACAATCCTAGTTCCTTTCTAACCATTTGATCTATAGCCCCCATTGTCAATTGCTCCCACTTCTTTTAAAAAGGTAAAAAAGGACTCTTCCCATAATTTGGCTATTGTTGATAGCTCTGCTACAAACATTGGGGTACACTTGCCCCTTCAAATCAGCATTTTTCTATCCTTTGGATAAATACCTAGTAGTGTAATTGCTGGGTGGTAGGGTAGTTTTATTTTTTATTTTTTTAGGGAAACTCCATACTATTCCTCAAAGTGACTGATGAGTGAATAAAGAAGATATGATATATACATACAATGGAATATTACTCAGCAATCCAAAAGAATGAAATCTTGCCATTTGCAACAATGTGGATGGAACTAGAGTGTAATATGCTAAATGAAATAAGTCAGAGAAAGACAAATATCATATGATTTCACTCATATGTGGCATTTAAGAAACACAACAGATGAACATAGGGGAAGGAAGGAAAAATAAGAGAGGGAGGCAAACCATAAGAGACTCTTAAATACAGAGAATAAACTGGGGGTTGCTAAAGGGGAGATGGGCAGGGGGATGGGCTAAATGGGTGATGGGCATTAAGGAGGGCACTTGTGATGAGCACCGGGTGTCATATATAAGTGATGAATCACTGAATTCTACTCCTGAAACCAATACTACACTGTATGCTAACTAACTTGAATTTAAATAAAAAATAAAGTAAAAAATAAAAAGCTAAAAAGGAGATCTTGAGGGCCGGCAGCCAGGGAAAAAATACTGAAAAGGAAAATTTGAGTAAGGAAATAATTAAAAAATAAAATAAAGAGAAAAGTTGTAACATTCACCAACCTCTGAAAATCTAGCTCATTTTATTTCTAAAACGTTTCTGTTTGATCTCAAATATGTGACCATAAAGTCATTTTGAACATCTATGACTAAAACATCATTTTACATTAACTTGAAGCAACACAGAGTTCAGCTGCTTGGGCTACTGAATTTGCCTTTTATATAACAGCTTTTCAGAAGTTTGATTATCCATGATGGCCATATTTTAAGAGAAAAGTTTTGTAAACTAAAGAGCCCATAGTATTTGACCACCCCCAGTGCTCACTGGCCCCCTGAGAGGGATAAGCAGGGATTTTACCAACTTGTAGATGAAAAGCCTAGAGTATCAGAGACCGGCTCACCGTTTTACCAAAGGTCACACCATCTGTGACAGTGCGAGGACCAGAAGACCAAGTTGGTTTCTCCACCCACCTGTAATTCCTACACATTCCTGGTTTGGGTTTATAAGCTTCTTTCAGGCTTCAACACGATTTGGTGGGCATTTAATGATGAGAAAAACATATGCCATCTTGATCAACGAAAAGGCACATGGCTGTGCTCAGACAATCAAGTCATTTCAGTGTTTGTGAATCTCTTTTCTCCTCTGCTCCCTGCAGGAGAGGGAGGTATTTAATACCAATTAAAGATGCATTTAATACCTTCCACTGATGCTGAGCCATCTGTTACTGGTTCTGTTCAACTTATATTTCTAGAACAAATCTTCTTTAATGCCTGAATTGTGCACCATTTCAAAGTTCATAGTTACTCACTATCATCTTAAAAATATTAAAACTTTACCTATATTACAATATAGAAAATTATTTGATTTCTCAAATTTAGATTGTTGCCTAGGCAGATAGCCTCCCAGTTTTAAGAAGTTGCTGAGAGGATAGGTTCGGAGAAGACTGAGAAGATGAGAAGGAGCAAAGTTGGTCTGTGGAATTAGCTGAGAGACTAATAAAATGAAAAACACACCCCTTCCTCCCCATATCCTTAATATCAATCTTCTTTATATCTATATATTTTATTGAATAGTTTGAGTCACTGATTCTTAACATTTTTCAGTGCTCATTTTACTCTAACTTCAATATCCTTTTACAGGGTCTCATCCCCTGTGCTGCTGCCTCATCCTTCTTAAACATTTGCTCATAACATCATTTAATATCAATTTAGAATGCCTTAGGAGGAAAGGAATACTTTGACTAATCCCTGAAGGTTGAAGCTGATTTCAAATCCCAGTTCTAAGGTAAAACCATCCCTAGCTCACAGGGAGACATATTGACATACCCCTTAAGGGAGCTGGAATGTGCAAAGAACATGTGTGATGGGGAAGAAAAAAGTTTTTTTTCCAGTTTCACCAAAGAGGAGGGGGAAAGGGAGAACCAAGGAGATGGTAGGAGGCTGAGCACTCCCTAATTAAACCCCTCCTTGCAAACTAAATTCTCTCTTTCTCAGGAGAGTTACTAAAATCTGTGCAATGTTTGAAATCAGAGAATTTTAAAAAACAAATAACTGAAACAGGACTGGGCTTTGCACCCAAGCTAGTGTGGCCAAGACTAAGGCAGCACGTGTGGACCCTATAGAAGGGAAGAGGCCTAGAGAGAATTAAAAGAACTAAGCCAAAACCATGGGCCTCACAATGTCTGCAGAATTGGGTTTGGACCAGGTACAACCAGATTTCCAGAAGATGGTGGCTGGCGGTAGACACGATCCCTTCCGCAGCATGGTCCAGCTGCTGTTGTCAAACAACATTAGCTCCACGCTTCTCCCCTCCCTGTCACATAACTGTCGCTGTCTCCTGTCTTTGAAGCATTTAGTTCAAAAGCACTTGTTGACACTCCACTAATTCTTCTCCCTTGAATTTGCAAACATTAATGTGAGAGGGTCCTGCAAGTCATAGGGAAAGGTCAGGAAGGGATAAGGAAGAGAAAGGCAACAGTAAAATCCAGAACATTTCATGGATGTCTGCCCTACTTATGTCTAGGTACCCATGGGGTTGGTAATATTATTACTTACTTAACATCATTTTTAGATAATGATTATAAGTACTTTAAGGATGTATGTGTCTTTAGGAAAAAAATTATATGTGTATATATACTACAATAATAGAGAAATGTATTTGCCAAGAAAATGCCCTTTAAATTATTATTTATAACTAAGAAGGAATGAAATATAGTTGATCATCATCCCAGAATAACCAAGCCTCAGAGTTCTCCCCACCTCCATGCCTTCTAATTGTACCCCCCCAACCGCCACCACCAAATGGCTCTTGTTAAGGACAATGGCCCTTGGTAATTGCACACATATGTAGGGCTACATTCTAAATCATATGACTTGGTGCCTTCACGAAGATGTTTGGGCCACAAAAATGCTAAGGAAAGGGCAAATAGTCTGTAAGTCTCCCAATCACCTAGAAAGAAGACTGGTATGAAAGTTCTTCCTAAATCAACAAAACAAGAAAATGGAGATTAGATGGACCTATCGGAGTCCCTCTCACAATAATTTCAATTATAGGGAGAAGGTTGGGCAGTTGGTAGGGGCAAGTAGAAATCAAAGCACACAACAACAGAAGACAGTGTGAAGACTCCTGCTATAAGGAAAAGATATCTAACAAGGAAAAAAAGGTCAAGTGGATGTACAAAAGAAGGAAGAGGAAAATCTAATATATCAAAATTAAATGGCAATGTGTTCAGGGTGTCTTCTTTCTAAACTTGTCTTCAATTCTTTCCCCACATACCATGAAGTGATATTCTGGGTGGTAAATTGCTTCTGCTTCTTAAGCTACATATTTTAAGGAGGTGGAATGATTAGGTATACCATGGGCTAATAAATGAGAGCCCAAGATTCCCTTTAGAAAATGAGCAGTTTAATTATTTCCATTGTTGCTATTAATCTTACAAGGAAATAAGCAACTTTATTTGAACATTTCTGAATGAAATTTTAAATAAGATGCTTTGTACCTACTCAGTTTTGTATGATTGTGCCCATATGCAACACAGAAAAAAAGATGTTTGTCCAAAATTTAATTATTGTTCCCACATTCAAATTATCATTTTCCTTAAGGGTCTCATTAAACTACTCCTGCAATATTACTGAGCGTTCAAAGTCAAGTATAAACTTGATAATGTTTTCTTATATATATGGGACTGCCTACTCCTCTTACACGGGGAGTTGAATTTACTTAACAGATATTTACTGAGCACTCATATGTGAAAGGCACTCTGCTCAGGGCTCTAGAGAAGTTTCCCAAACTTATCTGATATTAAGAATCATCCATAACACTTTTTTTTTAAGTCCTTGAAGCCCAATCCAAACTTACTGAATCAGAATTTCCAGATAACAAGAGCCCCACATTTATTCTTATCTCTAGGAATTTGGAAAACACTGTTGTAGACGATGGAAGATAAGTAAATCTCAGTCCTTAGATTCCAGTAATTCAAGAATGAGGAGAACTAGGTAAGTGTATAAGAAGCTGCAACATAAGGCAGAGGAGGAAGAGATCACACGTGGTGGGGAGGAGGTAGTGATGATGAAAGACATCACAAATGGGTTGATGGATTTCATGTGGCAGACACTATGGGACTTCGCTAGGCACAGTGAAGGAAGCGACAGGTATGCATGCAGGAAGGTGTGATACTTGCTTGGAAAATGGGGAGGTAGCCCAGCCTAACTGGACCACAGGATCCGAGTTTTGCAGAGAGCAGGAAAGCAGAAACAGTGGGGGATATATTGCAGAGGCTCTGAGTGGCATGATGAAGGAAACCTTTTTATGCAGGATAGTAATGTGATTACATCTGTTCCTTAGAAATATTAATCTACCAAAGATTATTAGAACAGGTTGAAGTAAGTCAAGACAGTAAACCAGAAGCCCCGGAAGGATCTCATTTTAAAAGATCAAAGGACAGATAGTGAAGAGTGGTGAGGGGAGTACTAGAAAGATTATCATTTATGTGAGGTCACTAGAGCAATGTTTATACTTCATCTTCTCTGTCCTATTTCCTTTTTAGAAAATGCAAATGTATTCAATATTTACTCAACAAATATTTCGTGAACATGTACTATGTGCCAGACACTTTTTAAGGCCCTGGGGTCCCAGCCTTCACCACATTGCTAATAGGTTAACGTGGCAGACAAAGGAATAAGTCAACCACCGCAGTGCACTGAGAGAAGCTGGGACAATGGTTAGGGGGAGTGGACGAAATTACTTTATAACATTCATGTTGTGAATGTACTGCAGAGGTATTTTCTACACTCTGACTTACAGTAAGAATGTCTTAGCTCTTTTCACTGAACATATTAGTCTCAATTCACTGAAGCTGAAAGTCAAGAGAGAGGCTTTACCAGACAGAACCTTGGAGAATGCCTGTGCGGTTTGTGGCATTTCCAGAGAACACTACTGTCTTCAGACACCAATTTATAAGGACTGCAGCTTACCCGGTCTGTCTGTGCTGGGCTCATGTTAATCACAATTGTGTTTAAATTCCCATGATCCAGACACATTTCTGAACCACACATGAATATATTTTTAATCCTGATCTTAAAAACAACAAACCAAACAAAAATAAGGGATGGGTTGATAATTTGTTGAACCCATAGAAAATGTCAAATGTACTAAAATTCTGGATGTGTGGGCTTACACACACACACACACACACACACACACACGTGCGTGCGCACACTGTGCACATCTACTATCCCAACATATTTATACAGGGGGTAGAGTGCAAATTACCAGTCCCTCCAATTAGAGCACTAATAAAACCCCTAGCTTGAAGTAACCCTTAGTTTAAAAAAAAAACAAACAAAAAAACTAAAGATTCAATTTGGGTCAGTATGCTCAGTTTCTGTCATTGTACAAAGTTCACCACTGATCATCTCTCCATTTCATACCAGCTTATATCCCCACTGACACATGCCCCTCCACATAGACTCAGAATTGTCATTTATTAGAGCTGACAGGCTAACCATACAGTGTTCTCAGTCTCTGCATACAACTGTTCAAATCTCTGTTCATCCTTCCAGATTTAATCTCTGCAAATATGAATAAATTCTGCAAAAGTCCCCCTCAAGGTGCCTGCAGCAAAATACTTAACTGTGTCTTCCATGTCCTTATCCTGCTGTGGTTAGTGTCAGAAAACAAGAACCTTCAGTCCCTAGAAGTCACCATTTTATAGTGACCTCCTACGTGTGACCATAAGATGCCCCCTCTACAGCAGCAGCCAGAGTCGGAAGCAATCCAGCCGAAACCTTACCGGAATGTGCTGTTTAGCCATTCCTAGTTAACAAGGGGTTAGACTTAAAGTTAGGAATAAGCAGCATGAAACAGAGTAACTAAAGGTAGCTAACAATTCCATAGATGGAAAAAATACTCCAAAATGTTTCTAATGGATTATCTACATATTAGATCTTTTTTTCTCTTTCTACTTTTCAAACACGATTCAAATTTTTTAAAGGCCTTTACATATTTTATAATATATGTGTTTTTAAGAATCAGAGTGTGGAGGCATCTGGGTGGCTTGGTGGGTTAAGCCTTTGGCTCTTGGTTTTGGCTCAGGTCGTGATCTCGCAGATCATGAGTTCAAGCCCCACATTGGGCTCTGGCTGACAGTGTGGAGCCTGTTTGGGATTCTCTTTCTTTCCCTCTCTCTCTGCCCCTCCCCTGCTCATGCTCTCTCTCTCTCAAAATAAATAAATAAACTTAAAAAATTAAAAAAATAATAATCAGATGGTGTGGGGCACTTCAGTGGCTCAGTCAGTTAAGCATCGGACTCTTGATTTTGGCTCAGGTCATGATCACATGGTTTGTGGGATCAAGCCCTGCATCTGGGCTCAGTGTTGACAGCACAAAGCCTGCTTGCGATTCTCTCTCTCTTGATCTCTCTGCCCTTCCCCTGCTCACTCTTTCTCTCTCTAATAAATAAATAAACAACATTTTTTAAAAAGAATCAAACTGTGTTAAAGGGATATATATTGATTTTCGCTTAAATATGCTTGAAATTTATGCATAAATACATAAGAAACCAATAATATGATTGCCTATGGAGGGGGGAGCTGGGTAGATGGAACATAGCTGTGGGGAGCAAAGGAGCTACTGCATACTCTTCCTGTGTCTTTCAAATTTTGAACCATGTAAATGTATTAGCTAGTCAAAAAATAAATTAAAAACCAAATCAATTATGTAAGTAGGAGGATATGAAAGAAACAAAAAAAAGTAAGAGGATAATGAGGAGAGAATGTATTAATTCACACATTCATTCAGCAGGCATCATTGACTATATATGCCAGGCACTGCACTAGATGTTAGGAACATAAAGATGAATAAAACAGTAGCTTTCCCCACAGCTCACAGTAACCCAAACTTGAATATGATGTTGCCACAGCACCTTTTTTAAAAATTTTTTTCTTTTTTTTTTAATTTTTTAAAATTTACATCCAAATTAGTTAGCATATAGTACAACAATGATTTCAGGAGTAGATTCCTTACTGCCCCTTACCCATTTAGCCCATCCCCCCTCCCACAACCCCTCCAGTAACCCTGTTTGTTCTACATATTTATGAGTCTCTTCTGTTTTGTCCCCCTCCCTGTTTTTATATTCTTTTTGTTTCCCTTCCCTTATGTTCATCTGTTTTGTCTCTTAAAGTCCTCATATGAGTGAAGTAATAGGATTTTTGTCTTTCTCTAACTGACTAATTTCACTTAGCATAATACCCTCCAGTTCCATCCACGTAGTTGCAAATGGCAAGATTTCATTCTTTTTGATTGCCAAGTAATACTCCATTTTATATATATACACATTTTCTTTATCCATTCATCCATCGAAGGACATTTGGGCTCTTTCCATACTTTAGCTATTGTTGATAGTGCTGCTATAAACATGGGGGTGCATGTGTCCCTTCGAACCAGCACAGCTGTATCCCGTGGATAAATGCCTAGTGGTGCAATTGCTGGGTCGTAGGGTAGTTCTATTTTTAGTTTTTTTGAGGAAACTCCATACTGTCTTCCAGAGCGGCTGCACCAGCTGGCATTCCCAAATAGCACCTTTTTTTATTACTATTTGAAGATTAATGAAGAAACAAATCTTGGAAAATTTTGGTGTCACTGGTATTTAAAGAAATAGTCATGCTTTTCCCTCAAAGCTAAATTACCTGGTTAAAGGCAACTTGGCCTTGAAAAATTAAGCTAGCTTCTCTATGACCAAAGAGGACTGTATTTAAGATCCTATTCTTTGAAATCAGATGAAATTTGTGTCAGACTCTCAACTTTGTCTCTCACTACTAGCTGAGTAAACTTGGGTAAGTTTACTGAATATTTCTAAGTCTCATACTATCTGCAGAGTAAAGATTCTAATGTTATCTACTTCATCAAGTTGTTATGAAGATTACATTTTAAGTATATGCAAAGCACTTTTTATAGTTATCATTACTACTATCTGGAGAGGAATCTTGGTTTTTCAACAAAGGTTTTTGTTAAAGAAAATAAGGTTCAATTTCTGCTGGCAGATTCCTCTTTAAACTGCCTACTTTTGTTCTCCTACATCTTTTGCTCCCCAAAATGAACATTTGGCTGAAAGCTTAGCCGTAATGCAGAATGGCTCCCAGGGAGGGAAGGAGCACCTTCCAAAAATCCATGATAAATATCTTTTGGCTTTATAACTCTACAGGCTTAAATCCTACTTTGTAGCCAAGACCGAGGGCATTACCCTTCTTGGCAGTTTCAAGTCATACACTGTGCAGAAATCAATTTCTTTGGGGAAACTATAATGCACATTGGAGCAGGTTAAAATCTATGATTTTTATTCATCTTCTGCACAGGTGTCTTTTCACATGTTTTAACTTTACATTAAAGGAAGTCCCTGGTGCCATACAATAAAAGATTGATATATTTTATTGCATAGTCCCCCCAAAAAAGCACATCTGCATAGCAAAAGAAAATAAGAAGCCAACTCAAGAGATAAATAAATTGAGAAAATATTTGCCACAAACATAACATACAAAACTAATCTTCTTAACATGTTAAGAACTCCCACAAACTGAAAAGAAAAACCTCAACCCAGAATAAAAAAGGAAAGAACCTGAGCAGGCAATTCACAAAAAAAAAGAAAGACAAATTGCTCTTAATATGAAAAGATGAGCGACCTAAATTGATGTATCAATTTTCATTTACAATATTGACAAGATCACAATGACACATACCTCATAACATTGCTGTGAGGATTAAATCATAGTACATGTAGAGCACCAGACAAGAGCCTGCATTTCAGAAGCCACAGGAAGCACTTCCTGTGAACAACAGGATTTAGGCCAACCCAGAGCCAAGAGTTGGCATGCACAGAACAAAAGAAACTCAATACTAAAGGAATATATGATTCTAATTAAGGTATCTATCTATACACCCTCCCTGTTTTCACAGTGATGGAAGCATGTGTTCACTTACTGCTGTAAAAAAAAACAATGCGATATGGGGTCATGATATCCTATTTAAAGTAAAAACACATAATTATCCTCAAGCGATATTACTTTCTCCAATCTAGAGAAGTCATCACTGCTCATGTTTTAAATGGAGAGTAGAAGTACAGGAATAGAGATGATTCAGAATAATGACTAATCCATCATCTTTCCATCCACTTGCCTCAGGACACAAAACTGAGGACAACTTCACATTTTGGACCCAGAGGGACTAAAAGAATCTAGTTGCTCAATTAGAAGACACTTCACCTGCCCATTCTCATCGGTGAGTGCACGTTCATAGTCTTTGTTCTCAGCAGTGTCTGCAATTGTTAGCACTGTAGGTGCTAATGTTCAGGTTGAGCATTGATATAGCTTACTGACTGACTATGAAAACAAAATGGGGGGCCGTTTTTTCTTGGGCCTTTCAAATTACACAAAATTCTGACTCATACTTTCCACTAGTTTTAATGTGTACAATATTTACTGTTACAATGTTCTGTAAGTTATATATCACATGCAAATTATAATAAAGGTCCAGCCAAACTAGTATATCAAAATTGCTGTAATAATACAATGAATAATGATGCATTCATATGAATAAAGTTACAAACAGAAGTTGCAAAAAAGGCTGAATGTCATTTGGAAGTGCACCCTAGCAGCTATGGCATCAAGATACTCTCCAGAGAATAATGTCTCTGGATGAACCCTAGCACCTTATATGCAGCTAATGATACCTAATGGAAAGTCATTTAAATGGTCTCACATCCTGTTATATATTGAAATCAATAATCAGAGACAGTATGGGAAACAAGTAAGTGGTTTTTAAATTACTGTGTAGGAAGATATTATTTAGATTTACTCTGCTTAGATTTTCTGATCAATTAACAGGTCACAGCCAAGCAGAGCTTACATTATTCCAACTGCTGCAATGAACCATTTCCCTCATTACTAAAATGCAACAGTCCTAAGTTCATTCAAGCAGCTGTTGCATTTATCATACTTATATTTACAAATGACTATAATGATCACATAATGTTGTTATTACCACTTTTTGGAAATGTTCCAGGATTTGTTTTCTGAGAACTCATGTGGGTCCTTCCACTTCAAATGTAGAATATATAAAATATTTAGAGCCTTTCAGTCGAAGAATGGTAGCACATTTCACCAATTATTTTAGATGTAATAAATATACAATAAGCCAGACATAGAAGTTCAGTCCTTTCAAGTTCCATTTATCCCAATATAGTGTCATAAGAAAGACTGTGATCCAAAGTGGGAGAAACGGATTCACTATTATACTTTCTGATAGCTAGTGGTCAATATTTTCAAGAAGTGTAGATCAACCCAAACCTCACAAGTGAATTTATCTTCTATCATGATTCCTTTTTTTTAAGTTGATTTATTTATTTTGAGAAAGAGCACATGAGAGTGAGTGGGGGAGAGGCAGAGAGAGAGGGAGAGAGAGAGAATCCCAAGCAGATTCCACATTGTCGGCGCATAGCCTGACGTGGGGCTGAAACCCACAAACTATAAGATCATGACGTGAGCTGAAATCAAGAGTCAGATGCTCAACCAACTGAGCCACCCACATGTCCTTCTTCCATCATGATTCTTGACCCTAAGTGTGGTTTATCACTCACCTTCACTTCCTCCCCACCCAGCAGCAACTTTTGTTTTCATCTTGTGAACTGACTGAATTAAATGATTCTAAGCACCCTAAGAATTTCAACCATATCACAGTCAATTTCACCAGGAAACTGGAAATGTACAATAACACATTATGCATATCATCACCTCACCCCCCAGCATTGACATCTCTACAGCCTGAATCCATGAATCAACATTTCCTCTTTAAACTAAGACAAAGAAACTTCAAAGATAATGGAGCAATCAGCATTCAAAGCCTTCTAAGTCTTAAATAATTATCTCTTACATAGCTTTAAATTAAATTGTGATGTGCTTTTACACCTACGGTGTAAAAAAATACCTTTATCTAGTAAATATAGAAATTCAAGAAGAGAGGAAAGAGGGTTTAAAGCATTGTTTGTTTGGGGGAAATGGAGGGTAGCAGTGAGAGTCCCAGAATTCCTACAAGAATTAACAAGATGTAAATTCCTTCCAGAGTGGTACTATGTCTCTTTCCTGTTCCTCTTCCCTTCAGCCCCTCAACCACCAGCAGAGTGTTCTCTCATATTCCTCCATATGCTCAGACAGCTGTTCAAGACAGACTATTTTGGATTTATTGATTTCTCCATAAATTAATCACTCTGAAACAAGAATATATCAGATTAAATTATTCAATCCATATAGGCTTGTGTGATAGAAAAAAATTATACACAAAAAGAAAGAGAGAAAGAGAAGCATCTTCCTTCTCTCTAGGGTTTCTTTACAATAGTAATGAAGTATTTATAATTATGCATCAGTCAAGACACTTCCATAATGAAAATGCCTAAGCAATGGTATTCGAAAAAGTGTTTATGGTAGTTATTTTTACCAGAATGGTTTTGCTAAGGTAGCTTTTGGCCCTTGTATATGTAGTGCATTATAAAAACCTCTATTTCAAGGCTTTCTAACTTTAGACACTTCACATGTATGTAGCCTTAATCCAAAAAGGCAATGTTTGAGAGATGGTCAAAGTATTATAGCTTTCCAAAAAACAACTCATCAAAGCTGATTTTTGAAAGCCAAGGTACATATGCAGTTTGTTTATTCACAATTTGTTCACGGTAGGGGCATGATTTTAAGCTAGGAATTAATTAGTTACTTGTTCATCAGTCTGGGTTCCTCAATGACATTTTATTATTCAAATTTATTATTGGTCTTGTGTTGGTGGTTTAGTGGTGAGCATAGCTATCTTCCAAATTTATTATTGGTCTTACCTTTAAAGTTAGGGAAACTTAAGGCTACAGAACAAATAGGCTGATGCCAGCTTAGGGGTACCAGATGCACTTGGAAAGTAAGTACCAGTATTTAAACTCATTTACAAAATGTTTCACAATTCATGTAAGAAGACTGATGTAAAAGGGAGGTAAATTGTTTTTGTCACTATAGTGCCTCTACGGGATACTAACATGTCTTTAAAAAACTAGTGCCTAAGAAAAGCAGATCGGTTATTTTGTGATCATTTGAAGTACAAGGGATGGGCAGAAAAGAATATACCCAGAAGAAACACAATTTGGTTTGTTTCATTTTGTTTTTGGGTACAACTCAAAACGTGCAAAAATGACAAATAGTAGCATTATGACAATGGCATTATAGGTGACTTAAACACCAACTGTTACTTTGACCTTCAAAATGTGCAGATTCAAATTTCTTACTGATTTTATTCAACTATTATTGTAGTTACTGTAAGTACTATTCTGTTAAAAATTCTATATTCCTAGTTATAATAAGTTTTAACATAAGACCCTGTTGAGCTGTAGAAATGCAAAATTTTATAGCAATGTTAGGAGTACATATACATGAATGAAAGCTGTAAGTAGAAGTTGCAAAATAGGATCTCAAAATCATATGAAAACTTACTCCACTGGCTATCTATACCTACATGTTGTTCATTGTGTTACGGAACCAGGCTGGAACACTGGCGGAAAAACCAAGCAGCACTCAGAGATCTTGGTGGATCAGAGATTTATTTAACACCAGTGGGCTCAGAGGAGACCATTTCTCCAAAGATCTGACCTCCGAATGAGGGGGGAACGGTAATTTATAGTTGCCAGCTTCCGTATCTGTGGCGGGTTTTTGCGCACATGGCAAACAGGGCAAGAGGAACCCAGAAGAGGGATCTCCAAGCTAGAGACCAGAGCTTGTTTTAGTCTCATCAGCTTTCTTATGGTGTAAAACTTTATTCATTTTCCCAACATTCCCCCCTTTGATGCCTTTATAAAGATCTTTTATTAGGCATCACTTTTTAGCTCTAGGGGTTGTTACCCTCAGAGGGAGGGCTAAGATATGTGCTGCAGTTTGCCGAGCAACAGTGTTTTCAATAAAACGTACCAGGGTATTTAGTATACAGGGGCCGATGGTCTCAAGTAAAATTATGGAAAGGAGGAGCCCTGCCAGGGCAGGGAGCCAGAATGCCCAGTCTGTGAGATCCCATCCTCTCCATTAATTGATATTTTCCTGTTGTCTACATTGAATTCCTTCCTTGAGTTCCTTAACCTTAGTCCTGACGATTCCTGATTGTCAGGGAGGAAATAGCAACATTCCTCCCCCAGAAAGATACAAATCCCTCCTTTTTCTGAAGTGAGGAGGTCAAGGGCTTGCCTATTTTGGAGGAACACTGCTACCAGGGAGTTTATTTGGCTTTGTCAGGTTACCAGGGAGTCTGCCCTCCGTTCCATGTCCAGCTTTATGGTGCAGTCTCTATCAGCCTAACAGCAAGAAGCAAGATCAGGGCCATGACACCAGTGAGGGGCAAGAGCTGGCAGAATTGCATCCAAACCCCTGGGAATCCACATGTTGAGTCCTCAAGCTTCTGCCATGCACAGGCCACCCAGCTTCTGGGGTGTGGCTGGAGCAGGGCTGGAGATCTCGGGAACCAGTGTCTTTTTGAGGGTCAGTTTAAGCAGGTTGACTGGATCTGGATCACTTCGCCAGGGTGAGGGTTCCTCTGAGTTGGCCTTCTCAGCTCTGGAGCAATGGATCCATGGAGTGATACCTGAAACTGAACCCTCTATTTTGGTTGTATGTCTGTAAAGTCCACCTCAAAGTCTTTGAAAGGGGCGGGTTTCTGGTAACCGTCAGATCAAGTTTAGGGAAGACACGGTTTGCATATTTAGAGGTCTATCCTATTTTCCAGTTGTTTAAATAATTATACGTCCATGGGGTCTTATTATTATCCCCATAGAATAACAAGCACAGAAGATTGCCTATACCTGAAATACTGTGACAATTTCCTGAAATTTACCTCAAGTTGTCTAGGCAAACAACAAACATTTAAAGGCAATCATAACCAGAATTTAACATCCATAATGGTGCATTGTTGAAACAGAGTTTTTTGCTCTAAAAATCCCCCCTCTCCAGAGATAGCCAAATTGAGACCAGTGCATTTGTAGAACAAATCCAGTCTTAACAAATCTGGCCTAATTATTTACATAAGCTCAGCAAGAATAGTGATTGATCATGAGGATCTTTTAAAGTTTGCTTTGCTGGAACCTTTCATAAGGAATCTTGGGTTGAACTTTTAGTAGCGTCTCCAGGCCAGAAGCCAAGCCAAATACTTGCCGTCAGACAGGCCTACAATACCTACAGAATTGGGCAAATTCCTCTTCATGAGGTCCCCAAGATATCCTGAGGTTCCTGCACCTGCCAGGAAGTAACCTTCTTTACTCACCTGGTGAGGCTGCTGGGAACTCTGTAAGCAAGGTATCAGGCCAACCTTCCCAGGGGGCTTTATGGCTCCATGTTTCATAAAGCCAACCTTAGTTCCTTAAAGCTGTCTGGTCATATCTGAGCCTATGAATGCCACTCTCAAATATGACATTCTAGTCAAAGCCTTGGTAAAATAACCAGTTTTTCCAATGGTGACCTGTTACAAGATGAACAGATTCTTATTGAATTTATGCAAACAATTGTAATTGCCACGAAGAAAGAATACTCACTGAGTTTTTGAATTTCAGAGGAGTTATATACAGAGAAAATTTGTAAACTGAAGCATTTACAAATGAATACTTTATGACATTTCTGTATATCATAGATATCTCAAGAGAGAGTTTTCTTAATCTGGAAGAGCAAACGTTAGAGAACCAGCAATATTTTCAACAAGAATCACAAAACTATAATCTTCCTCAGTTCATTTAATCCCATGTTCCTATTTCTTGTTCAATTTGAATGCAGCTTTTCAGTTCTGGAAATTCTTACCCATTTTAGTATTAATCTTAGAGATGTCGAATACCCGTATTTGTCCCCAAAGTCCTTTTGACAAATCTCCTTGAAGAAGAAACACGTTTTGTGAGAGAATAAGAACAATTATAAATGACAAAATCTCAGAAATAGACATTGTTAAAGATCTGATGAGAGTTCACTATGATGCAATTGACAAAGAAATTCGGTTATTTCTGTGACACATAACACTTCAGGTAATCAGAATATTAAGTGATTACCTTATACCAAAACATTAAAGCTTTAGGAATTGCATATAAATTTGGACAGTTACAGCATTTACCTATGCAATACAACCTAAGGTTTACCATTATACGACAGTGCTTTTCCAAGGAACTTAGCATCCCAAATAAAAGGGTCTAATTGGTCAAAAAGACTTCATTTACCATTTAAATCCTGGAAGCTTGTTAAAAGCTTAGGAAGTTATAAGTACATCCTAAAAAGGATTACAGATCATTAAAAATCTTAAAACTGTATTTATTCAGCCAAGGTGGCAATAAATGATCCTAAAGGTGAATGTATAGCATTATATAGTTGTTACGAAAACCTAGCTCCTTTAACATTGAGAAGCTTTAACTAAGTAATCAAAGACCTGATAAAGATGAAACCTAAAACTTTGGTTTTCCTGAAAGACAAACATTTGTTTGCATGGTCTTATCAAGCGCAGATCAACAGTCCAAGAAAACTTTTGTCATTTGAGAGAGAGAAGAGCAGAATTTCAACCTATACAGTGTACTTTTAAAATTCCATTCATCTCAACCTTAGTCCTTCCTGAGCACACATAAAATTCCTTTCCAAAGATTTCCCTTCATGAACCCTCCACAACCTTCCAACTTTGTCCCAACGTTTGCCTTCAAACTTTGTCCCAAAGCCATTTCTCTCCAAATAACCAGTCTCATTTAGGACAAAATTACTTTCTTCTACCCTCAACAAAAATGTATTTCCATTCCTTATATCTCTCTATATACCTCCTACCTTCCTACATACAGGGTTGCTTTCCTTATTTCCACCAGTCTTAAGTACACTTAGCAGAATTTTAACTGTTAGGAAACCTTAGTCTCCAATTGAGGACTTAGTAACCAACTGAGAGGTGTTTACACCAGAATTTTTTAGATGGCAAATTCATGAACCAACTACAGTACAAAGCGTGTTTTCCAATAGGTCCAAATAGCCTTAATTTCTCTGCAATAAGAAGTTAAAAACACAAACCTATGTTCAGTAATCAAAGCTTTAGCAATTCATTCTATTTGGAAGAGACCTAGATGTCCAAGAGGGTGCACTTTACTCCTTTACCTTGAGGATGGGAGGAGGAGCCAATGGTGCCTGAGGCACTGAGGAGGGTATAGGAACCAATTATATAGACCACACCCAAGTTGGTGCAGAAACAGCAGAGGGAGGGGAAGGCAGAAGAGGCAAGGTGCCAGTAGAAGGCAGAGAAGGAAAACCTAATTCAAAACCTTAACTCAGAGGAGCAGACGCCATGTTTTTTCCACCAAAGTGGAAATATGGAGTCTACATCAGGCCAGTGAAGACTCAGAATTTCCCCAAAACAAATGGAGTGGCAGCAACTGCTTGGGAACATTCCTTAAAGTCCCTATCCCGAGGTAGACTAACCACAGTTGGCTCCAATTATAGCTGTTAACCTGGGAAATGAGGTAAATCCCTCACATCTATTAGGCAGAGGAAGAGGGAGCAACTCAGTGTCCCCTTCAGTCTGATTCTATCTCGGCCAGACCAATAAGGTCCCTTTCTCAAGATTCCTACTGATATCGGCTGGGTTTCTGGGACTTTCCCTGGTTGGGACATTTATTCTTTTAATGTCCTTTCTCCTTGCAGTAGTCTCACTGACCCCTTGCTAAGGAGGTTCTGGGCCTCCCCCTCTTTGGTGGCTAGACCTTCCTTGTCCTTTAGTCATGGCTCTCTTGTGCCTTTGGAGCAAACAGGGTGTAAGCCTTGCATAGCCTCTCATAATAATCCCTGGGGGAATCCCCTTGCTGCTGGGCATATTCATGGGCTTCTCAGCCCCTGCTCTGATCCCCAGAGGAGAGCCTCTTTGTACAGCGGTTGTGGACCAGCATCTGGACAGTGCCTGTGCCTGGCCAAGGGTGCAATCTGGTCACTGGTCCTTGTCGAGGAAGTTTCTCTGGGTCCTCTGGGTCTGGGAGGGGAGGAGAGATGGGCGGCATCCAGGGTCAGAGGAGAGACAGACAGTGGAGGAGTTTCAAGCTCAGGGGCAGAGGGGAGGGAGCCTGGTGAGTCAGAAGGTGGCAGAAAGATGGGATCTTCCTCTGGGTCTCCTGTAAACACTAGGGGAGCAGTGGGTTGCTTCTTTGGTTCCCTGGGTGAGTCTTCGGATAAGGTAGCTAAAACCTTTGCCTGACTCTGCTTGCTATAGATGAATCGCACCCAAGGTGGAGGATTTTGGGCAATTTCAAGCCAGGAGTTGATGTATGGAAATTGATCAAGGTGACCTGGGTCTCTGGAGACAACATGCCAGATGCAGTGGACAATTGGGACATCCAAGTTTCCCTCAGAGGGCCCTCCTACACCAAAAGTGGGCCATTCTAACTCACATAAGGTCCTTAACGAGCCAGGGGTTATCTTAATTCCACAGTCTCCCAAAAAACCCTTCTTTGCTCTGTCTCGACCCCATAATGTTCCTGTGAGGTGGAGTTGCAAAGACAGACAGAGGGATAGGGGTGCCCCCTGTAATGAGGTAACCAGTAAGATGCCCATCTGGCTGTGTCCCAAAGGAACTTAGGTGATGCTTAGCCGTGGTGGTCTCAGCTTTGTGACTTACTATTGGAAACTATTCCGATGCCACCATGGACTGTGTGCCATTCACCACAGAATCGCAGACAGGCCCACTCAGACTCCATGGGCTTTTGGGGACCTTAAGGGTGCCTGCCCGTGGAGCCACAGAATCGAACTCAGCAGGCAAGCTAGACCAAATTTCACGTTCACACTCACATACACACCAGAGGTTATTACATTGCCTCCCACAGAATTCCTACCTGTGAGACTACTGAGGTCTCTGGGGAGTGATCAGGTCCCCCTTCCACTCTTGAGTGGGCCTGACTAGATTGGGCCCCAGCCTTACAGGTTCCAATGTCGGGTCCAGGTCCTCACCTGCCAGGTCTCCTCAAGTCCAGCAGGAACGGTGGAGCAGGGCTGGCCTGAGGCGACTGAACTGGAGACTGCCGAAATTCAGGCAGGGCGCGCCTACTCCCATGCGATTCCTTGTTCCATCACCCCCTCGCCATTCTCCCAAACCGGTGGCAACATTGGGCCAGCATGGTTGAGTTTCCCAGTCAGGGAACAAATATGTTACAGAACCAGGCTGGAACGCTGGCAGAAAAACCAAGCGGCACTCGGAGATCTCGGTGGATCAGAGATTTATTTAACACTGGTGGACTCAGAGGAGACTGTTTCTCCAAAATTCTGAGCTCTGAATGAAGGGGGGAAGGGTAATTTACAGTTGTCAGCTTCCATATCTGTGGCAGGTTTTTGCACGTGTGGCGAACAGGGCAAGAAGAACCTGGAAGAGGGTTCTCCAAGCTAGAGACCAGAGCTTGTTTTAATCCCATTGGCCTTCTTATGGCGTAAAACTTTATTCATTTTCCCAACAATTGATTCTCAAGGAATAATGAATACTCCTGAGGAAATTCAATACTCCATACAGTGCTGATGATACACTAAATTCTTAGGTATAGCCCCTTCTTTCTCCACATGGCCACTCTGAGACTATGGAGGCACGTATATTATGTTCCCACACACATAGAAACAAGGAACTCTAGGCAGGTTAGTTGGTTGGTTGGTTGGTTGGTTGGTTGGTTGGTTGGTTGGTTAGTTGGTTGGTTGGTTGGTTAGTTAGTTGGTTGGTTGGTTGGCTTTGATGGGTTTATAATAGAATGTTTTTCCTCCTTTATGGAAACTTGTCAGTGAAGTCTCCAAGATAGGAAATATAAATAATTACCTGGAAAAAAAAAAAAAGCCACTAACACTAGATGTCCTCTCTGTGGCCTTGAGCAGGCCATCTAATGTCTTGGAGCCTCAGTTACTTTGTTTAATATAAGGAGTTAGACTTTAATCTTTAAGCTTCCCTCCAGTTCTGCAGTTATAAATTGAGATCTCTTGCCTCCTTAAATGTGTAGATGGCCTAATTGCTCAAAACCTAAAAGAAGATCAGAATTCTCTCATAACTCTGATTTCTCATTTTATACCCAGGGGACTACTTTGTCCCATCATTGGTAGGACATAGGGGTTAGTAGCATGTGCCTGTGAGTGCTGTAAGGAGCCCCTTGGGTCCTAGAATTTACAACTAAGCTCTACTTTTTAGATGAGCAAAGGGGTAGAGAGAAGACTCCCTTTAATTATCTGAGACTCTGATAATTTCCAAGAACCTACATTCATCAGTGCACATATTGGAAAGCAGGAGTTCCTGCTTTCCAGATGGCACAGAGGGTGATTGGGGATAATTCTAGAGAATAATACAAGTTACACTCAAATGGGGCCCTTCCAAAGACGGGGGGCAAAGTAATATTTTTCCTCAATTATAGCTCTATATGCCAATTCTTGTATTTTACATACCACGAGTATGCAAATGCTCCTTTAGGGAGAAATGTTATTAAGCATATTGGCAAGAAAGGATGACAAAGCTGGGATGTAGATTAGCTATTTTAATAATACAGAGGGCCAATTGCTTAGTCTTTGGAGAGTGACTATAGCGGCAATTAAATTGCAAAAGTGTCAATAAAACAAATGTTGATTACACCCAACCTAAGAATCTGTAATAAAACAGAAACAACTTTTTTTCCTAGCATGTATTTTCAAGCCTGTGGCTTTGGAATTACATATACTTATTTTCTATTTTCATAGGATAGACTTGTTTTCAATTATTAGTGTGAAAATTTAAATTCTAGTTTCAAAGAATTATCTTCAAAGATGGTGAGTTTCCTCTGAAACAATTATAGTACTGCTTTCTCTTTTAAAATTTTTTTAAGTTTATTTATTTTGAGTGACAGAGAGAGAGAGAGAGAGAGACCATCAGGGCAAAGAGAAGGAGAGATAGAATCCCAAGCAGGCTCCTCACTGTCAGTGCAGAGCCCGATGTGGAGCTTGAAGTCAAGAACCATGAGATCATGACCTAAGTTGAAATCAAGAGTTGGATGCTTAACCAACTGAGCTACCCAGGCACCCTGTAGTTTTGTTTTCTATCCCCCAAGTCTTAATGTTTTATAAACGTGGCTGAGACTTTTATTTTACACAATGTTCCAAGTCAGAATTTCTACACTTAGTACTTGAATCAGTTATATAGGACATGTCAATTTATTTTTCAGGGATCTAAGCATTTTGCAAATGTTTCATGACTCAAAAATGAGTTAAGATACTCATATTTCATACTACTGTTAATACTACATATTTCATACTACTCTCTCCATAAATGTCTATCTAAAATGCATGTTTGTGGGGCGCCTGGGTGGCTCAGTCGGTTAAGCGTCCGACTTCAGCCAGGTCACGATCTCACAGTCCATGGGTTCGAGCCCCGCGTCGGGCTCTGGGCTGATGGCTCAGAGCCTGGAGCCTGCTTCCAGTTCTGTGTCTCCCTCTCTCTCTGCCCCTCCCCCGTTCATGCTCTGTCTCTCTCTGTCTCAAAAATAAATAAACGTTAAAAAAAATTTTTTTTTTAAATAAAATGCATGTTTGTGTGACACTCCAAATTAAGCTGCGTGGGTAATTTTGAAAATAAAAATGTGTTTGTGAGACCAGAGGTCATGGATAAGGGACAATTATTACAACCCTAAGAAATCCTAAAAAGCCTGGAGTATTTTCCTATTAACTTACTGGCTGAGGTTGAAGACAACTGCCAGCTAAATCTCAAAAGTCAATGTACAAAATATGGACATATGAAGCAGAAACTTTATTTTTTTAATATGAAATTTATTATCAAATTGGTTTCCATACAACACCCAGTGCTCATCCCAACAGGTGCCCTCCTCAATGCCCATCACCCACTTTCCCCTCCCTCCCACCCCCATCAACCCTCAGTTTGTTCTCAGTTTTTAAGAGTCTCTTATGGTTTGCCTCCCTCCTCTCTAACTTTTTTTTCCCCTTCCCCTCCCCCATGGGTTTCTGTTAAGTTTCCCAGGATCCACATAAGAGTGAAAACATATGGTATCTGTCTTTCTCTGTATGACTTATTTCACTTAGCATAACACTCTCCAGTTCCATCCACGTTGCTACAAAAGGCCATATTTCATTCTTTCTCATTGCCAAGTAGTATTCCATTGTATATATAAACCACAACTTCTTTAGCCATTCATCACTTGATGGACATTTAGGCTCTTTCCATAATTTGACCATTGTTGAAAGTGCTTTGAAGCAGAAGCTTTAAATGACCCGTGAGCACACGGAATACAGTTCCTATCCCATACAAGGACTCAAGGGTGCATGAATCCCAGCCACCTGGAAGTTTGGTGGTGGTGGGTGTTGTTGTCATTGTTGTTGTTGTTATCTAAAAGAAAAAAAAATGATCTGAGACTGGAAAAGTTTTTTAAGTAAGCATAATATGAACACTGTAAGTGACAATTGTTATTGTTTTTAATGGTAGCACAAGGGTTTATTAAGCTGTGCGTTAGTACAGGTGCCAGGGCTTGCCCATGGTGCTCTTGATGTATAAAGCCCAGACATTCTGCCGATTCTTCCTGAGCAATGATACCAGGAAATTGACAGCCAAGTAGGTATTGTACACAAGCTCATCATCTGCCATCTTCATACGTGGCCAACAGCCACTGCCAGACACAGCACCTTCTTCATCTGGAATTAGATCATGGGCTTCACTTCATCAACTCTGGCCACCACGTAGGTCAGCAAGGAAGGGAAATTGCCAGCCTTATTCAGGCCAGGATACAGGATTCATGGGATCTGCCTGATCAGAGATTCTGAAGCCAGAAAGGCATCATACTTCTTGGCCAGCTTCTTGACTAATTTTTTATTCTTGAGTTTCTTCAGCAGCTCAATGTCCATGTGGGGAATATCCACAGCCTTGGCCTCATCACAGTGCTGCTGGTTTCCCCAAACACATACAGAGACCTTGAGGTGGGGTGTGGACTCAAGCCTGATGGTGCCCAAGAAGTGTTGGTCCTTCCATGGGTCATAGTTCTTCAAGATGAACTGCAACTCCACCGTCTCCAAAAACTTCCCACACTTATGCTGGTTCCCATGCAGGACTTCCAGCACCGCCTAGAACAGGGCACTTCAGGAAACTGCTGCTCATGTTGCCTTGTGCCACAATAACCAGAAAAGAGAGCTGGAAGTTTGGATTAAGGCAAGGAAATGATTTTTGTTTGACCTGAGCTTTTATTAATGTCAACACAGTCTCTGTGTGCTGATCTTTGAGTCTGGATATTTTAAGAATCTTTCACAGAGCAATACAAGTATGATAACACACAAATGACTTTGCAGTACTAATAACATTCAGTGTGTGTTGTAAGGAAGAGTGTTTAGATCTTTATAGACATTCTCTCTTCAATTTTCAAAACACCATGAGGTGGACAGGAAAGGTATTCTCACCTTTGTTTTACAGATCAGGGTGCTGAGAAGCATCAGAGCTAAGAAACTAGCTCCAAGTGAAAGCACTAGTAATAAGTACACCAACAGGCCCACCCAAGTCTCCTGTTTCCACCCCAAAGTGCTTTTTATCACCCTTCCTTGCTTCCGAATGTCTCAGAGGAGTCATTCCCATCTTTCTCAGCAAACAAAAAGCTCTAAAAGAACCAGGGTATGTGGGAAAAGGTATGAGTTGGAACATCCCAGATTCTCACTCCCTTTTACATTCAAGCCATTTGTCTAAGAAGCAACTTGTGCTCTCTTTCCAGTGACCTGATTCCAACTAACAAGAGAATTACAGTTCTGTTTCACACATTATGTTTTATAATTTTTCATTTTGAAAGCTTTCTCCATGGTCAGGTATAAGCCTGGTGGTAAATAGATGATGTATTTCTCTGTGTCTTCTTAAAGGTGGTCCCATTCAATGCATTTCCCAGCGGCTCATTACCCAAGAGAGACTGGAAGGCTGGCGGCTTGTATGACCTCATTTTCAGGATGCACTGCTGTCTGTCTAACCCATTAGCTATCTAAGCCATCTCGTTGTAAGACTAACTCCGGGCATGGGTTGGAGGCAGGCAGGCTGTATTAGGCAGCTGCATCCTACCAGTACACGTGCAGGTTAGGAAACCAACAGGTCAGTGCTAGGTGGGTCTGAGCAGATGGCATCTTTGGCAGAGCTTATGGCAGGAATCTATAAAATGCTTGGTAATTGGTTCCAGCAGGATTTTCTGGGGTAGGTGTCTAAGGGTTGAAATAGCCAAGGCTCTCATTTCTCTGTGCTTGTTCCAGCAAGAGCCAGCACTGTCAGAATCAAAGCTTGCTCTGTATCAAAAGGTGCTCTGTCTTTTAGTAACTTATTTTTATCACTTGCCATTAGTTTTCAAAGAGCGATTCCTTTTATTCTTACCCTTTACATTCCTCCTTTGCTCTTGAAACTTGTTATGCTTTATACCTGAGGACAAAAGCAGCTGGAAATGAGTCGTTTCCACTCTTCCACATCCCTCCTTTTCAGACATAAAACACAAAAAATGTTAAAGCTCTGTGAGTTGTTGTCACAGGAGTGTGATGGTGATGATTCCTTTGGTTGTAATTACAACAACACAAGGGTGTGATGACACACATGCACACACACACATATACTCCCACAAATATATGTTCCATGTAAGTAATACCTTCTAAAATGATTGCCAGTAGATAACACATAACCTTTTCAAGAAGAAGAAAAGACATTTTAAATGGGGCATTTTCAATACCTCTTCAACATCTCTGAAGCAGATTTTGTCAAAAAGATTGAGAGTCAGCCTAAATGCATCCTTCTACACATGTACATACTCCAAAAATCTGCCTCATTGTGTAGCTGTTTAATCTCTTACATATTCATAAAAAGCACTATTGTCCTACTTCAGGGAATTTTCTTTGCTTCATTAAATTCCCATATGTCAGAGCTGAAAGGGAACAGATCAACCATCTTGTTTTTCACACAAGGAAACTACAGCCCAGAGGGAAAGTGACTTTGCCAAGGCCACGCTTTGGTGGCAGCTGGGCTTTGGATCTCAATCCAGTTCTTTTTCCATCAGACCAGACTACTTCTTAAGGACTAGAGTCTGAAACAATTCATTCCTTCCTTGAAAACTTACTGGACCTAGATAAGGCTGTGGGGAAGGTACAAAAAGAATAAGAAAAGAGCTAGTCCTTGAGGGTTACTCAATTCTTAATTTTTTTATTATATAAAGACAGACACTAAGTAATAAATACTTTGTGTTATATTAAAAATTTAAAGTTGTATTTTTCTTTCCTATGTTTGTTGTTGTTAGAGAAGACAAACATTTAATATCCCTATAGATAACACCCATAGTGTACCTACTGTTGAAACAGAATGAAGGGCTTTGAAGGCCAGAAAAGATTAATTTGACATCTTAGAAAGTTTGCAAAAATTAAAAACAAAAAAACACTTTCACATTCTATTTGGAAATTTACCACTAAATTCACTAAATCTCATTCAAATGTCTTCCATTTTATAATTCCATTATATCTTAAAATATACGGACATTAAATGTTAACAGATTTAACTTTCCATGTTGCTTCCTGTTCTAACGTATGGAAAAATAGAATGCGTTAAGCCCATTAAATTTAGGGAAAAAAGGATAGAGGTAGCAAGTTTTTCTTTCTTCTCTCTTTTTGCATTTTTTAAGTCTCTTATAAATAGACATGCTTTCATTGTTAGAGACGATGTCCAAAGCCTTGCAAAATGGAGCCATTCATTCTCCTCAGCCCTGGCAAACAGAGACCGCCGATGGAGTCAGGTTTGAAAGACATATCTTGTGACTTCCCTTTTATCTGTATACGCCACTTTTTGATCATCTGTAGTTTCAGCTTCACTTTTGAGTGGCCTCGGGTTCAGGGAGATAGGCAGAGCATTAAATTCAAAACGGGAACAGAATCTGAATAGGCCTTAGGTGACTGACACATAACCTAGGGATGCAATCTATTTCACTGTGGGAAAAAAAATGGCACTCACTCTATCTCCAGGCTCTCTGAAGGTTTCCACGTGAATAAAATCCGGCTGCTGAGTACTTGTGATAGCTGGTGACCTGCAGGAAAAGCTTACATATAAATGCATTTTTCCCTGTACATGCTTTGCTTTTTTTCTCTTTCTTGCTGTCATGGCCCTTTACCATCCTCACAGCCTTTCCTTTTTTGATTAGAATAATAATAATAGTGACTATTCATTAAATATTTGCTCCGTGCTGGACACTGCTAAAACACAGCATTTCACTAAACTGCACATCAAGTATACAAGAGAAATATTTGTCTTTCAATTTCGAAAAAAAAGCTTAAGTAATTTAACCAATGTCCCTTAAGTAGCAGAGTGGTGGATTCAGATTCCAATGTTCATGCGCATAATCACTATGCTGGTCCAATAGTAACAGCTAAAGCTTTTTTAGGTTTTCCACACCAAATTTAAATCCCAAATTGGGATTTAAATCCCAAGTTGGCTTTCTACTGTAACAGATGTTTTAAGGATGCCTCATCCACCTGGTGGGTTCAGAGTAATATTAAATGCACCTAAGTAAAATCCAAATAATTTTAGGAAAAATCCTAGAACACACTTGAATTTATTTTCTTTTTTTTTAATTTTTTCTATTTTAACATTTATTTATTTTTGAGACAGACAGAGACAGCATGAACAGGGGAGGGTCAGAGAGAGAGGGAGACACAGAATCTGAAACAGGCTCCAGGCTCTGAACTGTCAGCACAGAGCCCAACGCAGGGCTCAAACTCACAGACCGCGAGATCATGACCTGAGCCGGAGTCGGACGCTTAACCGACTGAGCCACCCAGGTGCCCCTTGAATTTATTTTCTATTGCTGTGTAACAAGTTACAAACTTAGCAGCTTACAACAACACAGGTTTATTTTCTCATCATTTCCAGGGGTTAGTAGTCTGGCACATTTTAGTTGGGTCCTCTGGTCGGGGTCTCATAAGGCTCAAATCAAGGTGTCAGCTAGATATGTCTTCATCTAGAATCCCAACTAGGAAATGGTTTCTTACAAGCTCCCTCAGGTCATTGGCAGAATTAATTTCCCTGTAGTTGTAGGACTGAGGTTCCCAGTCTTATTGGCTATCCACCAAGGAACACTCTCACCTCCTACAGGCTACTCTCATGTCCTTGCTGTATGGTGCCCCTCCATCTCAGAAATGGAGAACATACCTCACAGATATTCTACCTGCCACAGTAATCACCGCTTATTTCTTCATCTAGCCTATTATTTTCTTCCATTATTTGAAGAGCCAGTAAATATTAAAGAAGAAAATTTAACCATAATGGAATGTTTACTCATAGATTTCAAAGAAAAAGGTAGATTTGAACCCATGGGTGGTGAGGAGAGCCTTTCTCTCCTGGTTCTTCAGTCATAGCCTTGTATGTACATTATCCAACATGATTTCATCTTCCTGAACATGCCTCTAGGCCCACTACAAGGATCAGCCTCAGATGAACCTGAATGCTCCTCTTGTGAAAGACAACAAGAAAATGTCTGTGTTGGGAAATCAGTACCCCTATCATTTGTTACTTGTCCATGTTTTACATCAATCCCAGGGCACATCCACTGAGAAAGTCTTTATCTCTCCCATTTGCTGATAGAAGTGTTTTACGGAAGATCACATTTTTTAAGGTATATGATTTTAGAATAAAATAACAAATTGTTATATCTGTATTTAGCTATGTTTGTATTTCAAGCTGAATTTTAAAGAATGGATTTTTCAACAGTTATCCTATCAATTTACTTCATAAGTTCAAAGAATGGGACCATTGTCTCCTGATAGAGCTAGGACCCCAATTATGCCAAAATCTATGCTAACACGCTATCTTTACTATTTTCCTCAATCTTTGAATGTTGCATTTATATTTCTACATAGCATGAGATAGATTTGGTATGAAAAGCTCTTTTAATGAGAAATAACTAGAATATGCCTTAAAGATCTAGAGTCTTGGGGTGCCTGGGAGGCTCAGTTGATTAAGCGACTAACTTCAGCTCAGCTCATGATCTTGTGGCTGATGAGTTAGAGCCCCTTGTCGGGTTCTGTGCTGACAGCTCAGAGCCTTGAGCCTGCTTCGGATTCTGTGTCTCCCTCTTTCTCTGCCCCTCCCCAGCTCTCTCTCTCTCTCTCTCTCTCAAAACTAAATAAACATTTAAAAAAATTTTTTTTAAAAATCTAGAGTCTCAAGGGGCGCCTGGGTGGCGCAGTCGGTTAAGCGTCCGACTTCAGCCAGGTCACGATCTCGCGGTCCGTGAGTTCGAGCCCCGCGTCGGGCTCTGGGCTGATGGCTCAGAGCCTGGAGCCTGTTTCCGATTCTGTGTCTCCCTCTCTCTCTGCCCCTCGCCCGTTCATGCTCTGTCTCTCTCTGTCCCAAAAATAAATAAACGTTGAAAAAAAAATTAAAAAAAAAAAAAGATCTAGAGTCTCAAATGTATCTAATCTGTTTGATCTGTTTAGAAAATTTGAGAACCTGTTAGTAAAATCTAATTTTAAAAAAAAAGTGTATAAACTGGGGGTCAAGAAACCTGGATTTTATTTCTGGTTATTATCAGTTACCTCAGCTATAAACGAAAAGGGTTAATTTAGATAGCCTCCAGGAGTTAAATGCAAATTATCTCTTTGGAATGCACCATGCAGTACTGCTGGATGACCAAATGTCAGCCCTCAACACTCAGTCTACTTTAGGCTTCTCCATCCATGAGAATGATCTTCAGACCCAACAAGGATAGAATAAATGTTGTAAGAGGGATTGGAAGCTTGAGACAGAGAGATTTTCAGAGAGCTTCTGTCTGGTCTAGATGGGCTTAAGTCTCAGGCCTTGGTGAGTAACATCCCAGAACATGGAAAGAACTTGCAGACAAGGTCCCTGATCCACTGCCTAGGCTGGAGCTCTGACAATAGGCAAATACTGTTCTAATATTTTTCAAAACTAGAAATTCTATAGGTTTATATATTTCTATTTTATTTATAGATTTATATAATCTTTATGATTTTTACATACATTATAAGTAGATTTATATACTATATTCCTATGGGTTATATAGATTAATATCTACAGATATTAATCCTATAAACTGCAGATAGACTCTAGGATTAGTTCCCAAAAAGATGGTTTAGGAAGGCTTAGGAAAGGAAGCTTGGATCACTAGGAACTGGTATGGATTCAGAATAAGAACAATTATTGACTGGCTGATCATATTTCTTTTGCAGATTGGGTTACTAGATTGATAAGGAAAGAATATATAGTCAAATCTTGCCTCTGGGTAAGAAGAGTCCTGGAGAAGGGTGGGATGAATCTAGATTAGGAGAAGGGTAGTGAATAGACAAAGAAAAAGAAAGAGCCTGAGAAAGATAGGAACAGGGAGGGGGACACTGGTAGAAGTGGAGTAAGTAGAAGACAAGAAGAGAGAAGACTCAGCCCTAGAGAACAGGAGCATAAAAACAGCTCCCTCTGCAGAAGAAGAGACCATGTGACTTTTCCCAGCCCCAGAACCAAGATGGCAACAAGAAGAAAGTCCCACTCTCTCAGCTGGTGGGAGACCCACTAGTTTTCCCAAATGGAGGTGTCAGTCCTGGCACCTGGGCTTGGAGCACTCAGGGCTCAGGATGCGAATCACACTCAGGGAGAAGAGAGGCACTTTTAGAGACTTCAGGGACCAACACAGCCTGAGGAGCTACTCAGCTGTGGGCCAGGCTGCAGGCAGCAATCAACGCTGTAGTACCTGGGTCTCCAGTAGAATGCCTTTGGGCTTAACGGAAGAACAGAGCACTTTTTTATCTGAAGACACACATTCCCATTCGTACCCTTCAGGAAGTGTAAAGCTCCTCAGCAAAATGAGGAAGGACAAGGCTTCTGAAGCCCTGCCTAGGACTGAATCCCTGCTCTTCTGTTTGCTAGTTGACCTTCTGCATGTTACTTATCTCTCCCTCAGCTTCACACTATCCCCATCCATGACACAGTGATACTAAAATACCTCCCTAATAAGGATGTCCAGAGAATTAAATGACAGTTATCTAAAGCGCTTAATATTAGATATTATTAATATAGTAACACATTAGCTCAAGCTGATGGTGTCTGAGGAATCTTTAATAAAGTCTCTCATGACATATTTGTGGACAAGACATAGAAATGAGGAATAGGCATAAATACAATTTTGTGACTTGTAACAGGTTAAGTGACCAAGCAAAAGAGTGCAAATTAATTTAAGCATATTCAGTCTGGAGAATTACTGTGAATTACAAAAGACCTCCTGAGAGTCTTTAAAGTCTTCCCAAATTGCAGGTCATTTCTTTGATGCTCAGAGACAAATAAATGACAAGCAATTCCATAGACCTTCCTTTTAATATTCTGCAAAACGTTACTTAGAGTAACTTGCTAAATTAGTTATTGAAGTTTCCTAAAATTTGATATTCACAAGCTAACTAAAATGAGCCCATTACTAAACTTACTGAAGGAACTCATTCATCATTCTCCAGCAGGCCTAGAGCTGGCTAATACAGGGATATACTGAAGCATGTGTATCACCTGAGCACATGTGCAAATTTCTGAAATGTTGCATCTTTATTACTGCGTCATCAGGCATATCCTGACTTGGTCGTAGTTTTCAAGTGCTGATATATGTTGAGTCAATTGATATATCACATTACATGTTAACAAATACCCATCCATCATCAGCCACTTCATGAATATTCTCTTTATGTCCTGGGTCTCCTAGATTTCTCCAGAGGACACAGACTCCCTGCTCCAGGAGATCCCTCTAGTACAACTGCTCACTTTCCAACACCTCATGTACCTTGGACTCAAAAAACAGGGCGGGCATTTTCTTTGCTCCAGTATCTCTCCAAGACCATGATTTATCTATCTTGAATAAAATTCCAAACAGATTCCATTAGGGCACCTGCCTTCTGGCTCTATCACCCTGAACCCTCTGCATCTTCCCACCCTTCACCTGTTATCTCCCTTCACTTCTTCTTGATTCCTTGTGGACTCTGGCATCTGATTCACAGTCTTCCTCTTTGCACAAGACCTGTCATCACCTTGGGAGATTGCAATGTTTGTATGGATAACCCAGTCACAACCCTAGTCTTTCACTTCCTTCATCTCCTCAATTCCATCTCTGAAATTTAAATTCTTCCTGACTACAACCACCTCTCCACCCAAATTTCTCTCTGTCTTGCTCCTATATTCCTAGCACCTCATAAAGGCCTCCAATTCTTCCCAGTATAGCAACATCTCCTTACCTCTGCCATCTTCTGTGTCTAACTGAGGCTCCATGTCCCCTGCTTCAGCTACCCTCTCATTGTATTAGTTTCCTGTGGTTGCTATAACAAATACTACAAACTTGGAGTCTTAGAAGGAGAGAAATTTATTATCTCACAGTTTCGGAGGCAGAAATCTGAAATCAAGGTGCCACACTCCCTCCAGAGGCTCTGGAAGAGCATCTGCTCAGTGCTTCTCTCCTTGTTTCTGGTGCTCCAGACCTTTCTTGACTTGTAGCTATATAACTCCAATCTCTGCCTTCATCTTCATACTGTCTTCTCTCCTGCGTTCATATCAAAGTTTCCTCTGCCCCTCTCTTATAAAGATACATGTGATGACACCAGGGCCCACCTGGATAATCTAAGATAAACATCTCATTTCAAAACACTTACCCACATTTTTGCCATATAACATAATATGTACAGATTTGGGGGATTAGGAAGTGAAAATGTTTTGTAGGACGCTTTTTTTTCAGCCTACTATGTTCATCAATATTCTCAACATCTTTGCCTCCCTGGTCCTTCTCTGCTATCCAGAAAAGCATCTACCTTCTTGTCATCCTAATCTGGGCCATTGATTTTTGCTGAACAATATCACACAGTCTCATGGCTAGATGCCGCTATAAATTTACAGTCTCCAATCCAGGAAACCAGATCTGTCATTTCCCTTTTGGATTAGGCCATACTATACAGTAAAGTCCAGAGTTATAAATGGGCAAGAATGAAAGCTTGGATTGAGTTTGAAGTTATTTTTACTTTGATTTATTCCCACAAGCAGTACAAAAGGTACAGATAATGTCCATTACATATGGGCAAACATGGTTCCTACTTACTTCCTTTTACCTCATAAAGGCATACCAGCATTATGGTCTCAGCAGCTTATGTAGAAGGAAAAGACCACAGGGCTAGAGGACCAAAGAACTATGGACTCACTGCCTTTCATATGTCCAATGAGGTCAGCACCTAAAACAATTTATATTACCATATAAAGCTGTCTGAGGAAACTCCACAGGAAGCCATGTCACCCAGACCCAATGTCTGTGCTCTGAGTCTTATCTCTGCTGCAGTAACACAGGAGTCTGGGAGTTTTCCATTTCTGCTCCCCTAGAGGCTTTCTCATTATGCTCAGAATAAAATCCAAACCCCTTGGCAGGAGTATGTTTTATTCCTTTCAAGCCTCTTCTTTCATCTCTCAGCACTCCCCACCATTAACATTTAAATACTTGGAGTCCTGTACAGATATTTATTTTTCTCTTTCACTTCTGAGTCTTGGCACTTGCTAATCTCCTTGCCTGGAATGTCATTCTCTCCGCCCCCCCCCCCCCCCCCCCGCTTACTCCCATCATTCATCAGAAGCCAGGCCCAGCTCCAGGCTTCCCAGAAGCCCCACCTAACCCCCTGTTCCTCTCTAGTCTCACAGTCACCACTACCACCCCAGGCTGGTTTAGGTACCCCTCTTTGTCTAACTAAAGTCCTACTCTTTTCCCTGCCATAGCCTTTTTCACACCATTATCTCATTAACCATATTTATAGTAATCTGTCCTGTTATGTTCTACAGGCCTTGCAGGCAGATGTATGAATTCCCAGCACCTAGCACAGTGCTTAACACATAATGAGTGCTCAATAAATATTGGATGAATAAATTGGTATAATTTCATCAGTAGGAATCATCTGTAGGGTTTAGAAGCCAAAGTTGTTCACTATTCACAGAAAATGAAATACCAAGAGTGAGGAAGGAATTAGTTCAACTGTACTCCGTAGTGGTTAGACTGACCATATTTCATGTTTGGGCACCACCCTTCAAAAAGGACATGAATACCAGAATGTGTCTGGCAAGGCCCAAACAGAAAAGTGAAGGGTTGGAAAGCATGAAAGCAGAGGAACAGCTGGAGAAACTAATGGTGTTTACTGTGGAGAAGGGAAGATTCAGGAGCTGCCTACATGAAGGCAGTCTTCACTACTTGAGATGATGCTATGTGGCTACAATGGAACTGAACTGTTTCAGAACTTCCTTCCAGTCATGAATGGAATGGCTGCTTTCCTCAGATCGGAATGGACTACCTTGCTGGAGAGGGATTCATGGGCCCAAACATGCAGGAATTAGGGTTGTAGAAGAGTTGAGAGCATCACAGGAATGGTCACACTAAATGTTTTCTGCAGACCCTGCAACCCTGGCATTCCAAGTCTCGAATTAATTAGCATGTCAGGCACTTTGCTACTTAGCAGTTCTGGAACATCCTCAGCTCTATCGTGCTGCCTGAGAGTACATGGTGTTGACAAATGCACTCTCAGCCAGGCCAATCTCTGTTCATTGAGTGGAGACAATTCCAGCCAAATCTTTCAGCATGGTTGGATTTTTTCTCCCTTCCAACTGTCTGTCAGTGATTACAAAATTGTATATTTTGCTTTGTAAGACTGTAATAAACTGCCTTAAGAGGGATGCAAATGAACAAACAAACAAAAAGCAACTAGTTTTCCTCAGAAGCCCTAGGATAAGATTCTGACCACTTCCTCAGCTGATAGCATGCTTTCTTGTTCGTATATAACATCATCATTATTCTTCAGCTGACATGTTTGATTTACGATGCTTAATATCTTTGAAGTAATGCACTTGGTAATTTTAGTCACTCTATTGATTTTCATAAAACTACTTTATTCACTATGAAGCCACCACTAAAGCCAGTGAATCATGCACTCTCTATCTGCAGCTGTTTGGGTGGTAATATGAATATTCAAACAGGGCTTCTTGCCAGCTTTGGACACCATTTATTCTGGGACTATATCTTTAATTTCGCTAATGAGTCTATCCATTAATAACTGGGTGTTGCTAACCAATCCATACAAACTTGTTTTTAACTATCTCTAGTATTTTATGTACGTCAAAGATTCCAAATAAAAATGATCATATGGAGCAAGGAAAGAATTGGCTTACTTTCCAAAGCACACATATAATTATTAACTATGTTACGAAGGGAAGGTCAAAATGGCTAAGAGAAGAAAATGATAAAACAGACACTGACATCTAGCCTCTCTCTGATAGAGGCAATAATCCTTGCTTCAGGTAAGTTTTCTTGATGGGTTTCCAAGGTACTAAGTTGTTGGTTTTTGGTTTCCTTTTATCCATGTGTGTGTTTTCCCTGTGAGGCACATAAACTGCTTTTAAAAGTGGTCATTTTACTCATACTTAATGGGCCTGGTGCATTTGCTGCTCTCTGTCCTGTAATGTGCTTTGCTTACCACCATCAATATTCAAACACAGTCTTAAGGACTGGGCAGAACAGGTCATTGATCAGTACTGCTAAGTGAAGATTACTGGATCCCTATGGTTATGTTACAGAAATCCTGTCCAGGTTAAGCATTTTCCAGTCTCTGCAGCTTCACTCAAAGCTTGCTGATTTGTTTTGCTCTGCAGTGTCATGAATAGAGCCATGCATTAGGAGTCAGAGGTTGAGGTTTGCTTCCAGCTCTGCCACTGACCAGCAGGGCAATAATGATAAAGCCAACACTCTGTAAAACAGAGATAATAATTCTTGTATCTACCTCACCAAATCATTATGAGAATTAAGTAATACAGATAAACAAAAGCACTTGATAAGTAATATCACTGATCAAACAAATGGTATCATCCAAGATGACTATGAGGAACTAGTTCATATTATTCATAGTAGCTAATAAAAAATGTTGTGCATACACAAGGGAGAAAAAGATTTTCACATGTAAACACATATAGGTCTATGTTAAGTTTATAAAAATTTTATGCAATTTAAAGCACAAATTGGGTCATAAAATAGAGCAGCCTAATATGAGAACTTCATAAGCACAGAATTCGAGAAGATTCTCCCAGATTGTGCTAATGACAAATATGGCAATATGTGTATATAACTACACACAAGCAAAAACATAGAAGGGGCAGGATCAAAATGGGAGTATTCTCCAGACGAATTTAACAGTCTCATTACACTGTGACATTGGATAGTTTACTTGTCCATTTCTCACACTTGTTTGTGAACTCCATGAAGGCAATGATCCTGTTTTACTTATCCTTGGTCCCTGGAAAGTGTAGTTTCCCAGGCTACCTGTGAACAGAATCACCTGACTCTGTGTTTAATGAAATGAAGAGGCGTGCATAACCCCAAACTACAGTCTTAGGGGAAGGGCAGCCAAATGTAGTGAAGGTCAGACTGGGATACTGGAATATGCTGATGGACATCTGGGTCCACTGAGAAGGCAGAATTCCCAGCCCTCTCCCAAACCTCAGACTCTCTAGTGGTGGGCTCTAAGAATCCCTATTTTTTATTGAAGTGTAGCTGACAAAATATTATACTAGTTTTAGTAATCTTTGACAAAGGAAGCAAGAATATGCAACTGGGAAAAGACAGACTCTTCAATAAATGGTGTTGGGAAAACTGGACAGCTACATGCAAAAGAATGAAAGTAGATCATTTTCTTACACCATACACAAAATTTAACTCAAAATGGATTAAAAACTTAAATGTGAGACTGGAAACCATAAAACTACAAGAAGTAAACATAGTAAGCGCTCTGATCAGTCTTAGCAACATATTTATGGATCTCTCTCCTCAGGCAAGGGCAACAAAAGCAAAAATGAACAAAGGGGACTACATCAGACCAAAAGGCTTTCTTTTTTTAAAGACCACTCTCACCAACCCTGAAGTTTGAGAAGCACGTTGGAGAGTATGTTTTAGAGGTTATTGTAGTCAATTTCCAAACAACTGAACAGCCACCTTAGTAGAGTCAGCACAGAAGAAAGGGAAAGACTTAGGCTGAGAATAGCTTCCACTTCCTACCAGTAGCACAAGTTGGGGTGAGTCACATAGGTCTCATTTGTAAAATGGGAATGACAAGGACCTTGTCACAAAGTTGTTGGAAAGAGCAAAGAGAAAACTATGTACGAAAGTGCTACATAAATGACAAGAGTTAGAGCAAATGCAGGTGCAGTTGTTTTTGATTGTTGGTGGTGTGGCTCTCGGAGCCTTCACTGGCTGGCAGAGAAAGGCCAGCCAACTGAAACACTGCAAATCTGTGAGATCAGATCTGCTTACAGCTGTGTGACAGCACTTGCAAGTTCCTCTCACCCATACATCCTCCTCTTGAGTCTCAGTATTAAGAATTGGACCCTCCTTATTAATATTTCATTAAAAAGATAAGGTTAAGCTTTATCATAACATCAACAATATGTATTTACTAAGAATTACCTGCCAGACACTTTATGTACATTATTGGCTTTATTCCTCAAAAACAAAAACTTAAGACATGGTATTATCGTCATCTTTATCCCCTTTTTAGAGAAGACAAAAGCAGGGGCACCTGGGCAGCTCAGTTGGTTGAGTGTCCGATGTCAGCTCAGGTCATGATCTCATGGTTCATGGGTTTGAGCCCTACATCAGGCCTGCTGCTGTCAGCGTGTCAACATGGAGCCCGCTTCGATCTGTGTCCCTCTCTCTGTCCCTCCCCCACTTGTGCTCTCCCCAAAATAAATAAATATTAAAAATAAAAATAAATTAAAAAGGGAAGAAAAAAGCAAGGCACAGAGAAATGAAGAACTGGTCAAATGCACGCTTTCAGTAGGCGGCGATGCCAGGGCTTGACCCCAGAGACTGAGCTCATCAGTACATGATATCACTCATCAGCCTGAGAAAAGTATCCTGTGCACCTTCCTTCCCTATTTCCTCTAAAACACATAGACAACCAAGGCACAGAAAAAATGCATGGACTAGTCCCTTATCAGCCTGGCCAACTTTCTTCCCACAGCACTGACGACAGCTACAACTGTGCAACTCTTCTCTCTCTCTCTCTCTCTCTCTCTCTCTCTCTCTCTCTCTCTCTTTTCTTAATTTAGACTGTGGTTGCATACAAGAGTCATAAAAATCTGGTCTTGATTGTATTAGTCCTACTTTAGGGACTCATCGATATGCATTCACAAAAGAAAATTACTAGAGATTCCATTATGAGTTGTGGAGGTAGGATGTGGCACCTTGAGTGCAGGAAATCACTGGAGTGTGAGCCTCTGGATGACGTGAGCTAGGAGCTGAAAACTGGGCATTTCTCAAGGAGAAAGCTGTAAGTTCTTCTACTGCTAGATATAAAGATACAGAGCTTTAAGATCCCATAAGACTATTTCAGTATCTAATTAGGTTTCTCAAGAGTGACTAAAGGTACTGACACATTTTCTCTTCTTCTAAATGGCAAAGTCTTATTCATCATTATTGATAAATACCCAAAGGCATTATTCATAGGCCCATCCAGCAGTCAGTGATGGCAACCCAGGTGTCAGGAGGCTGGGAGTGCAATTTTTCCTGAACCAGAAGAATGGAGACAAGCCTGGAAAGTAGAGCAGAGTGGAAGATAGGCCCAGGATTAGACCACTCCAATAACAAAGTAAGAAGCCCATAGCACAGTTTTTAAATGGCTGAGTCAAGGTAGTATTTTTACTTTCTTTTCTTAAAGCAATAAGGAGTCTGAGACACAGAAATGCAAATTTTATATTCAGTGAAACTAAAAGGTGTATACCACCCCAAACTATAGTACTAAAGGAAGAGCAGTCAGATGTGGTGAAGGTCAAGTTGGGCACTGAAAGATGCTAAGATTGAATGCCCATGGCTGCAGAGCTCAAACCAAAGGAGAATGCACAATTCCATAAGGTGAGTAGCACCATCTGAGAGGCAAAGTCAACCACCTCTTACATGGAATAACAGGGAAGGGTGTGTATGGGAGGGTGACAGGAGCTTACACAGACCTGAGTTGGCACAAAGGAAAATTCGGGAGAGTAGGAATGAGGAAAGAATCATATAGATAGGCTACAAATATAGGAAGTAATGGGTCAGGGAGACAAGATGAAGAAGAGATACTGCGTGAAGAGGAGACTTGCAGCTGCCATTATCAATGAAGAAGAGAAATCAAGACCAAAGCAATTCATAAGTATAATTCTATAACATGAGAATTCCTGAAACATGGAATTATGAAAGTGTTGCCATGAGACAGATGGAATTGTGAGCAAGTATATCAGCATGGATTCATAAATTTATCAGGAAGGAATTGTTGTTGTAAAGTGGGAGCTCAAGCAGAGATACAAGAACTGAGATAAAGCATGGTGAGACAATAAAAGGAGTGGCAGCATTCGAAAAAGATGAGCAAAATAAAATCATTACAAAAATGAGGCCACACTGAGAGCAGCCCAAAAGATAACAAACGTTGCTAAATCTACCAAAAAGGTAATCGAGAACAGGGTTGAGAAATAGAAGCAAATACATGGAAATGAAGAATAAAAAGTAATTACAAACAAAATAATAAATTTAAAAGACAGAAAAAGAAGATCTAACATAGTTCTCTCCTGCCCAGCCAAAAGTGTATTTTTTTCAACTGAAATAACAAAACAGAAAAAATCCTTAAAGATATAATTCAAGAACACTTTTTCAAAATGAAAGCCAAATTTGAAACTGCATGTAAAAGTGCATGCCATGTTCCACCAAAAAAAAAAAACACAAAAAGTGACACAAAACTGTCAATCCTGTGACATATCTTGGTAATGTTTCTGGACTTCAAAGATAAAGAATTATTTGGACATCAAGGCAAAACCTTTAATTCATCTATTAAAGGAAAGAAATAGTTTGGTCTGAGATCCTAGAAAACGGTATAATTTTCCAAAAGCCCCCAAAATACTAAAGAAATAACATATGACCCAAGAATTTATACTCAACAAACTATTTTCCAGGGAAAAAAATCTCAGGAAATATAGCTGCTATGAGTACCTGCTGAAGAAATTATTTGAGGACACATTTTAGCCCAACAAAAGATGACAAAACTACGAAGACAGACAATAAACTCTAAATGTAACTATAGGAATAAAACTAAAACACATCTAGGGATTATGGTTGAAGAACAGAATCTAAACACTATTAATATGGACAATATTACCATGATATAGCTAAGGCAACTTGGGAGGAAAAGAGAAATGAATAATGAGAGATAACGTAGTACAGACAATTCCTCATCTTTTATAGATGTGAATAAAAATATCCATCAAGATAGTAAATCAAAAAGAACAGGTGTAAATGTATTATAAGTAAATGCAAACTAAACCTATACCATCAACAAAAAGGGTGGTGGCAAAAGAGGAAAGAATGGAAAAGATTTTAGAAATACAGTAATGTTTTGGAAATATAGTAAATTTATCATTTCTCATAATGATAAAAACTAAAGATTAAATATAAATTCCTTGGTAAACTAGGGATAAAGAGAATTTCTGGAATACCATTAAGAGTATATACCCCCAGGGGCCCCTGTGTGTCTCAGTTGGTTGAGCGTCTGTCCAGCTCAGGTCATGATCTCGCAGTTCGTGGGTTTGAGCCCCACATCAGGCTCTGTGCTGACAGCTCAGAGCCTGGAGCCTGCTTCGGATTCTGTGTCTCCCTCTCTGTGCCTCTCCCCTGCTCACACTCTGTCTCTCTCTCTCTCTCTCTCTCTCTCTGTCTCAAAAATAAATAAACCTCAAAAAAATTAAATAGTACATACCCCCCCCCAAAAAAAATAGCACATAAATTTTATCCTGGAATGTTGAAAACATTCTCTTTAGGATCAATGATAAGATGACAATACACCTATCACCACTTCTATTCAACATTTAGGACTAGAAAGGGAGAAACAAATCTGTCATTATTTGCAAATGATAATTCTCTGCAGAGAAAACATACAATAACGTAGCAATCTTACTAGGTACTAAACCCATATTAAGAAGCCAGTTGCTTTTCTATTCACCAGCCACATTTAGTTAGAAATGTTTTTTAAAGATACCATTTTCAATAGTAACAAAATATAAAGCATCTAAGGAAAGTTCATCATGAAAAAAGGTGTAAGATTTTATTTTAAACCTTTAAGAAAATATATATATTTAATTTGTATAAGAAGACCCAAAATTTTAAAGATGCCAGCTCTTCCCAGGTGACTTATAGATTAACTGCAATTACATTGAAAATCCTAACAGGATTTTATGGACTCTCAAATTTATATGGAAGAGCAAAACACTAAAAGAATATGGTGGAGGATATGGTCCAATGAGATATGAAGACTTGTCATGAAACAATAGTAATTAGTAGAGTGCTGGTTGGGACAGGCATGGACAATAAGAGAGAACAGAGAGCTCATAGCAGAACCACACATATATGAAAACTTGATTCATGATAGCAAGAGAATTACAGACCAGTGGGAAAAGGAGACTATTCAATAAATTGCACAATAAAAAGTAATGGGCCAATTAGTTATCCATATTGTAAATATAAAATGGAATTCCTACCTCTCACTATAAAAAATTGAATTCCGAGCAGATTAAAGACTTCAATACAAAAGGCAGAACTGTAAAACTTTTAGAAAGTGTAAGAATTTTCTATTTTTATATTACATTAAAGCAGGGGAAGATTTTGTAAATAAGTATAAAAGACATAAATCATAAAATTCAGGGTTGATGTATTAAACAAATTTAAAATTAGGAACTTCTGTTGATGGAAAGATGTCTTAAGGAGAGTAGAAAAACAAACGAGAAAATTAGGAACAATTTTTGCAACACATATAATTCACAAAGGACTAATATCAGAGGATTTAAAAAAATCAGTGCAAAAAACGAAAAAGACAACCCAATAGAAACTGGCAAAAGATACTACCTGACATTTCATCAGTGAAGAACCAGGAATGGCCCAGGAACACATGCAAAAAAATTTCAACCTTATTAATAATTAGGGAAATGCAAATTAAAACCACAATGAAACATTATTTCCCCTTCATCTGTTGGAATAAGTTAGAGGTCTAACAATACAAAGTTTTGGCAAGTTATAGAAGTCGGCCCCATACATTGACATTACCCAGTGGATTCAAATATATCTGCACTCATGATCCTGCACCTCCACTCATAGGTAAAGATGCTAAAGATACTATTTTCCCCTGTCGGAGTGGCAAAGGGCAGTAAGTTCAAAGATCCACTACGTTCATGAAGGCATGGAGTAACAAGCTTGCATACTTGCTGGTGGGGCTGTAAACGGCCACAACCCAAATGGACAGCAATTTGTTACTATATTTCTAAATGAAAATATTCTACTCTCTTAGATCCTGCAATGCCACATCTAATAAATAATCACGAATGTGTGAAATTATGTGCAAGAAAGAAAATTATTTCAGCACTGTTTGAAATATCAAAATATTAGAAACAATTTCAATGTCTTTTAGACTGCATGAACTACTATGCAGCCCTTAAAAAGAATAATTGAGCCCAATATGTACTGATATGGAAGAATCTCCAAGATACATTTTTGTTTTTCTTTTTTTTTAGAGAGAAAGAGCATGAGTAGGGAACAGGGACAGAGGGAGAGAAAATCTTTGTTTTGTTTTTTGTTTTTGTTTTTGTTTTTGTTTTTGTTTTTGTTTTTGTTTTTTGAGAGAGAGAGAGAGAGAGGAGGTGGAGAGGGACAGAGAGAAAGGGAGAATCTCAAGCAGGCTGCATGCCATCAGTGCAGAGTCTGATGTGGGGCTCAAACTCACAACTATGAGATCATGCTCTGAACTGAAACCAAGAGTCCAATGCTCAACCAACTGAGCCCCTATACAGGCGTCCCTACATTCTTAAGTTTTTAAAAAAAAAGTATATTATGTTCCACTTGTGTTTTTAAAAACATGACTATATATGTATTTGTGTATCAAATATTTATATACATATATGTTTATACACACACACACACACACACACACACACACACACACACGCATACACACAGAATATCCCTGGAAATACATACAGAAAAACTGATATGAATAACTGACTTCAAGGATTATTACAAGTAAGTCAGAGGCAAAGTTTAGAGGGTTTTACTTTTCATCGTCTACTCTTTTGTATCTTTTGAATTTTGTGCCATGTATATGTGTGACGTATTCAAAAGTAAAGTAATTTTTAAAAGTTTGAAGCCATCATTGCTTATGGTGGACTAGGGAATCTGGAATCAAGGGATCAGTAGAGTAGGAATATACACTGCTTCTCAAGGTCAGAGCCAAGCGGTAAGGCAACGATGAGAAGACCTAAATAGCAAATGTCAGTGTGAGCAGCAAGTCTACAACTGGGGGAAGGTGCAAGGATAAGGAATTCATACTCCATGGGAGTGGAAGGCAGAAGCCATATGGTCTGGCTCTAGGCACCAGCATCATTCAAGTTCTTTATACTGTTAAAAAAAAAATCAACTGAGTAAATTTTAAATATATTACCAGCTTTATTCGATGATTCATTAATCAGGCAGCCTCCCATCTAGCAAATAGAAAGGAGCTCTGAAGAGCTGTACAAAATAAAAGACTTTAATAGGCAGAAGAGGGTGGGACAAGGAAGTTATACTAGCTGAATGCTAATTGTTTGTGTCAAGGTCACCTTTCTTGAGGGGATGGCAGAGGTCTACCAGGCAGATTACCTCACAAATACTGACCAGGTAATTCAAGATTGACTGGTTTAAGATTCCCTTCCTGGGGGAGGCTGAAACTTTAATTAAGTTAGGTATTAAGTCTCAGTATTTTTGACACAGAGATTAGCACAAACAACTCCATTTTGGGACTGTTGTCTCTTTTCTAACAGTATTGAGCCAATACTTTGTCTTAATCAGGAAGCTTTCATATGATTCCAGGATCAGGCATGGGCAAGTCTCCACCTTGGAGATAGATAGCAGGGAAAGGCAGTGGAGAAAACTCAGACTGGCCAGCTGGAATGGAAAAGTAAAGAAGCAGGAAATTGGCCATTGCTAGCAGGCTGCAGAGACATAATTAATTCAGGCAGGGCTTGTTATGTAATCTGAGGGGCCTGGTGCAAAATGAAAATGTGGGGTCCCTTGTTCAGTGTGCCATTAAAGGTACTAAAACATAAAGCTTTTTCCTTCTGCAGTCTCTCTCTTGACCTATTATGGATTTGCTATGTAATATCATTCTAAGTGAAGAAAAATTAAAATTTTAAATTATTAGCATACATTTTACTATTCATCTTTAGATTGTGTGGTGGCAGTTTAAATGCAAATATAAAAGCATTTAACTCATACGCAGAATTAGTGAAATTACACAATTCATCTTTTGTGGTTCATACATACATAAGTATTTTGTTCTCACAAACAGTAAAATGCTGCACAAAATTAACTCAACTGTTTTATTTCACTTCTTAATACTCACACGTTCTACCAACAATCTCTACTTTCAACTTACTGATGATTAAGGAAAGGAACTATGGGTTGCCCTATCTTTCCCCTTCCTCTGTCATTAATTTCTCTGTAAGTGAAAAGGGAAGTGACATGAGTGAAAAAGGATATGGCTGGGTCCCTTGGTCATTCATGTATTTTAGAATACCACTGCCTTCTTTCTACGCTTGAAGCAAGTTCTAGTTCAAATGGAAAATGTGACCTCTTGGGGCTGTCAGCATTCCCACTTAGTCATATACATAATACATTTACCTATTCCTTTGAATCTCCTGAACTCCCATGTGCAGTGGGTCCACTGGAATTCTGTGCTCATGGAGCATCACAAATGCTGCATGCAGATAAGCATCAAGGAATGGTAGACATGCCTATTATACTGTACACATCTCTGCCTACCTGCATGCTCCATTGTCCCATCTGAGTTTGGAGATAAAATTATTAAGAATTTCATGATGAAGACAGAAGAGCTTTAAAGCAGGTACAGGGCCCTTCTGAGTCTGGGCCCTGTGTGACCACACAGGTCCCTTAGCCATAAAGTTAACCCTGTATCCAGGAGTTTGCTATTAAAGGAGAAACTCTGGGGTGCCTGGGTGGCTCAGTCAGTTAAACGTCTGACTTCAGCTTAGGTCATGATCTCAAAGCTTGTGCGTTTGAGCCCCAGGTCAGGCTCTGTGCTGACAGCTCAGAGCCTGGAGCCTGCTTCGGATTCTGTGTCTCCCTCTCTCTCTGCCCCTCCCACATTCACGTTTTCTCTCTCTCTCTCTCTCTCTCTCTCTCTCTATCTCTCTTTCTCTCTCTGTCTCTTTCTTTCTTTGTCGCATAAATAAAGATTGGGGTGCCTGGGTGGCTCAGTTGGTTGAGCAACAGACTTCAGCTCAGGTCATGATCTTGCGGTTTGTGAGTTCGAACCCCATGTCAGGTTCTGTGCTGCCAGCTCAGAGCCTGGAACATACTTAGGATTCTGTGGCTCCATCTCTCTGCTCCTCCCTTACTCACACTCTGTCTCTCTCTCAAAAATAAATAAAATAAATACATAAATAAACAAACAAACATTAAAACATTTTTTTAACTTAAACGAGAAACTCTGGATAAGCATAGCTGGCTATCTTTTGCCAATATTTTGCTTGTCTATTTAATATTATAATTAATGCTTAGGAGGTACATTATTAGAGCCATCATATTGAAAATATGTCTGACTGACAAGTATTATGTTGTACATTTTGATTTCTCAAGGTTCTGTTTATCAGTTCATCATCAACCTGTCTCTATGTGAGAGAACAGAGTGATCTTCTGAGGGCTCTTGGTGACATTGCTACTGAATTCATATGATTATTAATGCAGGATATGAAATTTTCCCCTAAAGGTTTAAGAATGAATTCTTAAGTCTGGAATTATTCTTCAGGGAATAAATTCAAATTGATAAATTCTTGGATTAGTATGCAGTGGAGAAACAAATGGGATTTGGAAGTATGCTTGCTCCCATTGTCAATGTGCTTGTCGAGAATGTCTTGAGTTTTTCTGCATCATTTGTTTTGCTGTGTAAAGAGACCACACTATTGGAAGAAAATGTTTCAATCATTGTGATGCCTGTTCTAGTGAGAACTTTTAAAATATATTTGACTTCCACTTGCCCCAGAAACAAAGTTGGCTCTATTATAGATAGTGACCAGATGCCCAAGATGGGGAGGAAAGTCTCTCCCTTTTTGACAAGTTGTATTGGGTGCAAACATGTCTGAAGAAAATGTCCCTGCAAATGACCTGAGGCAAATCACTTATTCCTCAAATGTCAAGGAGATAATAACAATAGTATTTAGCTTAAACAAGGTAAGATATGAATAAGGTAAGTTAAGAAAGTCCTAGCACAGTGTGCACAGAAAGTACTTAATAACTATTACTATTTTATAAGCTGTTATTCCAGTTGTTTGTTAAACTGTTTGTTAAACTGTTAAAAATCATGTTGGAAGTAGAGATGATGACAACCCACATGCTCCTCTTCAGCCATCCATTGCTTTTAGCCAATAAAATCCTGAGGGTTATTTATAGCAAAATCCCTTCGGCAAGTCCTCCAGAACTTCACTGTCCTGTCTGTGTTCTGCACTCTATTTAGATAACTCTCCTAGACTTTATCAAAAGGCCTAGATGACTGGCAGGCTGAGTAGCTTATTTTCCAGCCACTTTCCCCAGACCCACAACTGGGCACTACCGTAGTGCCATTCCTCTAGTGGGACCAGTCACAGTGGTTCCTGGGGACTCCTCTTGTCTTAACCCATATCAGAATTTCTTCCCCTTGGAGGAAGGAAAGCCTAAGTCCCTTAAAATATCAGATTATGTGTCACCATATCAAAAAAAAAAAAAAAAGCTGGAAATAGTATGTCAGCAATATAAAGCATAGAAATCCTTTTCTAGAACATGATGCAAATGCCTTCAGCCCTATATATGGCAACATTTACAATAAAGGTACCAGGACATCTTCTCTGTCTCTAGTTGTGAGGCTAGTCCCAGGAGCTATGGATAAAGAAGGTCACAGTGTTGAGGACATGGCAATTTTTCAATCAAAAATATATCATCTGAATTGCATAATCAGCTTAATAATTATTCTTAAAACATCAGCCCTGTCCTCCATTTCTTAAATAAATGCAAAAGAACTGCAAGCGAATGGGCTGAGGGACCCAGGAAGACTGCCCAAAGGGGACAAGTCAAGAGCCCACAGGAATAAAACTAATTGGAAATCGGATGCACTGTTAAATGACCCATAGATCAAAGAAATCACAAGATCAATAAGAAAATAATTTGAACTGAATGAAAATTAAAACACAACATACAAAAATGTGTGGAATGCAGCTAAAACAGTGCTTAGAGGGCAATTTATAGCTTAAGTTGCTTATATTTGAAACACAACATGCCTAAAGATCAGTGATCTCAGCCTCCTCCTTGAACACTAGAAAAAGAAAAGCTAAATATTAAACCAAAAGTAAATAGGAGAGAGATAATAAAGATAAAGCAGACATGAAAACACCAGTAAAACCAAAAATAGACAATTAATAGGGAAAATCAACAAAACAGAAATGTGGTTCTTTTAAAAGGTTAACAAAATGAATAAATCCCTCACAAGGTCAATCAAGAAAAAAGAAAGAAAATACAAATTACCAATACCAACACCCAAAATGAAAGCAGGAGCCTAACTATAGGAAATAGTTTAGAATGTTTTAAAAGAATCATAAGGAACTATTATAAATGATTTTATAACAATACATTTGACAATTTATAAATGGGAAAATTCCCTGAAAGACCCAAATTACCAAAATTAACACAATAAGGAATTTTCAAAAACATGACTATCCCTATAACTGTTGAAGAAATTGAATTTAAAATTAAAAACCTACCCACCAAGAAAACTTAGGCCCAGATACCTTCACAAGTGAAGAACAGCCAAAATCACTTTGAAAAAGAACATTGAAGAACTTGTACTACCTGATTTAAGAATTAACATAAAGCTAGCATAATCCAGATAGTGTGGTATTGATCTCAAAAATGGATAAATTAATAAAATGAAATAAAGAATTCAGAAATAGATCCAAGCTTATATAGTCAATCAATTTTTCGCATATACTGAACAGTTTAATATAATAATTAGTGACCTTATGAGGTAGCTACTTACTTTCAATACCCCATTTGATACCTGAGGAAACTGAGGCACAGAGAGATTATATAATTAGCCCAAGGTCACAGTTGGCCAGTGGCACAGCCACGCTTGAAAACCAGGGCAGTCTACCCCAAAAATGTGTATTCTTAACCTGCTACACTGTTCTGTTTCTATGACAAGTGTTTCACTATTGAGTCTACATTATAAAACCCTGGGAAAATTTATAATTAAATGTGTAAAGTGATGATATAAATCAAACATATACTATTAATATTTTGAGCTATGTTTAGGGAAAAATTAGTGAATATTTGGTACTTTATTTATAACGTTTAATGATATATTAGAGTAATTAACAGATAAGCCTAGGGACAACTTAAAATTGATGTTTTTATTTGAAAAATAAATGAGAATTTCTCTAAGATTTTAAGTAGTGTTGGAATATTCAATAAAACTTAAGATCAGGTAGATCTACCATGGGGCACGGATAATAGGAGTGGTCCTCCCAGCACAGAGGACTGTTTTATCACAGATATTGTTAGCATGTCAGTACACAGCAATAATAAAAAGCAAACTAATAAACATTTAATTGGTTTTATTATTGTTTTTAAATTCTCTACAGATAATGCACCTTTTTATTGTCTGTGCTCAAATTAGACCACATTTATCATTCCCATTGCTGTATCACTCCTTAAGATCCCATAATTGTAAGTTTGAAGTTTTAGGAGAGTCTGGGTGGCTGAGTCGGTTGAAATTCAGACTTCAGCTCAGGTCATGATCTCATGGTTTGTGGGTTCGAGCCCTGCGTCGGGCTCTGTGCTGACAGCTCAGAGCCTGGAGCCTGCTTTGGATTCCGTGTTTCTGTCTTTCTCCCTCTGCCCCTGCCCTGCTTGTGCTCTCTCTGTCTCTCTCAAAAATAAATAAAATATTTTTTTTTTAAAAAAGTTTTTTTAGATTTATGAGAATTACTTAGGTACTTGATATCATATGTTTATAGACAACTGAATTTCTTAAAATAAGGAGAACTGGATTTATAAATGCAATTTAAAGTGTATAGGACAAATTAAGTTGTGACATCGTGGTTTCCAGTAAGAAATATATATTTGTTCTTGGTCCTGGGTTCTGGCACAGAGCTCCTAAAACCTTTGGAATTTCTTTTTTTTTTTTTTTTTTGAATTATTTTTTAATGTTTATTCATTTTTGAGGGAGAGAGAGAGTGAACAGGGGAGGAGCAGAGAGAGAGGGAGACAGAATCAGAGGCAGGCTCCAGGCTCTGAGCTGTCAGCACAGAGCCCGACTCAGGGCTGGAACTCACAAGCTGGGAGATCATGACCCGAGCCAAAGTCGGATGCTCAACCGACCAAGTCACCCAGACGCCCCAAACCTTTGGAATTTCTTAAGTGAGGAGAACCTCAAAGGTGTCTTTTATTATGTGAGTGAGGTGACTTTTGAAATGCTCCTAGGTGTCTTAAGAAGATGACTGGTCACATGGAACCAACCAAGTGATTAGAGAGTTGGAATTTTCAGTCTCACCCTCAATGACTTCCGTGGAAAGGCAAAGGGGAGAGTGAGTTCAATCACCAGAGGCTGATGATTTCAATGAATTGTGACTAGAATGAAGCCCAGAAGTACTAGGTTTGGAGAGCTTCCAGGTTGGGGAACACTTGGAGGTGCCAGGAGAGCGGTGCACCAGGAGAGGGCATAGAAGCTCGCAACCCTTTGCCCATGCCTTAACCTACGCATCTCTTCATCTGGCTGTTCCTGGGTTATATCCTTTTCAACAAACCAGTGATCTAGTAAGTAAAGTGTTCCTCTGAGTTCTGTGAGCTGCTCCAGCAAATTAATCAAACCCAAGGAGGGGGTCATTGGGACCTCCATAGCAGATCAGTCAGAAGCACAGGTAATTACTTGCATCTGGCATCTGAAGGGGCTTGGGGGAGCATTCTTGTGGGGCTGAGCCCTTAACGTGTGGTATCTGATGCTATCTCCTATTAGATGGTGTCAGCATTGAGATGAATTGCAGGACACCCAACTGGTGTCTGAGAATGGTTTGGTCGGTGTGCAGAAAACTACCACACACACACACATCCTCACTGGTGGCCAGAACCAACTTTAAGCTGTACTTGTTACTTTATAAATGATTGTCAAATTTTTCTAGATTTATAAACAGAAAGCTAAGATTTATGAGTTACGCCTAAAGGCTTAAGGACTAAGTGATACAAGGTCTTGTGTGAGCAAAGCCTTTTCTAGGTGATTTTCACACATAAACTCAATTATTCCTCACAAGCCCCTGTTCGTATTCCTAGTCTAGAAATGTGGAAACTAAGCCCAGCTGGGGATGATAGTGGCCCCTTTACAGGTTATGGTGAAGATTAAATGAGTTGATGTGTACAAGGCTAAGTCACTGGTCCAAGGTCCCAGAGTTAGTAAGGGATGGAACAGAGTCTCAAACATAACACCTCCTGAGCCTAAGCCATTAATTTTTTGAATCTGTAGCTTTAATTAAATTAAATAATAATTCTTAAGACTAAAATTGTCCCTGAAAAAGTCTTCCTTTAACAAAGATTAACTTCAACCCCATCACCAAACCACCAGTTTCATTCACTTTAACACAGGTACTACCTCCGTAGTCTCATTCATTTTTCTTTTTTTTCTTTCTTCTTTTTTTCTTTTTTGGCAATATTTCAAATTCAATCTTTCCAAAACTGAATTAGCCATTTTCCTTCAAAAACTGCTCTTTATCTTATAGTATCTCCACTTCTACCAAGACTTCCCACTCAGGCACCCCAGCATTACCTTACAGACCCATTCTCAGCTCCTCTTTTACGTTTTACATTCAGTACTGTCCCTAATTAACAATTGATTCTGCTTCCTAAATCTCTTTCTCATTTTCTCCCATCTTTTCATTCCTGCTTCCATAGCCTTAGTGAAGGCCCTTACTTCACCAGGTCTATCGCCTGGACCATCGAAGCAGCTTCCTAATTGCTTTTCCTGTTTGTGGTTCTCCTGTCTTCAAAGGGTAGACAAATTTCCTTCCTAGGAAACAAATCTGATTATCTCACTGTCTTGAAAAACTTCTGACAGCTCCATGTTGCTTATGGGACAAGGTTCAGACTCTGAACGTAGCACCCAGAGCCCTTCAGAACTGCCCCAGTCTGCTACTTGGGCCTCTTCCCCTTCCCCAGTCAGTGCTCTGATGACCCTGAAGGGCTCACCAACCTTCAGATGTGCCGCCTTTTCACAGCAGTCTCTGCCTAAAATGTTCATACCCCTCTCTGTCTGTCAAACTCCTAACATTTATTACAAGTCCCAGCAGAGATGTCACCTCCTCCGTGAAGCCTTCCCTAGTTCATTCACCACCTCTAAAATAGTGGTTCCCAAACAGCACCAGAAACTTGGTAGAAATGCAAATCCTTAGAATCTCTTTTGCATTGTTGGTGGGAATGCAAGCTGGTGCAGCCACTCTGGAAAACAGTATGGAGCTTCCTCAAAAAACTAAAAATAGAACTACCCTATGACCCAGCAATTGCACTACTAGACATTTATCCACAGGATACAGGTGTGCTGGTTCGAAGGGACACATACACCCCCATGTTCATAGCAGCACTATCAATAATAGCCGAAGTTTGGAAAAGAGCCCAAATGCCCATCGATGGATGAATGGATAAGGAAGATGCGATATATACATATACAATGGAGTATTACTTGGCAATCAAAAAGAGTGAAATCTTGGCATTTGCAACTGCGTGGATGGAACTGGAGGGTATTATGCTAAGTGAAATTAGTCAGAGAAAGACAAAAATCATGACTTCACTCATATGAGGACTTTAAGAGACGAAACAGATGAATATAAGGGAATGGAAACAAAAATAATATAAAAACAGGGATGGGGGCAAAACAGAAGAGACTTATAAATATGGAGAACAGACTGAGGGTTACTGGAGGGGTTGTGGGAGGGGGGATGGGCTAAATGCATAGGGGGCACTAAGGAATCTACTCCTGAAATCATTGTTGCACTATATGCTAACTAACTTGGATGTAAATTTTAAAAAATAAACCATAAAATGAAAAATAAAAATAAAACAAAAAAACAAAAAAAAAGTGTAACATTCAGTAAAGAAAAAAAAAAGAAAAGAATCCACCACAGACCTACTGAAGTAGAACCTCTGGCCATGGAGTGCAGCAATCTGCTGCTTAATAGGCCGTCAGGGACTGATAGACATTCAAGTCTGAGAACTGCTGTAAGGCCCCATGTTCACACCACTGGCACTCCTCACACTACACTGTTCTTTCTCCCTGTTGCTCGACAAGAAGTGCCTCACATGCAGGGAAATTATCTAACTCATCCTTATTTTCTCATTGTCTGGAACATAGAAGTCTATCGACCACTTCTGCAAATCACATACCTGGCTTTTTAAGTCCTATCCATAATGTTTCTCCTCGCCACTTTTCAGCCTTCCCTAAATTACCAGATTCTCCATAGATGTCAACTCTTTCCAAGGCTGATTGGTTGGACAACTGTTCTTGTCCCCAGAGAACACGGTGTGAAATCTCTCTTCTGGAGAAAACTAGGCAGACCCCAATACCAAATCTCTCTCTTTGACAGTGTACCCCATGGGGCAAGCTTTTAGGAGCCTGTACTTTGTCCAAGGACCTGACAACTTTGTAGTTATTCATCTGAAATTGCTTCCAGGCTGGCTATAAAGGATAATTGCCATGAGAAAACTTTGTTGAAGGCCCAAACATTTACTGTTCTTAGTAAGGATAATCGCATCATAGACCGACATAGCAGGAAAATGGAACAGCTAAACTGAATGTGTTTGGTTATTGTTTCTCTTTTAAGAAACATATTTCTTACCATAATGGTATTTTAATATAACTCTGAAGTGTATTTATACAAGGTGAGAGAAACTTTGGTTCCAGTTGTGGCAGCACCCTGTGTCTATATCACATGACACAGGGTATTAAATACTAATATAAAGGGCAGGGATTTTAATGTGTATTCCCCCTAGAGGAGTGCCTGGTACTAAGCAGGCACTTGATAAATATTTGTTGGTTATTGATTTTTTTTCTTGGTCCTAATAATTTCATTTTCAGTTAAGCAGAAGAACCCACATACCATAAATATGTAGTTTTCACATTCTTTTTATGTAAAGAGAATTAATAATATCTAGCCCCATTTTGAACTACAAAATGCAAATTAGTTTTGTGTTTCATTTAAAATTCTTCAGTCTCCTTCAGCCCTCACTCTGGAGGGTTTAGGATCTCCCATCTTTTAATGATCTGCATACTGAAGCCAGGGCAGAGTTGCTGGTGGGTAACTTCCCAACACACTGGTTGTTCATAGTAACAGCTATACTCTGTTACACTGTTTTCTCGCTGGGACTGTGCTGGGAAATCGATGGTTCTTTGTTGGTTAATAACTGATTTCTCCACTGATCAAAATGCACAGATTGATGCACTGCTTTGGTTGGTGGCAACAGTCCCGCCCTTCCCTATAGCCACACTGCAGTCAAAGTTCTTGCCATCCTACTCCTGTTTCACTCAGCTCAGGATTGACTGGGATTCTCCGCAAGGAACAAGAGGGTTGGGCCATACCTGAAATTTGACTTTCAAATTTATAGCTAGTTATCTGTGCACTACCCCCCCTTTCTGTCCACTAGATGGTGCTGCAAAGCCGTATTTGTAACAGTTCACTGGGCTTGGAGAAAGTGAAAAATATGGACGGGTGAAATGCTGTGGAATGCTTAAAATTTATGAAAGTTAATCCTTTAAACATTCTGGTCTATGCATGTGTCTTGGCAGGCACTTGAATAAAAGGTCCATCCAAATGAACGGAAATATGCAACATGCCCATTTATTTATTACCTCTGGCAGCCTGGGCATACACGTTTTCAGGACAAGTACCTCCTGGCACCTCTGTGTATAAAATAAAGCAGCTGTTTACTCAGTGCATAATAATTAATGTGCTCCTTAAAGAATATAATTTATGGCAGTGAATACATAAGAGAATGTATTGTGATCTCCCATGACACTGCTCAGTAAAATCAACGGGTTGTCGTATCTCAGGTTCATTAATTGCTCTAGTAACTTAATACCCAGTAGAAAATTAGTAGGAATTTAGTCAGAGGTGAACCTTTGTATTTCCAGTAATCACCTTTTCCTTAGGACTGAAGGTCAAATTCATGGAAGGATCTCAGTTAGTCAAGGAAATCTTGGCATTTCTTTTAACTATGAAAGAACACTCCCTCTGTTTTTTGCTACCCACATTTTGCTGGGGAGGGGAGAGGAGGTTAACTAGTCAATGTGGCTCATTTGGAGAGTCATCTGAATCCTCCTCGGTGAAAAGGCTAATTTTGTTGTTCTGTTGTGTTCTTTCCCTTTGTGGCACTGAGAACCTCTCTTCAGCGATAACATAAATCAAGCAGATTTGGCTTGGAGGCAGCCATCAGCTTCCAGTCCACATGACAAAATGGAGTTAACCTCATTTGCAATTGACCGCCCCCTTTTCACTGATTTTGAATTGTTTGGTTAACTCGCTTTGGGAAGGAGTATCAATAATTCAACATTAGCCAGTTGGCATGTCACCTTGACAGATGGAAACTGCGACAGGGCTATCGATTTGGTTACTCCCTTTCAGGGGGCAGTAGTGAAATCCTCCGCCCACCCCATCTCCATCTACGGGATCAGTGAGAGGAAAGAAAATGGTTCCAACACAGTCATTAAAGCCTGTCCAAGACCTCCAGAGGACAGCCAAATATGCAAATTTGCTGGGATGTTTTCACCTCAGGGAGAGAACAGGAATGAGGAAACAAAAGCAAAAGATTAACGATGCACCTGAGAAGGGAATTGAATGCCTGAGGGGCAGGCAAGAGGTGGCCCAGAAAAAGTTATGAGCCAGGATGAGCCCCCTGCTTCTGATACAACCTGTCTCTCTGGCACATGAGCAATGAACTGGAGGGAATGGGTGTGTGTGTGTGTGTGTGTGTGTGTGTGTGTGTGTGTGTGGAGAGAGAGAGAGAGAGAGAGAGAGGAAAGAAGGTAAAATTATAAAGAGTTCATTGTAGATCACACTTATTGTGGACTTTTGGGCCCCTGGTTTGTCAGCTGCTGCCACTAAGCTATGCTTAGGAAGGTGAGGGACTGTAAGTATGACCAGTCTGGCACATCTCACTGGTAGCAAAAGGCCTTAGTTAAGGGATGAACCATGCAAATGTTTGGTTCGTGTCCATAGTAACAATAAATCTGTGCCTATTTTCTGCTTTATGTCTTAGTTGTCTTAGGATTCATAAAAATTATCATCCATATAGACTTTGATCCTACCACCTAAATTGTCTACTCTTTGTCCCCCAAAGTAGTGTCTTTGAAAATGATTAAAGCAGATGAGGATATGAATATATTTCTGTAAACAACAACAACAAAAGCTATTGTTTGACCAAGGTGTTGTCTAGTCTGTCTTATTTGACCAAGATGTGGTCCATTCTGGGCACCTGGACATCCTTACATTTGGTTGGCTCTGCTAGGTACTTTTGCAGTGTCCCCTCTGATTTCATGTTCCTCAACTCCAGAAGCACATCTCTGTTTCTGTTACCTACAGGGCTGTGCCCAAGCATCCTGTCAGTGAGTGACATGGCCATGTTGGTCAAGCCTTGATTCCAAATGTCTCTCCAGGGCCCTCCTCCAGCCACCTGTGCAGTCCCAGTCTACTGCTCCCTCCATCTCAGCTCTTTGTGTGATGTCTCGGTGCCTGCCCAGCTCCTCCCTGTTGATTTGGGCAGCCATGAACATAACTCCCTTGGTGCCCTTTCCCTCAGGGAATGGTTACTGGACTTGACAAGTGACACTGATGAAATTTCTAAAGATGTGAAAAAGAACAACCATACATCCATGTTATGGGACTGAGAACAAGAGTTTACAAAGAAAGTTCAGTTATTTCATTTGGTGTCAGCTAGAAACCTCACCTAGCCTCCCAATCCTATTGATGATTTGTTCTGACAGACTAAACAGTCTTCTTTCTCCTTAATACTAATAACTCACAATTGTATAAAGTTTTTAAAAATTTGCAAAAACTCCTTGGTTCATATTACTTCATTTAATCATCACAAAACCCTTTGATAACACATTACTTATAAAGGTCACAAAAACTGAGGTTCGGTGGAATGAAGTGATTTGGCTAAAGTTTCGTGGCTGATCAATGGCAGGACCAAGTCATTTGAGTCTAAATCCCATAGTCTTTTTCCGGCCTCTGTCTTAATAATGGAATTCACTGGCTTTATATTGCTAAGTTAATTACCTGACTATACTGGCATGATGTTAGAAATAAATTCCAAAAAATTGTTGCATGCTGTCCTATCTCTTCGCAAACATATGGAGGGTCAGCAAGAATAAAGTGGGGTCATAGCAGAGTGGAAATAGCAGAGGATTTGAGGTATGTCTAAGCACCAACACACACTACCTATGTGCCTATGTGCAAAGCACTCAACAACCCTAAGCCTCAGTTTTTTTCATATATAAAATGGAGATGATAATTTCTACTGAATGCACTTGTGAGAACTAGAAATTTTAACAAATACGAAATAATGCCTGTTACAATAATTAGCACCTGATAAATACTAGCTTTTATAATCTATTATTATTTTTATTAACTACAGCCTCATTATTACTGAGAACAATAAGGACTCAATACAATTGCAGAATAATCTGTGAGTTTGGGGCAATGACTTTAGAAGTTCTAATTGTACAGAATAACAGAAAACTGACCTTTCATCTTCACAGGTGATAAAGATTGGTTGATTACCTCTTACTAACAACTCAATATTTTTCCACCCTCTGTATACAGAAAACTATTTTATTGTCTGTGAAAATAAGTTTGGTCATAGGAACAATTATTTCTAGAAATATGGAAACTCTGGAAGACACTGGGCAATTTGTCTTGTTAACCATCTGCCACTGATATACCCAATTTTCCATCTGATTTTCCCTTGTCCCTGTCATTGTCAATTACTTTGTACAATATCAAGATTTGGAAAACAGTTAATCGGGTTGGATTGCTAGGCAGCCTTGAGTCTGCCTTTGATTTAATCACAAACACATGCTGCTGCATTCATCAATTTTCCTTTTATGTAAGCTTCTTCATTATTGTGATGCTTTACCTTTGTCCGCAGCAGACGTGTTTGCTGATTTCCATGTCAGAGAAAAGAAATGTGATATAAACAGAAGCCCTCATGGGAAAGGGCAGCCAAAACAAAAATGTGAAGTGAATTTAAAGATGTAACTTAGCAGAAAATCCAACTAGTCTAAGTCCAGGAAGTCTGTGTAAGAAAATGTGTTCTCTCAAGAGATGGTAACAACAATGCCTACATTCCACCAGGGTAGAAATACAGTTAAAGCAGTATAACAAAAACACAAAGAAACACTTCAGGGATGGGCTGAAGATATGAATCAAAGAGATGACAACTATAGTATAGAGAACAATAGACATTGTACACTTAAAAAATGTGTTAACAGGGTCTCATGTGAAGTGTTCTTACCACAAAAACAAAAGGGGGGAGACACAAGAAAACTTCTGGAGGTGATGGATATGTTTATTACCTTGATTATGGTGATGGTAACATGAAAGTATACATATGTTCAAACTCACCAAATTATATGTTAATTATGTGCAGTTTTTTGTATTCCAATTATACCTCAATAAAGCTGGGAGAAAAACATTTACTGAAAACTATTTTAAAAATCCTGATTACATGGAGACACTGAAGGTAAGAAAACAATGGCAACTTTTTTTTTATTATGGCCTTCTTCTTTAAAATGAGGGCCATTCTGTTTTTATGAGTTTAATGACAGCAACTTTGTAGAACATCTCTGTATGAACCAGGAAGACTCACAATCACTGACTCTTGATGGCCTGTGGCCACTGCCAGCTGGAAAAGTGGAAATGTAAAGTCTGTGTTCCCATTCTTCAATGTAGTGAGTCCAGGTAATTCCTGCCACTTGTCGCTGGTGTTCCTGATGCTTTCCTGGGTGTCACTTTCTAAGTCTAAAATGGAGAGCTTAGACTTCTAAAGTCCTTTCCAGCCCACCACTTACAAATTTCGTAGCACTTTATATTTCACTCATTTATTAGTTCTTGTGACCCCCATTTAAACTTCTAAGGTGAGGTAGGCCAGGAAGGTATTCTTGTTTCCATTTAACCATTGCAAAATTGCTTTCCAGAAGCCACTGCCAAGTCAATTGGCTTGTTGTACCACTAGTTGAGGCCATCATGGGGAGGACAGGCGGTGCTGCTGAAGCTCAAAACATTGTTGGTAGTGTCTTTAGAAATTGCAAGACACACAAAGTCGGTCTCATCATAGTCAGGCGATGCATATAATGGAGTGTGTGCTTGCACGTGCTCTCGTGTGTGTGTGTGTGTGTGTGTGTGTGCGCGCACACATGCGTGCCTGTGTGCCTGCGTCTGTTATGTTACCAAAAAATATTTACCCAAACTTGATCATTCACTATATTCACAAGAATTGGTTTTGGTTACTCTAGAAAGCATCCAAAATTCAAATCCACCTTTATTCAGAAGGAATACGCTCAGCAGGTGCTATGCGTTCGAATGTGGCTAACCGAAATAGATGCAGTATAGCCTCTGGAGACACAGCAAGAGTCTCTCCTCCTCTTTCTTGCTCTTGTGTTTTGAGCCATTTTTTTAAATGTTTATTTATTTTTGAGACAGAGAGTTATAGAGTGTGAGCAGGGGAGGGGCAGAGAGAGAGCGAGACACAGAATCCCAAGCAGGCTCCAGGCTCCAAGCTGTCAGCACAGAGGCGGACGTGGGGCTGGAACCCATGGACTGTGAGATGATGACCCCAGCTGAAGTCGGACGCTCAACTGACTGAGCCACCCAGGTGCCCCTTGAGCCATTTTATTCTTAAATGGGAGAGGAATACTTGTTGAGTACCAGACAGCACAGATTAGTGCACTCTCATTTAAGCCTCAAGTGCCCCTGAGAAGTAGGCATAATCACCACCACTAAAAATTCAGGAAGCTGGGGCACCTGGGTGGCTCATTCGGTTGAATGTCCAACTTCAGCTCAGGTCATGATCCCACAGTTTGTGGGTTTGAGCCCCATGTCAGGCTCTGTGCTGACAGCTTGGAGCCTGGGCCTGTTCTGATTCTGTGTCTCCCTCTCTCTCTGCCCCTCCACTGCTCATGCTCTGTCTCTCTCTCCCTCTCTCAAAAATACATAAACACTAAATTTTTTTTAATAATAATTATGGAAACTGAGACCCGGGTAGGTACCATCGCTTGGTAGTCAGTGGTGATGCCAGAATAAAGGCCTAAATAACTCATTTAGACTTAAAAGCCAGTAGTCTTTTGACCACGCTGCCACAGTTCTGAAGGTGACAAAGTTCATTTTGAAGGTGTAAGTTCAGATACTAGATATTTTTGAAATGAATTAAATTTATAAGCATACTTATATTTCAGAGATGTCATATTTATGGGGAATTTGGTGTATATATAGTTCAATTTCATTTCTTTTCATAGCAATATGTTCTTGGTTTCTATTTATCTCATATAGCTTATATGATGTTATTTATATCCTTTCATCTGAATTAGCTAACAGGAAAACCCAGGGCAATTCTTAGCAATCTAAATGATGTTTGTCATTAAAAAAAAAATGCAGCTGTCAAAAACATACCCTAAATATGAGCAGACTCTTCTAACCTTACTACTTCTCTGCCTTCTGAGTTGCCACAATACATTTATCCAATTAGGTTTTTCCAATGGTTGAAGAAAAAGGGAGAAGGTTTTTTTTCCCCTTTGTCATGATCAATGTTTCATTATATAAAAGGAAAATATCAAACAGATTTCGTAGAGTAGTAGCTTTTATAGAAGGAAGTAGGGCACACAGTGTTTATCAGGCAGAACAGAGAACTTGAACAAAGGCAGAAGGATTGGGGGAACAAAGAGTGTGTTCTGATTAAATACACATTACTCACCAGCTCAGCTCTTGTCTGTTATTAACCCCCATGAAGGCCTTTCAAATGACACACCTGGAAATGAGTGAAAAGAAACATTCTCCAGAGAAGATGTCAATTTTTAAAATCAAGACAAATGTTTAAAATAAAAGATTAAATTATGCCAGGCATCACTCGGTGCTTTTTTTTTTTTTGTGCTTGCTCACTCAGTTTACTATCTATGCACAACGTAAACATCCTAATGCCTTTTGGAGAGAAGCTGTGAAAAAAAAATTGGGGGCATGGTTGTATATGATTTGTTACAAACACAGGCATACTCAGAGGTATGTAGAATTTATAGAATGTTAAGGCATATTTTTTCATGCATATTTTCTTCTCCCTTGAACATTAAAACAGTAGTAAACTTTCTTTTCAGAGAACTTACTTAAAGTGTAGTATACTTATATTTTTCATAAATGCAGGAAAAAATAATACTCCTACAACATATATACCATTTATCTTGGAAAATACATCTATCCCATAAATGTATTATCATTACGAACGTATGGTTTGCTTGGGTGGCTTAGTTGGTTAAGCGGCCGACTTCAGCTCAGGTCATGATCTCACAGCTCGTGAGTTCGAGTCCCACGTCGGGCTCTGTGCTGACAGCTCAGAGCCTGGAGCCTGTTTCAGATTCTGTGTCTCTCTCTTTCTCTGCCCCTCCCCTGTTCACGCTCTGTCTCTGTCTCTCCCTCAAAAGTAAACAGTAAAAAAAAAATTTTTAAAGAAAATAATGTTATACTTAGGGGTGTGTGTGTGGCTCAGTCCCTTAAGTGTCCAGCTCTTGATTTCGGCTCAGGTCACGCATGATCTCACGGTTTGGGGGATGGAGCCCTGGGTAGGGCTCTGCACTGACATTCTGGAGCCTGCTTGAGATTCTCTCTCTCCCTCTCTCTCTCTCTGCCCCTCATCCACTCGTGCTCTCTCTCTCTCAAAATAAATAAACTTTTAAAAAAGAACGTTATATTTAGATAAATACAGTTCAGGAAAACAAAGATTATACCTGAGATGATAACACTTAAGCACACACAGGCACATACAGGAACACTCACCTTGGAAAAAGATCTGCCTAAAATGTCTTTCACTTGTCTGAGTTATGAAAAGGAGTATGGGCATTTAACCTCTGCTTGAAATGTCATGCTATCATTATAGACTTGGGTTTCAGCATATTACATATTGATTCTCAGTGATGACAGAGCTATATTGTAAATACTTTTAATTTTCTGTATATTCTGATATTTTGACATCTTAAAGAACTTTCTGGCTATGGAGTTATTGCCCTTCCCAGGGTTTGCCAATTCTTAGAGACAGCAAAGGGCCCAACTGGGAACATGCCATTGACTTGCAATTCACCAAGATACCCCAGGAGGCAATACCCCAGGCCCAAATACCCCAGGAGGCAATATTCTTCTGCCTTAATCATCCCAGGGCCAGGCACCAGATCATCCTCCTAGCCCAAAGTCCACCAAAATTAGTCAAACTAGACAATCCTAAACTGTTGTTCTTGCCATGACTTATCTTTCCTGAGGAAACTCCAATAAAGGTGATGGCTTCAGTGTTCCCCTCTCCTGTCATCTGCCTGCTGACCAGCCTGAGGGCTTTCCCATGTGGCCCTACATATGCTGTGCCTCCTGCTTCTAGAACCTGTGCATGCAATAAACTGTTTTCCTGAGTCTCTCCTCTGTCTCCTCTTGTGACCCCACCTAACTGGGCAACCCACAAAAAATTACAAAACATGTGCTGACGAAGTGTGTGAGTAAATCTTCCTAGCTAACTAGATCTTTGAAGATTCTGCTCCTTTCTCTGCCACAATGGTTGCCATTTATCAATATGCTGACTTCCCAGTCAAACCTTCCAACAGCACACCCTCTGACACATGCGCACACTCGTGAGATCACATTCTCAACACAACAGACCCTTTCATCTCTGCCCATCTCTTCTCTCTCTCTCATTCTGTCTCTGTCCCCCTCATTGCATCTAATTCCCTGCCTTCTGAAACCTAGAAAGTACTGAAGATCACCAGAAAAAAACAAGCAAGCTTATTAAACCAAGTTTTACATAATACAAAGTATACCTTGAGGTAGGTTCCAGTCCCATCCTATAGAAGTTCCTCACTAAAAGAGGGCTTTCTTATTTTATTTTGAATGTGTGTGTACCTATATGGGGAATCATTGAGAATGCTAAATGTCCAACTATCACATAGGTGAGGCATGACTTTTCTACCTCCAACCAGTAATTCAGTTAAAATTTCTTTTTTTATTCGAGGCTAAAAATTCTCACTAGGCTCTAATTATCCTGTACTTCAGCAAAGGAGATTACTTTTTTTTTTATCTTCTTTCACACAACTTTATTGTTTCTACCAGAAATACGTAATTTTCTTAATTTAAGAATTCCCAATCAATATTTTACTGAATTTTCAAAGACAAATTGAGTTTGAGAGAGTCATTCCAAGTTTTTCATTCCATTTTAGGAAGCAGTGATCTCATCCCTAATTGTAGTGCCACAGCACCAAAGCTGTAAATACTAAGGTCTCAATCAAAATTATTCATTAAATTACTCAGATAAAGTGACCTCAATATCAAGTCTAATTAAATATTTGTGTTCTTTTGTGAGGGAGTGGTTAGGGGGATTTTGTTTGCTACCAGTCACTGTCAGAAAAAAGAAATGAGTGACTGACAACCGAACTGAGAAAAGAGATTTAGTTTTCTGGTTTTTTTTTTTTTTTTTTTTAAGCGACTTACAATTTGTCCTGGGGTCAGTGTAAATTCAGCCCCTCTCTTAAATCTTATATGTCTCCAATTATGGTCTAATCCAAATTAATGTTCACAACACTATCCCTGGGCCATTGTGAGATCCTTAGCCACCTAAGAAAAAATCAATTATGTTCAGTACATTCCACTCACTAGACTAAAACGGCAGCAAGCTCATTTCGGGAAGATTCTTAACAATAGTTGAAACACAGCCATTTTCTGATTAGCTCTGACCTAACCATACATTCGCTTGGCCAGAATTGCCTCTTTATGAAATTAGGATTAATTAAAGTTTTATCATATATTTATTCCTTCTTGGAAATATTTTCATATGGTTCTTAAATGTGAAAAACTATTCTGTTTTTGCTTTCTAAAATTTGTGTACAACCTACCTTATACCCAGAAAAGATCTGATTGCTTATAAAATTCAAGGAATACAACCAAATCAAATAAATTCAAAATAGGTTCTAAAAAAACAGAAACATAGATATAATAAAGGAGAAAGTTTATGCCGGTACCAAGAATGAGGTAAGCACAGAAAGTAGGCCATAAAACCCTTCACATTTGCTAATGTAAACTATACTTTTGTCTTTAAGTCTTTAACAGCCAAACATTTGTCGCATAATGTTTTATTTCACAGAAAACCAAATAGAGCTGTTGTGCTCAAGGTAGTAATGTCCATTAACATTAGCTACAAACCAGCCTCTGAGATTCCAACAGGAAAATTAAACAGGCCAACAAATTTTCCAATAATCTTTATAGATCATAAAATGCCAGAAGCAGAGTGTTGGTTTGGGCTGGCGCTCTCGTCTCCAGAAGCCAGTCTGTTCCAATCCACACAGACCCAGTCTTAGCAAATACGAGTGCAAAGGGAAGAGACACGAACACATTACTTTGCCCACTGGGTACCATTTACCTTTACTCTTGTCACTGTAAAACACTCTTACTGTAGAAGATTATATTGTCTGTTTTCCATACAGTCTAAAAAGAGCCTCAAGAGTAAAACCCTAACCACTAGAAACTGAACTAATGCAGAGTAAAAATAATAATAATGGGGCCCTTGGGTGGCTTAGTCGGTTAAGCGTCCGACTTCAGCTTAGGTCACAATCTCACCGTTTGCGAGTTCGAGCCCCACATCAGGCTCTGTGCTGACAGCTCAGAGCCTGAAGCCTGCTTCAGATTCTGTGTCTCCCCCACTGCTCACTCCATCTCTTTCTCTCTCAAAAATAAAAATAAACATTAAAAAAAAATTTTAATAATAATAAGGTCCATGTCTGGAAAAATTCTTTATTAATTTTTACTTCAAAATAATAATATTGAGATATTAATATCATTAATTCCAAAATTTATGAGTTCCATTAATATCACTTTGAATATCATCAAAATTGAGATTCCTTCCCTTGGTAAGAAGGGTCAGGGGCTCTGAAGACTGAGCAGGGACTTCCTAAGAAAGCAATAGGTTAGATCCTGGCAGGCAGTCTGAAATCCCACTCTGAACCTAAATGGTGCAAGGCAGAAGGGTGTGGTGTCTAAACGGGGGTGTCTCTCAATTGGACGGGGGCCCCTAAATGTGAGACCAAGATCGGGTGCAAGCCAGTGGCACAGGTGGTGAAAGAAATCACCTGAGGCAGAACAAAGGATATTACACCACCGGCAGGCAGGACAGCAGAGGAGAGGCTGTCTGCAATGAGGTGGTGGGTGGGGTTGTTTTCCAATCAGGAAGATGAGGAGGTATGGTGACAGAAAATCTTTCCTTTTTTGGTAACTGTGCCTAGTTGTAAGTAGCCCATTGGACAGTTAGAACCTATGGATATTCTGCGGTGGGTCACCTGTTGGCCTGTTTATATTCAGCTAGGTGCTCACTGAGGGCCCTTTCCACATTCCATTGCTCAAGCCTGTTGGCTTCAAAGTGGCGTCTACAAGGAGGAGGCAAAGTTTGTAGTCAAATAAGTCAGAGACAGGAGGAGAGGATGGAAGTCACTAAAGACAGAAGTGCACTGTTCAGACAACAGTCTCTATCCATTCTCTAAAACCACTGCCGTTGACTGAATGAGAGCATTTAAGGACAGCAAACAAATATGAGTGTTAAGCGCCTCAGGACTTTGGGCCACCTGGGTGGCTCACTCAGTTGGATGGCAGGCTTTGGCTCAGGTCATGATCTGGCAGCCTGTGAGTTCGAGCTCTGCATCAGGCTATGTGCTGACAGCTCAGAGCCTGGAGCCTGCTTTGGATTCTGTGTCTCCCTCTGTCTCTGCCCCTCCCCTGCTCTCTCTCTCTCTCTCTCAAAAAATAAATAAACATTAAAAAAAAAAATTTTTTTTTTTTTAATTTTGTTTTTCAACGTTTATTTATTTTTGGGACAGAGAGAGACAGAGCATGAACGGGGGAGGGGCAGAGAGAGAGGGAGACACAGAATCGGAAACAGGCTC